>NC_083569.1:49122148-49458398 GCF_027579695.1 Neoarius graeffei | reverse complement strand
TTGATCTAAGTAGGCGTGGTGGGTCATAGAGGAGCAGAAGTTCACTCAGGTACTGTGGTGCGAGACCATTTAGTGCTTTAAAGGTCAATAGTAGTATTTTATAATCAATACGAAATTTGATTGGGAGCCAATGCAGTGTGGATAAGACAGGGGTGATGTGGTGATATTTTCTAGTTCTAGTAAGGACTCTTGCTGCTGCATTTTGAACTAACTGGAGCTTGTTTATGCACTTACTGGAACATCCAGACAGTAAGGCATTACAATAATCCAACCTGGAGGTAACGAAAGCATAAACTAGTTTTTCCGCGTCATGTAAGGCAAGGCAAGGCAAGTTTATTTATATAGCACATTTCATACACAGTGGCAGTTCAATGTGCTTTACAGAGGTAAAAGCAAAACAGTAAACAATTGTTAGGATTTATTTCTTTGTAAGGATAAATAATTGTAAGGATTTATTCTTAATTGTAAAGGATTTAGTCTGTGACCCTCTGTTTTGTTTAAAATGACCAAGAAGGCATTCTTCTGTCTCTGGCATTCAAGAAGTGGCCTTCTGTCTAAGCTAGAAGGACATATTGCTCGAGATGTAATATTGATTTCTTTATCAGAACATTCTGCCCTGTGCTATCTCTTTTTTTTTTTTTTTTAATATGTTTATTGGACAAACCACAAAGAGAATCACAGTCAAAGTATAAAATGTTTACAGGCCATGGGTTTGTTTTTGTTTTTAAATCAAGAACCCAACACCCAAAACACCCACCCTCCCCAACCCAATAATTCCCATGAACTGAAAATGAAACTTAAAATATTATAAAGAAAGGGCAAATCGGCCTGAACTAGTAGATGCATATCTACCCATAAAGATACATACATATACACAAAGACAACAAAGACATTAAAATGAAGCAGAGTGAAAAATAAATAAATAAATAATAATAATAAACATAAAATAATGATACTACTACTAATAAAAAGCAAACAATTTAAAACAATATGTACAATAAATAAAAATAAAAAAAAAAGGGGGAAAGTGTCACTAGTCTTCAATGTCTAATTGTTGGTTTATGTTAAATAGATCATAGGAAAGGAGGGGCTCCCACGTTTTATAGAATGTTCTCAAAGATCCTCTAACAGTATGCTTTATTTTCTCTAGGTGTAGGAAAGACATAAGCTCTCCAAGCCAGGAACAAGAGCCAGGTGGTTTAGGGCTCTTCCAGTGAAGAAGTATTTGACGTTTGGCTATTAGTGCAGCAAATGCAATAACATCAGCTTGGTAACTGTTAAATTTCCCTAAAACAGGGGACACACCAAAAATTGCAATTAAAGGACATGGGGAGATAGGAATATTCAGGACTTCAGAGAGGGTGGTGAAGAAAGATAACCAGAAAGCATTAAGTTTGGTACAGGTGTAGAAAGTGTGTGTATGATCTGCTGGAGAGTGAGAACACCTGATGCAGAGATCATCCGCTTCAGGGAACAGTTTTTTCAGCCTGGCCCTGGTGTAGTGAAGTCTGAAAACCACTTTGAACTGAATAAGACTCATTCGTGCACAAATACAGGTGGTGTTAATCCTGGCCAAGACATCCATCCACCAGACATCTTCCAATGGAAGACCAAGTTCCTTTTCCCAATTCTCCTTAAGCCATAACAGAGGAGACAACTGGGATGAGAGGAGGAGATTGTGTATTGAGGAAATGCGGCTGTTTATAACTGGATTGTACATAATGTCTTCCAACAGAGTTTTTTCTGGCAATGTAGGGAAGGAAGTGAAATGAGTTTTTGCAAAGTCTCTTAATTGAAAATATCTAAAAAGACCTTGATTTGAGACACCACGGTTTTTGACCAGGTCAGCAAAGCTTACAAAAGAATTAACTGAGTATAGGTCATTGAAAGAGACCAGGCCCATATTTCTCCACAACATGAAGGTCTTATCTATACTGGAAGGTAAGAACAAGTGATTATTGCAGATGGGAAGAAGGACAGATGGAGCTTTTAAACCAAAGTGATTTCTAAACTGCTTCCAGATTTTTAAGGAGGAACGCACCAAAGGATTATTAGTGTGTTGAGAAGGGCGTATAGAGAGAGGACCAAAAAGCAAGGCTGGTAGTGAAGATGTAATGCAAGAGTTTGCTTCTATTACACACCAGTTAATGTCTGGGTAATGACACCATTTCTTAAGCATTTGAATGTTAGCGGCCCAATAGTATAACAGCATGTTTGGTAGAGCAAAACCCCCAACCAGCTTGGGTCTCTCTAACATTCTTTTCTGAATCCTGGGGATCTTGCCATTCCAAATAAAAGAGGACACACTTCTGTCCAGTGACTTAAAAAAAGATTTCGGAAGAAAAAGAGGGAGTGTCTGAAACAGAAATAAGATACGGGGTAACACATTCATTTTAATTGTCTCAATTCGGCCAACAAGAGAAAGGGGTAAAGCATGCCATCTCTGAAGATCTGCTTTTATATTCTCAACAAGTTTTATGAAATTGTTTTTATGAAGAGAGCTAAGTGAATGAGAGATATTGACGCCTAAATATTTAAAGCTATTAGGGGATAACTGAAAGGGTAGTGTACCTGGAGGGATTAATTTAGCAGATTGATTGACAGGAAAACAGAGACTCTTATCAATGTTCAATTTATAACCTGAGAATGTTCCAAATGTCTTAAGTAAATCCACTATTTTCTCAGTGCAGTTAAGAGGGTCACACACATATAACAATAAATCATCGGCATAGAGCGAGACTCTATGTTCAAGGCCTCCTCTAATAATACCAGAGAATAGTGGGGAAGTTCTCAAGGCAATTGAAAGTGGTTCTATGGCTATTGCAAATAATAAAGGTGACAAGGGACACCCCTGACGTGTGCCACGTGTTAGAGGGAAGGCAGGAGATATATCAGAGTTGGTTTTAACACTAGCAGTTGGGGCAGAGTACAGAAGACGAATCCAAGAAATGAATTTAGTTCCAAACCCAAACCTGTGCAATACAGAAAATAAGTAATTAAATTCTACGCGATCAAACGCTTTTTCTGCGTCAAGGGAAATGACCAGCTCAGGGGTTGGAGAGGCAGAAGGAGATAAAACCACGTTCAAGAGTCTGCGTACACTAAATGATAGTTGACGGCCCAGGATAAAACCTGTTTGGTCTTCTGAAATAATTTTAGGGAGACATGTCTCCAGTCTACGTGCTAGCACCTTCGCCAGAATTTTAACATCGTTGTTAAGAAGACTGATGGGTCTGTAGCTGCCGCATAGATTTGGGTCCTTGTCTTTCTTTAATATAAGGGAAATCAAAGCCTGATTGAGAGTTGGAGGTAAAATTCCCTGCTCCAATGAGTCATTATAAACATCCAGTAGTAAAGGGGCTAGTTGAATAGAAAACTTCTTAAAAAACTCCACTGGATAGCCATCTGGGCCAGGGGCTTTGTTACTCCGCATTTGGGCTATGCAGGAGGTGATTTCTTCTAACTTAAGGGGTTCATCTAAACTTCCCGACATATCCTCACTTAAAGTTGGAAATTCTAAGTTATCTAGAAATGAGTCCATGGAAAAGCTATTAGAAGGAGGTTCTGATTGGTAAAGAGTAGAATAGAAAGAGGAAAAGGCGGAATTTATGGAGGCGGGGTCTGTAGTCAGATTATGAGAAGTGTCATAAATCTGTGAAATAAAACGTGAAGCATATTCGTGTCTCAACTGTGAGGCTAAAAGGCGGCCAGCTCTATCCCCATGCTCATAATATGTGGCTCTTGTGCGCTGCAATAGGTATTCTGCTTTCCCAGTGGATAATAGGTCAAACTCAGTCTGCAACTGTAAGCGCTTGGCAGTTAAATCAGGATTAATTGATAATGCCTGTTGCCTATCTATATTTAGAATGGCATCTGTTAATTCTTGCTGCTTCAATCTTCTATTTTTAGCTAAATTAGAACTAAAAGATATAATACTCCCTCTAATGAAGGCTTTTAATGTTTCCCATAAGAGTGATGGCGATACATGCTCAGATCTATTAGTATCTAAGAAAAAATTAATGTTTGTAGAAACATAATGACAAAAATCAGAATCAGCAAGCAAGCTGGAATTAAGCCTCCAACCACCTTTATGACTGAGGGAACTTAATGGTAAACACAGGTCTAGAATGTGGGGGGCGTGGTCAGAAATTACAATGGCGGAGTATTGTGTAGTACCAACAAGAGGTAGAAGAGATTTATCAATAAAAAAATAGTCAATACGTGAGTAAACCTTATGGACAGGAGAATAGTAGGAGAAATCCTTCGCGCTGGGATGGAAAAAGCGCCAGGGGTCAACACATCCAATTTGTTCCATGAAAGTTTTTAACGCCTTAGACATAGCTGATGGTGTTACTGTTTTAGACTGAGAGCGATCAATAGCAGGGTTAGTGACACAGTTAAAGTCTCCACCCAGGATTAGCTGATGAGTATCCAAATTTGGTAAATGAGAAAAAACAGTGGACATGAAATTTGGGCAATCCCAGTTTGGTGCGTATAAGTTCGCTAAAACCACAGGAGTTTTAAAGAGCAAGCCAGAAACTATAATATAACGGCCACAGGGATCAGAGTGTATCTGGTCAGG
This sequence comes from Neoarius graeffei, assembly GCF_027579695.1. NCBI lineage: Eukaryota > Metazoa > Chordata > Actinopteri > Siluriformes > Ariidae > Neoarius > Neoarius graeffei. The sequence goes on along the minus strand of NC_083569.1, from coordinate 49,453,816 downwards.
AGAAAACTGAATTCTTTTATGAATTAAAATAGCCACGCCTCTGGATTTACTATTAAAATTGGAGTGAAAAATCTGACCAACCCAAGGTTTGCGTAGTCTCACCTGATCTTCCCTGCGCAAGTGCGTCTCCTGCAAAAAAGCTATACCAGTAAAAAGGCTCTTTAAGTGTGAGAGAACTTTACATCGTTTAATTGGCCCACCTAACCCACGTACATTCCAGGTAACTATTTTAATGGGGTGCCTATTCGACCCACCTTGCATTGTAGAGGAAGTTGACATCTATATCAAGTCTTGGAGATAATTAGTTCTACATGAATCATATGGGAGCTGTATCAGAGACAATTTAAGTAAAAATGGGGATTCGTGACACAAAGTTAAAAGGAAGGTAAAAAAATAAATAAAAGAGAAAGAAAAACAAGAAGGAAAAATTACACAAAAAAGAGACAATTGGCCTAAGAGAAAAACCACCCAACCCCCCAACCCCCACAACCCCAAAATTGAAACAGTAAACATAACAGACAAATGATTCTGAAGCTCGTCCGCCAGAGCGGCGAGTAGCCAGAAATGGTAAACATGCATCCGATTAATTGTGTTGTGTTAATCCTGCTCCTGAACTAAAAAGGCATTATACATTGAACCAGCAAATAATCAATAAGTGAGGAAATAAATGGAGCTGTAAGGAGAGAGAACACGTCATTGAAAAGCAAACAGCAAGATAGCCACTAAAGGCGACCTCAAAGAGTGCAGTGTTGCCAGCACCAGTTGCTTTAACCCAGATATCTGAGTAAAAATAAACCCCTCTGGATCACATAGTAAACTAAGCGTCAAAGAGAAAAATGACTGCTAAAAAATTATAAGAACACAAAAGGGGAGAAAAACTGAAAAGTCTTTTGCAGTTCACTATGTCAGGGTAAACATTCAGCCCCTAAATGTTCTTTCTTAACAAATAAACCAGCCAGCCAAAGGCTGGCTATCACCTGCGGTCAGCGCGTTGCTTAATCGGACGGGTCCGCGGCAGATGAGTCCTCCGTAATTGGAACCAGTGGCTGTATACGGTCAGTGGTTGAGATGTGTCGCTCGTAGAATGCCTCTGCGTCCGCTGGGGAGTCGAAGGTGTGCACTCTGTTCCTGTAAGTGAGACGGAGACGGGCTGGGTAGATCATGCCAAACTTGACGCCTTTTTTGTAGAGGAGCCCTTTGACATCGTTAAAGGCTGAGCGCTTCTTCGCCACTGCTGCGCTGAAATCCTCGAAAATTCTGATTCGGTGGCCCTCGTATGAAATATCTTTGTGCGCTTTTGCCCACTTCAGCACCGTTTCCTTTTCAAGGAATCTATGAAACCTAACAATCAGAGCGCGCGGGGCTGCTCATTTGTTGGGCTGGTTCTGTAAGCTCCTGTGAGCGCGATCCAATACAGGTAGTTCAGACAACAGTCCGCCCAGCAGGGTATGGAACATTTTGGCCATAAAGTCTCTGCAGTCCTTCCCCTCGGTACCCTCCGGTAGTCCCAGGACACGGAGGTTTTGACGCCTAGATCTAGATTCCAAATCTTCCACCTTAGTTTGGAGCGCAGCATTCTCCTCCATTAATGTTTCCACCGTTGATTGAAGCACGCACATATCATGCTCGAGCTGCGTAACGCGGTCGCTATGGTCAGTTAGGGTAGACTCCATTTCCCTGATTGTACCAGCCTGAGTAACTAGCGTAGACTCTATCGACTCCACAGAAGAACGCACAGACTCCAACGAGCTGCTCAACAGAGTAGTCAGTTCGTCAGTCATTGTTTTTCGGAGTTTTTCAAGCTCCACAACCAGTGTCTCAGTGGTTAGCGGAGGACTATCCGCCATGTTGCTAGCAGCAGATTTGTCGGTCGGGGACGGCGTTGTTCTTCCACTGGTTTTCCTCATCTTGCGCATTACTCTTTGTCCTGCAAATAGCTGTAAAGTACTAGTATATTCCAATATCACTCCTAATGTAAGAGGCGTGAAAGGTAAAGGCACTTTCGTTAAGTTATAAACTGGAAAGTATCGGAGCTCAGGCTCACACGTCTTAACACCACATCGCGCAACCGGAAGTCCGCCCTGTGCTATCTCTGACCTAAGGTTGTGCGTAAATGTTGATATCTTTTAGAACATCTGCTGATATGAAATGTATACAGAACATTATTGTCTCATTATCTCATCTCATTATCTCTAGCCGCTTTATCCTGTTCTACAGGGTCGCAGGCAAGCTGGAGCCTATCCCAGCTGACTATGGGCGAAAGGCGGGGTACACCCTGGACAAGTCGCCAGGTCATCACAGGGCTGACACATACTGTAGACAAAGACAACCATTCACACTCACATTCACACCTACGGTCAATTTAGAGTCACCAGTTAACCTAACCTGCATGTCTTTGGACTGTGGGGGAAACCGGAGCACCCGGAGGAAACCCACGCGGACACGGGGAGAACATGCAAACTCCACACAGAAAGGCCCTCGCCGGCCACGGGGCTCGAACCTGGATCTTCTTGCTGTGAGGTGACAGTGCTAACCACCAGAGGTGGAAAGAGTACTAAAATATTATACTCAAGTACAAGTACTGTTGGGCGGCACGGTGGTGTAGTGGTTAGCGCTGTCGCCTCACAGCAAGAAGGTCCTGGGTTCGAGCCCCAGGGCCGGCGAGGGCCTTTCTGTGTGGAGTTTGCATGTTCTCCCCGTGTCCGCGTGGGTTTCCTCCGGGTGCTCCGGTTTCCCCCACAGTCCAAAGACATGCAGGTTAGGCTAACTGGTGACTCTAAATTGACCGTAGGTGTGAATGTGAGTGTGAATGGTTGTCTGTGTCTATGTGTCAGCCCTGTGATGACCTGGCGACTTGTCCAGGGTGTACCCCGCCTTTCGCCCGTAGTCAGCTGGGATAGGCTCCAGCTTGCCTGCGACCCTGTAGAAGGATAAAGCGGCTAGAGATAATGAGATGAGATGAGATGAGACAAGTACTGTTACTCTGATGAAATTTTACTTAAGTACAAGTAAAGTTACCAGACAAAAAATCTACTCAAGTAAAAGTAAAAAGTAGATCATTTAAAATGTACTTTGAGTAAAAGTAAAACGTTACTTTTAACAATGGGTGTTTTCTGCCTCCATTGTGTTGTGCAAAAATGAAAAAGAAGAGGAAACAAGGATATATGTACATCTCAACCCAGATGTTTTATTTAAAGGAAGTGTATCAAATTGAATGCTTAGGATAATGCTGCATTAAAACTGAGACAAACAAAAAAGGTCAATACACACAGTCATGTCGTTTACATCGCCCTGACCACACACAAACATTGTACACGAAATATGAAAGTGAAATGTTGCACCGAAATCTTGTACCTTGCCTGTGTGCACTGTGTGTTATTGAACAATTCAATTCAAACATTATTTGTTTTGCTTAGTATTCCTTTCTGGCCTGTTGGATGTAGAATGGTAGGAGGACTGATCACGTCAGGTTGGCGAGCTAACTTGCTTGCATGATTAGCCAACCGAATAACAGACTAGTTACCGTTATGTTACAGTACCAACAGGTTGCTACTTCAACATTAGCAATGCCATCCACTATTTTTGGAATATAACCAGCCTATTGTCGGTTTTACTATGGAAAGGAAACATTATGATCAGGGGCGCAGATACGTTTTTTGAACTGGGGGGGACAAAAAACTGGGGGGGACAAAGCTGCCAGCAAACCAACCCCAACCCCGATATGCCTGTCAAACTTGTGGGTAACCATAGCAACCAAGCTCGAGCTCGCAACCTGTGCAGTCTGCGCAGCTCAACCAACCGAATATCAGTCTTTGTTTTGTTTTATGTGAGTTGTTGCAACTATGTATACACTGCTGTGCACCTCAATAAACCGAATGGTAATTAGTCTTTTGATTTTTCCGTGAGGTTTGCCTTATGCAAAGAAAGACAGCATAGACGTTTTTTCCTCCCTATAAGTGGGGGGGACCGAACGAGGTGAATTTAAATCTGGGTGGGACGAATCCCACCCGTCCCACCCTCTATCTGCGCCTGTGATTATGATGCCAATGACAATACTTACCTCAACATGCTTGCGCAGATTAGACGTCGAATTTTTGTATGCCGCAATGGTTGTCTTCTTGGGCACCCATAATCTGCATTGCATAATGAAACTGTCACCCCTTTTCTCTACGAAGCTGAAGTGATCACGTATGTAGGGCCAGGGGTGCACTTCATTACTGGAAGAAATTGCGTTTTCTGCAGGGTCGTCCACCACAGGTTCCTCGGTATCCTCCATGTCCGCAGGGGCGCTTTATCAACACCCGTGGCCCAGGGGCTAGGCCCCTCATAGGCTACCTGTCAACCCTACCCTTACCGTTGGCCAGGAAAACACTCTTATTTTATTTGCAATACGTGTCAAGCATTTACAGTGTAAGCGCGTAATTAGCCTAGAAGCCTACGATAGGTTACGTTTGGCTCAGTGTAGCTGCACAAGGCCCACGCTCACATCGCTCAACACATCCGACCACAGAGGGAGAGAAGAACGCGCGCATCATCATTACAGAGCCGGTTCTGATTATTACCACGGACAGGACAGTGATACTGCGTAACTTTCACACAGGGGCATGGCCAGAGATAACCACACAAGCGCGCGTGCACTAATGTAGACCTATGTGTTGTAAACATAAAACACACACACCTACAGACAAGTCCTTTTAAAAAATAAAATACATAAAAATAGCTCGGTGGCATGAAAACAAACATTCACTGCAAGACAAGGTGCCCTAGAATCGCCATCAGTTTTTAATATCTATATGGACTTTGTTGTCAGGATTGCACAGCATGAGATATCAAAACTGTACCCAGATACAGGCTTCAAGTTCAGATATTGCATTCCAAATGAGGTATCCACAAGAGAAATGCGTACGAAAGCACGAGCATCAGGAGAGGGTTGCATAACAGAGATTCTATACGCAGATGATCAGGCCATACTCGCTGGATCCATCGACGAGCTTCAGAATATTCTTCAGTTGTATGATAAGACCTACACCCGCTTTGGTTTACAAATATCATGTCAAAACAGAAACAATGGCTTTTAATGTCAATGAGGATATCAAATGTAAACCAAGTATCATTTCCCTTGGCGGCACTAATATTAAAAACATCCGCACCTTTAAATATCTTGGTTATAATGTCAGCAACTGTGATGAATCCTCACACTTCCTGCATGCTAGGATAAGTGCTGCATTCATGAAATGGAATGAACTGAAACACGTTCTAACTGACCACCGAATACTACTAAAAACCCGTATAAAGTTCCTAGTGGCATGCGTTCGATCTCACCTCCTGTACAGCACACAGGCATGGCAACTATCATCCAGTGAAATTCACAAAATTGAGGTAGTGTGGCACGGCTTCCGAAGGAAAATGATTAAAGGTGGATATAAATGAAAGAATGCCCCTGACCAAAAGAACACTACAAATGAAGATATAGACTGGAGCTACAAGATGTCCAATGCTGACCTCCGGGAACTGACAGGAACCCAGGATATAAAACTATCCTGCTACGTACAACAACTAAAATATATTGCTCACATTTGCCGGATGGGCAATAACCAAGTGCAAAAGCAGCTCCTGTTTGACAAAAATGGTTACAAATGGACGAAATGGGAAAATCTGCTGGGCATAGACACCCAACAGATAAGACGTATGATGATGGACAAATCAAACTTTGAGTAACTGCTACAGCAGAAGCACCCCTAGAGAGTTTAACTTTTGACAGGGGAACATGATGATGATGATGAAGGTACTTGGCTCGGCGGCCACATGAAACGTAAACACCATGGACAGCGGCCAAACTCATAACTCTACAGACCGAAACACACGAAACCAAGTCCTACTAGGGTCTATTTTACCGATCTATGTTCAAGCATCATGCAAGTCTTCCTTCTCCTTGAATAAGACCGTGCATTCAACTGCCTTTTTGACATGACTGCATCGAAATACCACTTGCAACAATATTTCACGCACTCCATCAAGAAAAAAGTTAAACATGATGAACACGGGCATACTGTTTTGAGCATACGATTTTTTAAAAAGAAACTAGCTACATCAAAGTCCTTCAATAAACCCATCCTTTAGCGCAAATGAGCTTAACCTAGTTCAAAGCATGACGCTAGCAGTAGCTGCATAAGGCAAAATCATGTGGGCCTTTCGTCAACAACAAGCCACGGCGGGCAAACATTAATAATCAAGTGTCCTTACCTTAAAACGTTGTCTTGACCACAGAACTTCTCAAGTATTTCACTTAAATCCACACGGGTTAACAACACACCCAACACAGCTAGCGAGAAATGTGGATCTGCGCTAGCTTTGTATTGCTATTCCCCTCAGTATGCTTACTCTGTCTGCTGCCCGAACTGTGAAAATTATAGGCTACAATCTTTTCATCAATTTCTTCAGTAGATGGCGTTTTAGACATTTTATTATCCCCATCGAAATATGCTATTATACTAACAGGATTATAACTCAAATCACACGACACGTATTCAAATCACAACTGATTTATTTTACTGTTGGACAGATCATAGCATATCTAGCCTAGCTACACATAACCTAGCTGCTGGTAGGCTGATAACTGATAAGTAGCTGATATTCTGAACAGATTGGTGATCCTTACCTTAAAAAGTCTGTGACTTTAGGCAACAATTCTATCATTACCTGCATCTCTCTCTTTTTTTCCTTTTATGCGCCCCGCTAACATGTGAACGCTTCATCTTTCAAAGCCTCTAAATTTGTGTCTCTGTAGTCTGCAGTCTTTGGCGCGCTTTCGTGCGTGACGTTACATTTTGTTACATTTTATTCTGGTACAGTTGTGGGTGTTCGTTTCGCGAACCACATCCACCATGTCTCTTACAGCAGGCTACTGTGCGCTCATTTATTTCTAACCTTATTTCTATCTGTACATTAATGTAGGCCCACGATTCCGACAGTTTATTATTTTATTAATATTACAAGGCCCCTGATTGGCTGTGGCCCAGGGGCTTGAGCCCCCCGAAGCCCCCCCTTAAAGCGCCGGTGCATGTCCGCCATCGTCTGTGTGAGACTCGCGCGCGCGACAACTGTCCTTCCCGTGATTCACTTCCAGAACGCATTTCCCCTTCTCTGTTTTAGCCTTTTTTAATTTTTTATTTATTTTTTTTACTCAGTAACGGTTGTGATGTAAAATGTACCGAAGTACACTACTTAAAAGAAAACATACTTAAGTAAAAGTAAAAGTACACTCTTTAAAAATTACTTGAAAAAGTATAAGTACACAAAAAAGCTACTCAAGTACAGTAACGTGAGTAATGTAATTCGTTACTTTCCACCTCTGCTAACCACTACACCACCGTGCCGCAAATATAATTGTTACATGTTTCATTTACTGCAATTCCCAAAATGCTTTGTACGTATCCCAAGATGCTTGGGGGCATAAGGGGGAAGTTGGGGGAAAATTGTGAAAAAAAAACCCCAATAAGTAAAGATTTGCATTTTCAGTTCGAACTCGTATGTCTGTGAGTTATTCCAGTAAGAACCCAAAACCAGAAATTACCAGGTTTTACATTATGACATGATTGATCCAAGGTTTCACACCCACAGCTGCATATCCACACAGACACACACACACACACACACACACACACATAGACAGATATCAAACAGTGATGTCACTTCATCCACACAGATAACACACATATAAAATCCCCTGTATTCTCTCGTCTAAGGGGAGACTTACGAATAAAAGATTGTGAACTCATGGGGTTCCTGTCTTTTTTTCTGCGACTCACCCCCAGAGCTCTGGGTGACGCGAGGGGACTGGTCTCGAGATGGGTAATCGCTCCAGCTGAGGCTGAGGGCAAGAGGTTAAAAAACCCTAACAACAATAGAAAATAAAATTACATAAAATAAATGGGGAAGAGGAGAGAAAAAAAAAGAATTAAACAATAGTAGAAATAAAATAATAAAATGAAGTAAAAGTTCAGTAAAAAACAGCAGAATAAAATAGAATAAAAGTTAAGTAAAAGTTTAAAGCATGTAAAGATGACGATATTTATCAGTTAGCAGGAAGCATCTGAGAACAGCTTGGTCTTTAGTCTAGATTTGAAGCTGCCAACAGCAGGAGCATTTTTGATGTCCTCTGGCAGTTGGTTCCATAGCTGTACTGCATAGTAGCTAAAAGCTGCTTCACCACACTTTGTTTTAACAACAAGTTTTACCAGTAAATTTTTCTGCTGCGATCTGGTAGATCTGATTGGGTTCGGCCGCTGCAACACATCAGAGAGGTAATTGGGCCCTGTACCATTTAGAGATTTGTACACCAGCAGCAATGCTTTAAAGTCAATTCTGTTGCTTACTGGAAGCCAGTGAAGGGACCTTAGAATTGGAGTAACGTGCTCTGTTCTTTTTGTTCGTGTGAGAACCCTCGCCACTGCATTTTGAATCACCTGAAGTCGTTTGATGGTCTTTTTTGGCAGGCCTGTGAAAAGGCCATTGCAGTAGTCAACCCTACTAGAGATGAAGGCATGTATAAGTTTTTCCAGGTCATTTTTTGACACAAGTCCTCTTAGTTTGGAAATGTTTTTTAGGTGATAAAATGCCGATTTAGTGATTGCTTTCATGTGACTGTCAAAGTTTAGCTCGCTGTCAATGAAAACACCAAGATTTTTAACCATATCTTTTGTTTTAATCCCCTTAGTGTCAAGAATAGTGGTAATCCTGAGTCTTTCATCTTTTTTCCCAAATAGAATTACTTCTGTTTTATCTGTGTTCAGCTGAAGAAAATTTTGTGACATCCAGTTGTTGATTTGGTCGATACACTGGTAGAGACATTCAAGGGGGGCATAATCATTAGGTGATAGAGCAAAATAAATTTGGGTGTCATCTGCATAGCAGTGATACAAAATTGAGTTGTTCTTGATAATTTGTCCAAGTGGGAGCATATAAAGGTTGAATAGTAATGGTCCAAGGATCGACCCCTGGGGGACACCACAGGTCAAGGACATTGATGTTGAGATACAATTTCCCATGGTAACAAAGAAGCTTCTAAGTATGATTTTAACCAATTGATAACTTTACCAGTCAACCCAACCAAGTGTTCAAGTCGATATAGCAGTATGTTGTGATCAACAGTATCAAAAGCTGCACTGAGGTCCAGTAACACCAGGACCGATGTTTTGCCTGCATCAGTATTAAGATGTATGTCATTTATAACTTTAATCAGCGCTGTTTCAGTGCTGTGATTGGCACGAAATCCTGACTGAAAGTTATCAAAGCAGCTGTTTGATATCAAGAAGGCAGTTAATTGATTGAAGACAATTTTTTCAAGGATTTTCCCAATGAATGGTAGATTTGATATTGGCCTGTAGTTGAAGCATAGAAACATCAGAGAAAACACAGAAATGATCAGATAAGGCCAGGTCAACAACAGTAGTAGAAACAGCAAGACCCTTTGCAATAACGAGGTCAAGGGTATGACCACGAGAGTGGGTCGGCCCCTGTACATGTTGTATTAAGTTGAAGTTGTCAATAAGTGCAAGTAGTTCTCTGGCATAAGTGTTTTCAGGATTATCTACATGCAAGTTAAAATCCCCAGATATAATAAGACAGTCAAACTCTAAGCAAATGACTGACAACAGTTCACCAAACTCTTCCAGAAAAACTTTAGCTGAATGTCTCGGAGGCCTGTAAATAGTTAATAAAGCCGCAAGCGGCCTCGACGGGCCCTCGCGCCAGCGGCCAAGGGGGGCGGGGGCATGCGTCCCCGCGAAAAACCTTCCACAGCTTCTTCGGCAAGAGACATTACTCCCGCAATGGCGTCAAAGCACAGAATTGGACACATGGCAATGATAGGGTCTCGCACTGAACGGTGCTCGGGCCCTAATAATAATAGCGCCCCAATAAGGGTCTTGTAAAGAGTTTGCTTGCCAAGTTAGACAAATCAGAAGCTGCAATATCATTTCTGCCATAACCAGCACCCCCAGGGGCGAAAGTGCACAAAATTTGGCGTACATGTCAGGTGAGCTATGAAGAGTTTGCGTATGAAGTTTGATGACAATTGAGTAAATAGAAGATGAGATATAGATTTTTGAAGAATAAATTTTTTGGTTTTTCCCATGTCAGTAGGTGGCGCTATGCTGTACATGAGCGATTATGAGTTGGAGAAATAAGTGTCTACAACAGCAACGCACTAGCACAAGGTAGTGGTGTGAAGGAAAAGCCTTATGGAATTATTTACCAAAAGCCCGTTTTGGAGCAACTGCGTCGGCCAAAAACAGCGCCCCCCATGGACGAAAATTCCCAAAATGTGGTATACATGACATGGGAGGTAGTAAGAGGGTGGCCGTGAAGTTTGACCAAATTTGAGGAAAGATTGGAATTTTTGCCCAAAAATAGCGCCCCCAGTGGCAAAATATCACAGAAAGTGGGTAACATGTCTGAAGCCCAATGAGTGATCTGCGTGTGAAGTATGAGCAGTTTTGAGCAAGTAGAAGATTTGTTATGAATTTTTAAGCATGTAAAATGTTGCATTGAAAATTGATTGACGTAAAACTTCTGAACGGTTTACGCTACGTGAAACCTATTTAGTAACTTTTGTCAGCCATGTCTGTAGATGATGTGTATCAATTTTGGTGACATTCCTATGAACGGTCTAGGAGGAGTTGCGCCGTCTTCGTGGCCATGCACTTCGCACAAAAGTGAAATTACCTCACTTCCTGTTGGGCGTGGCTAATGCATTGGCATTACATTTTTGTCCGGCTTAGTGAGATACATATGTGTACCAAATGGCATGCCAGAACTACAAACTACATGGCAACCAGGCACCTTAATGCGGGAGGCCAAAATCACAATGAGTTAGGGGGCGCTATAGAGGCCCTGAGGCCCGCCTGGATCTGGGCTTCTGGGTCTCAGTAGCGGTGGCAGTCTAAGAAAAAGGAGCCAAATTTCGTGCGTTGTCGACCATGGCAAGTGCCCCAATAAGGGTCTTGTAAAGAGTTTGCTTGGCAAGTTTGACAAATCAGAAGCTGCAATATCATTTTTGCCATAACCAGCACCCCCAGGGGCGAAAGTGCACAAAATTTGGCGTAGACGTCAGGTGAGCTATGAAGAGTTTGCGTATGAAGTTTGATGACAATTGAGTAAATAGAAGATGAGATATAGATTTTTGAAGAATAAATTTTTTGGTTTTTCCCATGTCAGTAGGTGGCGCTATGCTGTACATGAGCGATTATGAGTTGGAAAAAAAAGTGTCTACAACAGCAACGTACTATCACAAGGTAGTGGTGTGAAGGAAAAGCATTATGGAATTATTTACCAAAAACCCGTTTTGGAGCAATTGCGTCGGCCAAAAACAGCGCCCCCCATGGACGAAAATTTCCAAAACGTGGTATACATGACATGGGAGGTAGTAAGAGGGTGGCCGTGAAGTTTGACCAAGTTTGAGGAAAGATTGGAATTTTTGCCCAAAAATAGCGCCCCCAGTGGCGAAATATCACAGAAATTGGGGAACATGTCAGAAGCCCAAGGAGTGATCAGCGTGTGAAGTATGAGCAGTTTTGAGCAATCAGAAGATTTGTTATGAATTTTTAAGCATGTAAAATCTTGCATCGAAAATTGATTGACGTATAACTTCTGAACGGTTTATCCTACGTGAAATGTATTTAGTAACTTTTGTCAGCCATGTCTGTAGATGATGTCTATCAATTTTGGTGACATTCCTATGAACGGTCTAGGAGGAGTTGCGCTGTCTTCGTGGCCATGCATTTCGCACAAAAGTGAAATTACCTCACTTCCTGTTGGGCGTGGCTAATGCATTGGCATTACATTTTTGTCCGGCTTAGTGAGATACATATGTGTACCAAATGGCATGCCACTACTACAAACTACATGGCACCCAGGCACCGTAATGCGGGAGGCCAAAATCACAACGACTTAGGGGGCGCTATAGAGGCCCTGAGCCCCGGCCAAGTTTGGGCTTCTGGTTCTGAGTAGCGGTGGCAATTCTCGGAACTGGTGCCAAATTTCGTGCGTTTTCGCCCATGGCAAGCGCCCCGAAAATGGCCCAACAGCGGAGAAAAATAAAGAAGAAGAAGAAGACGGAAGAAGAAGAAGAAGACGGAAGAATAATTAAAGCCGCAAGCGGCCTCGACGGGCCCTCGCGCCAGCGGCCAAGGGGGGCGGGGGCATGCGTCCCCGCGAAAGACCTTCCACAGCTTCCTCGGCAAGAGACATTACTCCCACAATGGCGACAAAGCACAGAATTGGACACATGGCAACAATAGGGTCTCGCACTGTACGGTGCTCAGGGCCTAATAATAAAAATAATAATAATAATCCTTCAAAAACAATAGGGTCTTGCACTGGACGGTGCTCGGGCCCTAATAATAATAATAATAACTAGAAACTATATGCCAAGCAGGCACCTTAATGCGAGAGGCAAAAATCACAACACGTTAGGGGGCGCTATAGAGGCCCTGAGGCCCGCCTGGATCTGGGCTTCTGGTTCTCAGTAGCGGTGGCAGTCTAAGAAAAAGGAGCCAAATCTCGTGCGTTGTCGACCATGGCAAGCGCCCCAATAAGGGTCTCGTGAAGAGTTTGCTTGCCAAGTTTGACAAATCAGAAGCTGCAATATCATTTTTGCCATAACCAGCACCCCCAGGGGCGAAAGTGCACAAAATTTGGCGTATATGTCAGGTGAGCTATGCAGAGTTTGCGTATGAAGTTTGATGACAAGTGAGTAAATAGAAGATGAGATATAGATTTTTCAAGAATAAATATTTTGGTTTTTCCCATGTCAGTAGGTGGCGCTATGCTGTACGAGTGATTATGAGTTGGAAAAATAAGTGTCTACAACAGCAACGTACTATCACAAGGTAGTGGTGTGAAGGAAAAGAGGAAAGATTGGATTTTTTGCCCAAAAATAGCGCCCCCAGTGGCGAAATATCACAGAAATTGGGTAACATGTCAGAAGCCCAATGAGGGATTTGCGTGTGAAGTATGAGCAGTTTTGAGCAATTAGAAGATTTGTTATGAATTGTTAAGCATGTAAAATTTTGCGTTGAAAATTGATTGACGTATAACTTCTGAACGGTTTATGCAAAGTGAAACGTATTAAGTATCTTTTGGCAGCCATGTCTGTAGATGATGTGTATCAATTTTGGTGACATTCCTATGAATGGTCTAGGAGGAGTTGCGCCGTCTTCGTGGCCATGCATTTCGCACAAAAGTGAAATTACCTCACTTCCTGTTGGGCGTGGCTAATGCATTGGCATTACATTTTTGTCTGGCTTAGTGAGATACATATGCGTACCAAATGGCATGCCACTACTACAAACTACATGGCAACCAGGCACCTTAATGCGGGAGGCCAAAATCACAACGAGTTAGGGGGCGCTATAGAGGCCCTGAGGCCCGCCTGGATCTGGGCTTCTGGGTCTCAGTAGCGGTGGCAGTCTAAGAAAAAGGAGCCAAATTTCGTGCATTGTCGACCATGGCAAGCGCCCCAATAAGGGTCTTGTAAAGAGTTTGCTTGCCAAGTTTGACAAATCAGAAGCTGCAATATCATTTCTGCCATAACCAGCACCCCCAGGGGCGAAAGTGCACAAAATTTGGCGTACATGTCAGGTGAGCTATGAAGAGTTTGCGTATGAAGTTTGATGACAATTGAGTAAATAGAAGATGAGATATAGATTTTTGAAGAATAAATTTTTTGGTTTTTCCCATGTCAGAAGGTGGCGCTATGCTGTACATGAGCGATTATGAGTTGGAAAAATAAGCGTCTACAACAGCAACGTACTATCACAAGGTAGTGGTGTGAAGGAAAAGCATTATGGAATTATTTACCAAAAACCCGTTTTGGAGCAATTGCGTCGGCCAAAAACAGCGCCCCCCCATGGACGAAAATTCCCAAAATGTGGTATACATGACATGGGAGGTAGTAAGAGGGTGGCCGTGAAGTTTGACCAAATTTGAGGAAAGATTGGATTTTTTGCCCAAAAATAGCGCCCCCAGTGGCGAAATATCACAGATATTGGGTAACATGTCCGAAGCCCAATGAGTGATTTGCGTGTGAAGTATGAGCAGTTTTGAGCAATCAGAAGATTTGTTATGAATTTTTAAGCATGTAAAATTTTTCATCGAAAATTGATTGACGTATAACTTCTGAACGGTTTATGCGACGTGAAACGTATTTAGTAACTTTTGTCAGCCATGTCTGTAGATGATGTGTATCAATTTTGGTGACATTCCTATGAACGGTCTAGGAGGAGTTGCGCCGTCTTCGTGGCCATGCATTTCGCACAAAAGTGAAATTACCTCACTTCCTGTTGGGCGTGGCTAATGCATTGGCATTACATTTTTGTCCGGCTTAGTGAGATACATATGCGTACCAAATGGCATGCCACTACTACTAACTACATGGCAACCAGGCACCTTAATGCGGGAGACCAAAATCACAACGACTTAGGGGGCGCTATAGAGGCCCTGAGCCCCGGCCAAGTTTGGGCTTTTGGGTCTGAGTAGCGGTGGCAATTCTCGGAAGTGGTGCCAAATTTCGTGCGTTTTTGCCCATGGCAAGTGCCCCGAAAATGGCCCAACAGCGGAGAAAAATAAAGAAGAAGACGGAAGAATAATAATAGTGAACTCTTACAAGAACAATAGGGCCTTCGCCCTATAGGGCTCGGGCCCTAATAATAGTGAACTCTTACAAGAACAATAGGGCCTTCGCCCATAGGGCTCGGGCCCTAATAACAATATGTTAGGAGAGCATGTAACAAGTGCACATAAGTGTTCAAAGGATGTAAACTCACCAAGGTGAGGACTGTTTACATTGAAAAGAGGCTTTGAATATATTTGCGATCCCTCCACCTTTCCCATGTCGGGTAGCACTCATGAAATTAAAATTTGGGGGAGCTGCTTCAATAAGGGTGGTAGCACTCTTTGCTTGATCCAGCCATGTTTCAGTTAGAAGCAAAAAATCAAGATTGTGTTTGCAAATAAGATCATTAATTAAAGCCGCAAGCGGCCTCGACGGGCCCTCGCGCCAGCGGCCAAGGGGGGCGGGGGCATGCGTCCCCGCGAAATACCTTCCACAGCTTCTTTGGCAAGAGACATTACTCCCACAATGGTGACAAAGCACAGAATTGGACACAGAGTACACGGTGCGCTGAGATGTTGTCATGGACAGAACATTTTATGCCATGGCTTCCCAACCAAATTAATGTATTTACCTCATCAGTCACCAAACTATAGCTACATAGGATTGTCTTCTGTTAGACATCTATTAGTCTGTATGTAACGCTACAACACTTGCTCCCGACTGCCTACCCATTCCCCACAAGTCATGTGTGTTTAAGGCAACCAAAACAACATACTCCTGGTGCCTCATGATTGTAAACACCTCTCCTGCAACTGCTACAGTGCAATGAGCGCCCCCAGTGGTCCACAAGTCATGTGTGTTTAAGGCAACCAAAACAACATACTCCTGGTGCCTCATGATTGTAAACACCTCTCCTGCAACTGCTACAGCGCAATGAGCGCCCCCAGTGGTGAAAGTTCACCAAATTTGGTATACATGTCAAGGGACCTATGAAGAGTTGTTTTGTAAAGTTTGATCAAGTTTGACCAATCAGAAGCCGAGATATAAATTGTTGCCTGAAAACAGCGCCCCCAGTGGCAAAAGTTCACAAAATTTGGCACATATGTCAGGTGACCTGTTAAGAGTGTGCGTATCAAGTTTGATCAAGATTGAGAAAATAGAAGATGAGATATTGTTTTTTGAAGAATAAATTTTTTGGTTTCTCCCATGTCAGTAGGTGGCGCTATGCTACAACACTTGCTCCCGACTGCCTACCCATTCCCCACAAGTCATGTGTGTTTAAGGCAACCAAAACAACATACTCCTGGTGCCTCATGATTGTAAACACCTCTCCTGCAACTGCTACAGCGCAATGAGCGCCCCCAGTGGTGAAAGTTCACCAAATTTGGTATACATGTCAAGGGACCTATGAAGAGTTGTTTTGTAAAGTTTGATCAAGTTTGACCAATCAGAAGCCGAGATATAAATTGGTGCCTGAAAACAGTGCCCCCAGTGGCAAAAGTTCACAAAATTTGGCACATATGTCAGGTGACCTGTTAAGAGTGTGCGTATCAAGTTTGATCAAGATTGAGAAAATAGAAGATGAGATATTGATTTTTGAAGAATAAATTTTTTGGTTTCTCCCATGTCAGTAGGTGGCGCTATACTGCACATGAGCGATTATGAGTTGGAAAAATAAGTGTCTACAACAGCAACGTAATATCACAAGGTAGTGGTGTGAAGGAGAAGCATTATGGAATTATTTACCAAAAACCTGTTTTGGAGCAATTGCGTTGGCCAAAAACAGCGCCCCCCATGGACGAAAATTCCCAAAATGAGGTGTACATGACATGGGAGGTAGTAAGAGGGTGGCCGTGAAGTTTGACCAAATTTGAGGAAAGATTGGATTTTTTGCCCAAAAATAGCGCCCCCAGTGGCGAAATATCACAGAAATTGGGTAACATGTCAGATGCCCAATGAGTGATTTGCGTGTGAAGTATGAGCAGTTTTGAGCAATTTGAAGATATGTTATGAATTTTTAAGCATGTAAAATTTTGCATTGAAAATTGATTGACGTATAACTTCTGAACGGTTTATTCTACGTGAAACGTATTTAGGAACTTTTGTCAGCCATGTCTGTAGATGATGTCTATCAATTTTGGTGACATTCCTATGAACGGTCTAGGAGGAGTTGCGCCGTTTTCGTGGCCATGCATTTCGCACAAAAGTGAAATTACCTTACTTCCTGTTGGGCGTGGCTAATGCATTGGCATTACATTTTTGTCCGGCTTAGTGAGATACATATGCGTACCAAATGGCATGCCACTACTACAAACTACATGGCAACCAGGCACCTTAATGCGGGAGGCCAAAATCACAATGAGTTAGGGGGCGCTATAGAGGCCCTGAGGCCTGCCTGGATCTGGGCTTCTGGTTCTCAGTAGCGGTGGGAGTCTAAGAAAAAGGAGCCAAATTTCGTGCGATGTCGACCATGGCAAGCGCCCCAAAAAGGGTCTTGTAAAGAGTTTGCTTGCCAATTTTGACAAATCAGAAGCTGCAATATCATTTCTGCCATAACCCGCACCCCCAGGGGCGAAAGTGCACAAAATTTGGCGTACATGTCAGGTGAGCTATGAAGAGTTTGCGTATGAAGGTTGATGACAATTGAGTAAACAGAAGATGAGATATAGATTTTTGAAGAATAAATTTTTTGGTTTTTCCCATGTCAGTAGGTGGCGCCATGCTGTACATGAGTGATTATGAGATGGAAAAATAAGTGTCCACAACAGCAACGCACTATCACAAGGAAGTGGTGTAAAGGAAAAGCATTATGGAATAATTTACCAAAAACCCGTTTTGGAGAAATTGCGTCGGCCAAAAACAGCGCCCCCCATGGACGAAAATTCCCAAAATGTGGTATACATGACATGGGAGGTAGTAAGAGGGTGGCCATGAAGTTTGACCAAATTTGAGGAAAGATTGGATTTTTTGCCCAAAAATAGCGCCCCCAGTGGCGAAATATCACAGAAATTGGGTAACATGTCAGAAGCCCAATGAGTGATTAGCGTGTGAAGTATGAGCAGTGTTGAGCAATTAGAAGATTTGTTATGAATTTTTTAGCATGTAAAATTTTGAAGTGAAAATTGATTGACGTATAACTTCTGAACGGTTTATCCCACGTGAAACGTATTTAGTAACTTTTGTCAGCCATGTCTGTAGATGATGTGTATCAATTTTGGTGACATTCCTATGAACGGTCTAGGAGGAGTTGCGCCGTCTTCGTGGCCATGCATTTCACACAAAAGTGAAATTACCTCACTTCCTGTTGGGCGTGGCTAATGCATTGGCATTACATTTTTGTCCGGCTTTGTGAGATACATATGCATACCAAATGGCATGCCACTACTACAAACTATATGGCAACCAGGCACCTTAATGCGGGAGGCCAAAATCACAATGACTTAGGGGGCGCTATAGAGGCCCTGAGCCCCGGCCAAGTGTGGGCTTTTGGTTCTGAGTAGCGGTGGCAATTCTCGGAAGTGGCGCCAAATTTCGCGCGTTTTCGCCCATGGCAAGCGCCCCGAAAATGGCCCAACAGCGGAGAAAAATAAAGAAGAAGAATAATAATAGTGAACTCTTACAAGAACAATAGGGCCTTCGCCCTATAGGGCTCGGGCCCTAATTAAAAATGACTTGTTTGAAAGTGATCTAACGTTCAGAAGAGCTAGCGTTACAGAAAGTCTAGAAGTAATATCTGTTTGGACACTCTGATGTTGTTTTGAAACAGGAAGGAGACTAGACTGGTTTACCCCCTGGGTTAAATATGCTATATGAGGCCTGCTACATCATTCTGGAGCTGAGCTAACCAGCTTGAGGCCTGCTGCATCATCCTGGAGCTGGGCTAACCAGCTTGAGGCCTACTACATTCTCCTGGAGGTGAGCTAACTAGCTTGAGGCCTGCTACATCATCCTGGAGCTGAGCTAATCAACTGGAGGCCTGTTGTATTCTCTTGGAGCTGGAGCCTGTGCCTATTACATTCTTGTGGAGCTGAGCTACTGTGGCCAGCTTGGGGCCTGCTGCATCACCCTGGAGTTTAGCCAACTAGCTTAGGCCTGCTACATTGCCCTGGAGTTGAGCTAACCAGCTTGAGGCCTGCTACATCTTCCTAGAGCTCAGCTAACCAGTTTGAGGCCTGTTACATCTTTCTAGAGCTCAGCTAACCAGCTTAGGGCTGCTACATCATTTTGAAGCTGAGCTAACCAGCCTGAGGCCTGCTACATCACTTTGGAGTTGAGCTAACCAGCTTAGGCCTGCTACAGTCTGGAGCTGAGCTAATCAGCTTAGGCCTGCTACAGTCTCATGGAGTACCTGTAAGAACCTTTACTTTTTAAGGGCTTGTTTCTTTTTCTGCTGATGAACATAAAGTGAGTCATAATGGCATTTTTCATTATTTTAATAAGTTTGTTGTTAGCCTGTGATATAAGACCAAACAATGTTGGTTTGGTGAGAACCCATAGCAATGTTTTTTGTTTGGGAATCAGTTATTACAGTGGCACCATTTTTAATGCTGTTCCTGGGCAACCACAGACTCATTTGGTATGGGCTTTAACCTCCTGGTCAGATGTATCGAAGTTATTACACAAACTCCAAAATGTTTTTTCTTTATATGACCTTACATTTTTGCCCAGTGAAAATAGTTGCCTGGCCCCGACATACAAAAATACTGGTTCAAAATGTAATGTGAAACAAAGATTGATAATTGTTTTACTTTTACTTCTATCTGGAAATGTGCAACCAAACCCTGGACCTGAACTGCAACTTACCCACACTCCGGCAGATTTTAAATCAATGCCTGGGCTCAAAATTGTTCATCTTAATGTGCGCAGTTTGTTACCTAAAATGGACATGGTCAAAATTTGGGTTAGATCAATAGATGCTGACATTGTCATTATCTCTGAAACGTGGCTGACAAAATCTATTACAAATGATGATGTCAGCATAAGTGGATACAACATCTATCGTACTGACAGGCTCAAAAAAGGTGGTGGGGTAGCCATCTATGTTAAATCAAGATTTGTTGCTTCAGTTGTTTTGTCTGAGTCCATTAGTAAGCAAATGGAGTTTTTGGCCTTAAATGTGGAAATAGCCAGATCCCTCTGTATAACTGTTGTTGGATGTTATAGACCTCCATCTGCTTCCAAGGAAGCATTAGCATCCTTACAACAACTTCTGTCCAAGTTAAACTATAATGAGCTTTTAATGGCAGGAGATCTCAATTGGGATTGGTTAAATATAACCTCTGAAGACTTCAAATCCTTCTGTGACTCTGTAAATTTTAGCCAGTTGATTAACCAACCAACTAGGCCAAATCCTAAATGTCCTGAAAAGTCAACATTGATCGATTTAATTCTAACAAATGCTCCACATAAATTTTCATCCATGGGTGTTTTCTGCAATGATTTGAGTGACCACTGTGTAGTTGTAGCTTGCAGAGACACAAAAATCCCTAAATGTAAACCTCGTATTATTTTTAAGAGAAACTTGAAGAAATTTAATGTACAGGCCTATCATCATGATTTGTCCTTAGTCAAATGGGAACATATAGATTTGTTGCCAGATGTTGAGCTAGCTTGGACATTTTTTAAAGATAACTTTGAGAAAATTGTAGATAAACATGCTCCCAAAAGAAAATTCAGGGTGAAGGGACGAGAAAACCCCTGGTTCTCTTCAGAATTGTCTGATGTTATTCATGAGCGAAATGAGGCATGGGCCAAAGCTAGAAAAAGTGATTCTGCTAGTGATTGGTCCATTTTTAGACAACTGAGAAATAAATGCACTTCTCTTATTAAAAAGGCTAAATCAGAATACTATTTGTCTGTTACAACTGATAATCTTAATAATCCGCAGAAATTTTGGAAGGTGATCAAGTTTTTATCTGTGAACAAAAGTCCTCAGACACTTCCTACTTTTGTTTTAAAAGACTCAGCCCCAGTGTATGATAGAACTGAGATCTTAAATTGTTTTAATAAGCACTTTTTGTTATCTGGGTCCTTGTTTGAAGCCACAAGAACTGTTCCCGTGCCTCATTGTACTACAAGCTCTGAAGCATTCTTTGGAGAACCTTTTACATTTGTACCTTTTACCATGCAACAAGTACGTAAGGCTCTTAAAACTTTGAACCACAGTAAACCTCACGGGCCAGATTTTATAGAGCCTTATTTTGTGAAAATGGCTGCTGATTTTATTGCACAGCCCATCACAACACTTTTTAATTTATCAATTGAAAACAAAGAATTACCTTCAGTTTGGAAGTCAGCCTTTGTTATTCCTCTTTTAAAAGGAGGTGATCCAGCCGTATTAACTAATTACAGGCCAATATCTAATTTGTGTATCCTGTCAAAAATCCTTGAATCTCTGGTGTGTGAGCAACTCAAAGATTTTTTATATTCAAACGACCTTCTTTCAAAGCTGCAATCAGGTTTTAGGAAAAAGCACAGTACTGTCACTGCTGCCACAAAAGTGATTAATGACATATTTGTTGCCCTTGATAAAAAACAGTACTGTGCTGCGCTTTTTATTGACCTGTCAAAGGCGTTTGACACTGTGGACCACATAGTTCTAAAGAAAAGGCTCTCCAGTTTTGGTCTTTCAGATCATGTAGTTTCCTGGTTCACAAATTATTTAAGTGATAGAACCCAATGTATCAAATATGATGACTTGTGTTCAGAATTTGTGGGTGTCCATAAGGGGGTGCCACAGGGTTCTGTATTAGGTCCCCTTCTATTCATTATGTATATAAATGACGTGGGTCAAAATGTGTCTGATGCAAATATGCATTTCTATGCTGATGACACAATCATTTACTGCTGTGGGTCATCCCCTACTAATGCTGTTGAATCCTTGCAGAAGGCTTTTGATGTGATCCAGCACGCATTTCTGCAGCTAAAATTAGTACTTAACGTGGACAAGACTAAACAAATGTTGTTTTCAAAGCCAAGGAAGGGACTGTTAAACATCCCCACAGTATTCACTCTTGAGGGAAATGAAATAGAGGTGGTCCACTCGTATAAATATCTTGGTATCCTGCTTGATGACACCCTGACATTTAAAGCCCACATTGAAAATCTTGTTAAGAAACTTAAACTGAAGCTGGGTTTTTTATTTAGAAATAAATTTTGTTTTTCTTTTGATGTTAAGAAGCGCCTTGTCGCTGCAACTTGTTTATCTATTTTAGACTATGGAGACTTGTTGTACATGAATGCTTCAGCTCAATGCCTGAGTAAGATTGACTCTGTGTATCATGCTGCCCTGAGGTTCATCACTAATTGTAGGGCCTTGACCCATCACTGCGAACTATATTCCCGAGTCGGATGGCCATCATTGTCTGCCAGGAGGCTGACTCACTGGTATACTTTTATATACAAGGCAATACTTGGACTACTGCCACCCTACATCAGTAACCTAATCACATTGAGGAACCTTGACTCTTATGGCCTGCGCTCTAATGATCATTTGCTGCTCTCTGTCCCATCCGTCTGCACAGAGCAGGGAAAAAGAGCTTTTGTTTTCTCTGCCCCTACCACCTGGAACAAGCTGCAAAAGGACTTAAAAATAAAAGAACTTATTCCATTGAGCGATTTTAACTCCAGACTGAGAGCACTTGAGACAGCGTCTCTGATTTGTAACTGTTTTAAATGATTTTTTCTTTTTTCTATAGACTTCTGTAAATTGTAATTTTAATTTTGTAACTTGTGCTGCCTCTTGGCCAGGACACCCTTGTAAAAGAGATTATTAATCTCAATGGGTCTTCTTTCCTGGTAAAATAAAGGTTTAATAAAAAAAAAAATAAATATGTTTTCTATTTCTTATCAACACAGGAATAGAGAATGGCATAGGCATACTGGGTCCCAGCCTGTTTTCAAAACTACACCCAGTGCAGGGACCCACAGCACATCATACAAGACTCTCTGTATATTCCATGAGGTTGGGAGGGGGAAGGAGTGGAGATGTCATGTATTTTTTAGATGGTGAAAAAGATTGGTAGCCAGCTGAAAGTCCTGGGCGAACACAGTTCAGTCTGTTGGTTGATTTTCGATGAACTGGGTACACTGCTTGTCGCGAATGATTTGGGCTGGAAAAAGAGAGTACAGTCATTGGCAGCAGTCTCTGCATACTTTTAGGGAAATCCATGCAGGGGGGAGATGGGGATGGTACAATGAAGTCAGAAGAGCAAGACTGAGATTGGGACTTTGGTGAGCAAGAGTGAAAGGAAAAGTGTACAGTACTAAGAGCAGCAATGGTGTATGGTTTGGAGACAGCGGCATTGACAAAAAAAAGACAGGAGGCTGAACTGGAGGTAGCAGAGCTAAAGATGCTGAGATTTTCATTAGGAGTGACAAAGTTGGACAGGATTAGAAGTGATAATATAAGAGGGATAGCACATGTAGGATGGCTTAGAGACAAAGTGAGAGAGGCGAGATTGAAATGGTTTGGACACATACAGAGGAGAGATCCGGGGTGTATTGGGAAAAGAATGCTGGGGATGGAGTTGCCAGGTAGAAGGAAAAAGAGGAAGACCAAAGCTGAGATTTACGGATTTGATGAAGGACGACATGAGGACAGTTGGTGCTACAGAAAAAGATATGGAGGACAGGAGGAGATGGAGGGACATTACTGCCCAGGTCAGACGGCAGAAAGACGCATGCTGTGACCTGCGATCGGTCGGGTGGGGAGTGGACGCATACATTTTGCACCAAATCCTTCGTTGTGGTCAGACGTTGTAACAGTCGAAACTGTGAAATGTGCCTTTAAGACATGCTGTGTTACCTCGAGAGACGGCGTCATCAGCTTGCGCTTGTGTTTTCTGTTAGTTGAGCTGTGCACCTTGCTGGAAATGGGTGTCTGTTAATGCAGATTTTCTTTTCGCTCCTCAACTCAAGAGTAACGTTTAGGGAATGTGTGACCTCTATTTTGTTCACGTATAAGATAGAGCCGTTCAACCAGGCATGGTAAGGTTGAAGTGTACACAGCAAATTTTATAGTGTTAAATCAACTCTGAGAGAGTCAATTTTAACACTATGCTGGTGTTTACTTTGTCCCAATCTCTGCAGTGTTAATTTAACATTTCCTAAAGTTAAATAAACTTTGACAGTGGCATTTCAACTCTGTATTTTAACACTTTTGCTTAACACTGGGAAATTAACTGAGAATTTTGCTGTAGTAAGTTAATAAACAATGAGTATTGTGAAAGTCCCAGAGTTTGTGTGAACGTGCGTTTTTGCCTTCCTCTCTTCTCCACACATTCCAAACTGCTTCAACCCATGATTGGTCGCTCAAGCGTTGTACAACTGCCTGCCTCTACATGCGTCAACCTGCTATTTGCACTGATTGGAAGCAGTGGCATAGCCAGGATTTTTTACATGGGGTGGCCAAAGGGGGGCCAAGGATATACAAAGGGTGGCCATGCTGTGACTAAATAAGGGGGGGGGGTTCCCTCGGGAAATTTAAAATTAGCTAGATTTGATTTCTTGTATTCTGATGTATCTGGTGGCATATCTGGTGCCTAACTCATGAACAAAACCCATGTGAGCCAAGAGGTCAGAAATTAATGTATTAATTTATTTATGTAACATAAAGCATCTGCAAAACAAAGAAACCATCCAACTTGTTTACTCTAGTTAAGCATCAGGATTTTAACGATCACTACTAAAATGCAAAAGTAAAAACTAAAAGATCACCTGTCCCAGGCACCTGGGAAGTAGTAAGGATATTAGTCAGGCTTGAATAAAGAGTGCTTTGCTCAGGAAAAGGAAAATACTTGTATACTTAACTCATACATACTGTACAACATATGTAAACACTTACAACATGTGATATTGTCCATTGTAAGTACTGTACAAACTAAACGTGTTGAGTTACAAAATGTGTTTGTGTGTGCGCGTGTGAGTGAGTGAAAGTGTTACACTGATGTAATATGACATAGATGAGGAGTAGTGCACGAGTGGTGTGTGTGTGTGAGAGAGAGAGAGAGGGGGAAACTATGTGCACTGCATGTAGATATAGATGAGCTGTAGTATACGAATTGTGTGTGTGTGAAGATATTCATTCATTCATTCATTATCTCTAGCCGCTTTATCCTTCTACAGGGTTGCAGGCAAGCTGGAGCCTATCCCAGCTGACTACGGGCGAAAGGCGGGGTACACCCTGGACAAGTCGCCAGGTCATCGCAGGGCTGACACATAGACACAGACAACCATTCACACCTACGGTCAATTTAGAGTCACCAGTTAACCTAACCTGCATGTCTTTGGACTGTGGGGGAAACCGGAGCACCCGGAGGAAACCCACGCGGACACGGGGAGAACATGCAAACTCCACACAGAAAGGCCCTCGCCGGCCCTGGGGCTCGAACCCGGACCTTCTTGCTGTGAGGCGACAGCGCTAACCACTACACCACCGTGCCGCCCTGTGTGAAGATATGTTACATGTAAATACAAAAATGAAGTGCATAAGTTGTGTGTGTGAGAGAGAGGGTGTATGTTCAGAGTGCATGAGTGTTGTGTGTGTTATATGTGAATATAGAAATGTAGTGCATGGGTGGTGTGTGGGTGAGTGTGTGTTGAAAGTGCACGAGTGTTGTGTATACCAGTGAGTGTGTTACATGTAAATATAGAAATGTAGTGCATCATGCATGAGTGGTGTGTGTGTGTGTGTGTGTGTGTGTGTGTGTGTGTAAGAGAGGGTGTGTGTTGAGAGTGCATGAGTTGTATCTTATAGTGAGTGAGAGAAAGACATAGTATGTGTTAGAGTGAAGTATGTGTTCATATATGAGTGAGAGAGAGAGAGAGAGAGAGAGTGTTAAGACAGTGCATGAGTGTTACATTTAAATATAAAAATTTAGTGCATGAGTTGTGTGTCTGTGTTGAGTGTATGAATGTTACATGTAAATATAGAAATGTAGTGCACAAATTGTGTGCGTGTGTGTGAGAGTGAGATAGACAGTGTGTTAAGAGAGTGCATAAGTGTTGTGTATGAGTGAGTGTGTTACATGTAAATATAGAAATGTGGTGCATGAGAGGGGTAGGGGGAGAGTGTATGTATGAGTGTGACAATTATTAATCAATGTGTACTCCCACCAGTAACACACGACATCTCTATATTTTCATGTAACAGACAAACATTAACTTTAAAAGTTGTATTCTGCGGTTAAAGTGAGCAAAGTGATTCACAGACAGCTAACTTGCCGACGTAATTTTCTCTTTTGAGTCGTACAATCAAAAACCACCAACGTTTTGCTTTCTATCTATCTAGTATCTATCTATGTGTGCACACAGCACAAATCCCACTGTAGCCAGATAAAACCCCGGGCAAAGTGGAGATATCTGGAAACTCTAAATTGTCTGAGGACAGAATTGTAACTCTATGTCTACAAAGTGAGAAAACTTGAAGAGAGTATCAGAGCTGAATAACTTACATCCCAAATTAATCGCACGCTCTCATAAGTTGTTGTGTTGCCGGACTAGAGCATGACCATCTGATACCAC
Source organism: Neoarius graeffei (assembly GCF_027579695.1). Classification (NCBI taxonomy): domain Eukaryota; kingdom Metazoa; phylum Chordata; class Actinopteri; order Siluriformes; family Ariidae; genus Neoarius; species Neoarius graeffei. The sequence goes on along the minus strand of NC_083569.1, from coordinate 49,427,679 downwards.
CTGCTGCTTGAACGCGCGAAATGTTTATGTGCTACGGTAATATGCATCCCCGCAGAAACCAAATAAGCGGAACAAAAATCCAGCGGGCGGAACTAACATTTCGTGGGACATATCGGTTTTATAAATTTTATTGTCCAGCCCTGGGGTGGCCAGGGCGGGGCCAAGGTGTGCCCTGGGGTGGCCACGGCCCCCCTGGCCACCCCTTAGCTCCGCCCCTGATTGGAAGCGAATTGCAGCTGAAATGCAAACATATCGTGATCCACTTGTGTCAACCTGCCTCTACTAAAGACCCTCTGTAACACTCTCTGCCATTATCTGCGTCATCGTGTGTTGATGCAAGACCAGTTTTGCATCTACCTGTAATAACAAAATCGCAGCAATTAATGCAAATATCAAATTCATCTGGATAGCAGCTCCCCATAGTGACTGTTCTGGAATGGAGAGATACTTGTAGACAAAGCTTAAAGATCTCTTAAAAATTACCACTGCTCCTATACTTAAATATCTAAAAGTAGAATTCATACTAGGATTGTGGAATTATGAAAGTATTTTGCTATGCTAGTATGCAAAACTGTGGTATGCTAGTGAACAAGTACACTAGTATGTATACTATACAATTGTACTATTAAGCAAATATGCTAGTGTGAAAGTAGGTTATGATTAAAAGAACACAAATATAAAGGCTAGTATGCAAGTACAGAAGTATGTTACTATGCTAGTACAAAATATGCTAATACTCAAAAAGAAAGTGTGCTAGTATGTTAGTACGCCAGCCTGCTAATCTGCATGTATGGAAGTATCTTAATAGGTAAATGTGCAAGCCTAGGGAAGTATGTTAGTATGCCTGTGTACAAGTGGGTTAGTATGCTAGTGTGCAAGTAGACTAGTATGCAAATATGGAGCGATTCTAGAATACAAGTATGCCAGCATTCAAGTATGTTAGTATACAAATATAAAAGTATGCTAGCATTCAAGCATTGAAGTATGTACTCAAACCAAGGCAGACAGTAGAAAGTCATAAACAAAAATATCTTCCTTTGCATATTTAAAGCAAGACGGCCTTTCGATTTCATAAAATCTGTGAAATTTAGTTCCCTCTGAAAGTTGGTCATTGTAATGTATGTTTATTTCTGTAATATCTCACAAAATATCAGGCCATTCTGTGGCTGGGAAGTTATTTAATTTGAGGGGATTCCCGAGCAAATAATGTGCATGAAATCACTCGCTTCACGCAGTCAAGCAGACACAGGAAGTCTGTGTGTGCATGTGCAGGTTTACCTTTGACCGTGCACTAACAGTTCCATCATTCTGTCGCTAAACGAACAGCTGATCACACCGAGGTGCTCACTGACTGCCGATATTTATTCACGTCCTCCATTTTTCTCTCCTGTTTCAAATTTGTATCCCACAATGCCTTGCGTGAACGGGGAAAGCCCACCACGTGATGCATGACATAGTATCTTGAATCGGGTCATAGTGAAGCAGGAAAAAATAGCGAAGAATTTAGGGCCATGTGACTTTAATTCATTAATTGTTCTATTTTTAAAAAACACTAATAAAATTGGAAGTCTGTGATTCAAACTCAGTAGCTTTCGGTCCACTAAACAAAAATAATTGGGTGTCAGGGAAAATTCTTTTTATGACCTACACTTGAAAAATCTGAAAGGCAGTCTACCTTTAATTGTTTACTAAAAAGGTTTTATTGATTTTTTTTTTTTGAGTTAACAATTATTAGGACCACCCTGAGATTTTTGTTGAACATGAATACATTAACATTCAGGTAATTGTGATGTGTCAAATTAGTGCCAGGGAAAAAGAAAAAAAAAGAAGAAGAAGAAAAAAAAAAAGAACTGCCTCTGTAGCCAGCATGAATGTGGACCACAAAGATACAAAGACAATAACTCTCCTATTGTTTAAGTGGAAATTTTGCATAACGAAGTGTAGTTTATTTTATACAGGTTTTTTTTTTCCATTTTTATGAAGGGTTCTGGAGTTGCCTGTATAAACCAAGGGTGTCCAATCTTATTTGCAAAGGGCTGGTGTGGCTGCAGGTTTGTGTTTCAACCACCACCACCATGGCTACGTTCAGCCTTGACAAAACATAGCAAAATGTTCAATTAAACAGAAACAGTGGTGCGTTGAACACCCGTTTGTGTTATTGCAAGCTTGCGTTGCAACTATGGCAGCTGAGAAATACATTCTTGTCATCCGTTGCACCTTATTCTGTTTGGAAAAAATAAATACATAAAATAAAAAAAAACTTTACTATACAATACTTACAACAAATTTGTCTTCTAATGACAAGAATTGTTGAATACACCAAGCTGCAGTAGATACATTTGTAGAGGAAGTTAGTAGGATCCATTGTGTCTACTGACCTTTTAAAATAGCAGGGTTTATACCCAAGTCGTTGCTGATTGGGCAACACCTCCGTTTCCCAACAAATGAGACAAAAATGACCTCAAAGCCTGTTACACAATGTTTCACACCATTTCCAGGAAACGTGTCGCATACTTGCCAGCTCTACCGATTCATATGGTAGTCTACTGCTTTTGACAGGTGAATACCACCAACTGCTTTTATTTCTAAAAACTAATGCATTACAAAATAATCAGTTAACACTACTGGATTCACTCTTCTGACCTCGCTTCAGCTGTTTTCAGCACAGGGGATACAAGTATACAGCATCAAATAGTCATTAAGTGAAGCCGAGAGCCAATGGAATAGCACGATAATGATGTTGAATCTAAGTTGTATTGCTCTATTGTGCCATTCCATTGGTTCTCGCCAATCAGCAATTAGCTCATGTTACAACCAATCACGCCAGTGTTTGTAAAAGCCAAACACACACTGGTGATTGCGAACAATGAAAACTCAGAAGAAGAAAAAAGATTTGCTATGACAAGTTCAAGGCAACTTGGTCATCGGATCATCCAGCATCAAAGCATTGAGGCAAGGTGAGAAGCATGCATTATGTAAAAGTACATCAGTCTGATTTCCTGATCAATTTTCTTCAAATCTGGCACTTAGAATGCAGGAGAATGCACCATTTTTTTTTTCAAAATTTTATGGGGGGCCCTACCCCCAGATCCCCCTAGAAGGGCACAAGTGTGTCACACAATCTGATCTACCACTTTTCATTCTCAGGGGGTTGGCAAGTATGCATGTCATTCAACCAGGAAGCTATTGATGGGCAATTTGAAGCCGAGGCTCTGAAACGCGTATCAAGTATAAGGGGGCGTGTCAGATAAAGCAGTGCTCGAGGTGTGTATTGTTTAGCAGAAAACCACATGACTGATGAACAACGAGGCCTTGGTTTATCTGATTCATGTCAGCGTTTCATCCTGAGTGTGTGAGAAAAGAAACACCTCAATCCAAACACAGTGGAAAAATTTTTTTTTCCTAAATAATAAATCAATAAAATAAAAGTTCCCCTAAATGTTACCAAGACACCAGTGTGTGTGTAAATAAGAAAAGTAGACACCAATTAACAAAAAAGACATAAAATCTTATTACATAAGTTATTTTAAAATGAACAGAGGTGGACAAAGTACCCAACTTCATTACTTCAGTGAAAGTACAGATCCCACTGGTCAAATGTTACTCTGATACAAGTGAAAGTTCTCCAGTCAAATTTTTCCTTAAGGTAAAGTACTGAAGTACTTACTTTTAAAAATACTTAAGTATTAAAAGTACATTTTCTGTCAATGCATTGTTGTATTATTGTCATAACGCTTACAGTACATCATGCCTCTGAAGCGACCAACTGGATTATTTTGTGAATTCACAAAATGAACGCATGCTGTGCCATCATGGTGGTTTAACGTTAAGCTAGCTAGTCAGTGAAACTCCACCTGACATGCTAGCAAACTCTTTTCAAACTCAAAATCATATTGGGTCTCTGTTACTAGAAAAGAAAGATTTCTACATTTTGTTTATTTGGCAAGATTATGCTAAAACATATTTCTGAAAGGACTTCAGATAAGTTAACGTTACTCCTGTTAGCGTAACTGTTTTTACATGCTAACTAACAGTGTCCAAGTTAACTAGCTATGTGTTAACGTTAGTCATGGACAAGGCTACGGCAACGTGGTGGGAAAATCCATAGAAAGTCATTTGACTAACCAGACTGTACAGCTATTGCAACGTTATCGCTCGCTCTAAAAGCACAAACAACTTTGGTGCAAGCTTTCTCTTGGAATAAAACATTTATATACCTCAATATGCTTCCGCAGGTCGGACAGCAAGTTTTTGTAGGACGTGATGTGGTTTGTTTTAGGTAAACAAAGCAAAAATTTCAAACAAAATGAATCTTTAATCCTTGCAGTAAATTGAAACATGGGTTCATGGGCCATGAGTGTGTGCATTCCCCAGAAGAACCGCCTCCTTCCATTCTGCCATCAACTGATCGTGTTCAAATAATGCTGCTGAGAAATCAGTGAACTTGATTTTATACAGTCTATGGACGTGACGTGACCCTAGTGATTACTGATCGGCTGTCTCAGTGTCACCTGCGAAAAAATCAATCACTTTTTAGAAAGGAAAAGAAAAAAACATCCACTTTCAAAGCTGCTTCATATTAACGAGTAACGAGGACCTTGATAGAAATGTAGTGGAGTGAAAAGTACGATATTTGTCTTTCAAATGTAGTGAAGTTAAAGTCATAAGTTTCCAAAAAAATAATACTTAAGTACATATACTTTTATACTTATAAAAGTGTACTTAAAGCATATACACAGAGCCATGGCCTCACTTTCGTTTATAAATGCCTTGAGACTTCAAGAATGGCACAGGAATGGTTTTAAGTGCTAACAATAAATCTAATATAGTAATTTTTACGATTAAAGTGATTCATATAGGTAGCGGTCTGAGTGAATGATCTTGACGTCCGTAACGTCACAGCAGGAAGACTATCGGTCTCATCGCCATTTCCGCTATACTAAAACACAGAGCTGACTACAACTTTGATCCTCCATTTTGAGCTAATTTATCGCCGTGCCACATAGATGTGTTGCTGGCGGGTGCAGCAATATGACAGAAGGTGGATTTACGTTGCATTCATGGCCCAAGAATGTTCAAACTGCAAAGATTTGGACGTGTTTTGCAAGAAGTTCACGGGCACATTGGGCACCTACAAAGTGGTCTCTCCTCTGCTCTGCACATTTTACTGAAGACTCGTACGAAACCTCTGATCTGTTGAGGAGTGTTGGCTATAAGCCCGTATTGAAAGAGGGTGCAGTACCAACAATTAAAGGAAAAGAAAACTACAAGAAAAGTATTTATTTATTTTATTTATTTATTTTTTTAAAGGAAAGTGAGTTTAGTTGCACCAGTCCTCCCAGAGTGAGCCGAGGGTTGTTGGTAAAACCCGGGACAGAACGGGATGTGACATATCGCTCAGGCAGTGACCTCCCCGCGGTTGTTTCTAAAACCAGTGACATCCCGCTCCGTCCCGGGTTTTAGTAATTGCCTGAGCCGAGCAGTAATGGTGGAATACACAGTATGAAGAAAAGTGAATGACTGGAGCAGCCGTCTGATTTCTAAACTGGATTGTTGTTGTTGATTTATTCAATATAAAAATGATCTTGTACATAATATATAAAATACAAGTACAAAAAACATTAAAATATTGGGATGACATAAGAAAGTGTAAACACTTATTTCCATTGTGGTCCCTAAAAAAAAAAAAAAACACCCTGACAATATCAAAGAACAACATAATGTAAACTTAACAATAGAAAAATAGACTAATAAACAATTAACAGGTTATATAAGTATCAAAAAATAAATACAACAATATCACAAAAAAACAAAAACGGTGGTATACAATCGAAAAAAAAACTCATCAATAAAAAATAAAAACACTAGATTCCTGATTGCTAAGATTTTGGAATAAAAATTGTTTGACTAGACGTTTAAACTGAGACTTGCTGGTAGCACCTTGAATATGACTAGGTAATTCATTCCATAACAAAATACTAGAATAACTAAATGAAGATTTACCATGAGACTTAACAACTGGTACTTGGAAGGACATGGCACTAGATCTTGTACTGATAGAGTGGCGGTTACGTGTTGGTTCGAAAGAATGGGAAAGATAATTTGGAGCATTACCATTAACAATATTGTAAACTAAATTATATTTTAACTGATTAACACGTAACTCAATCGGTAATATACCAACTAGTCCAAATTCGTGAGCGCCAATATGTGTTCTGGCCGGTACATTTAAAAGATATCGAATAATTTTATTCTGAGTACACTGTAACCGAGTTTTATATTTCTTGGTTAGACCAGTGTACCAGGATGTGCTGGCATAGTCAAAATGACATTGGATTACTGCCGATACAAGCAATTTCTTGGTTTTCAAATCGACATCCCTTGCTTGTCTATATAGGAATTTCAGTTTGGCATTTGACTTACTGATGACATTTTCAGCCATGCCTTGTCCAGATATTGCTGCCATCTCACCCTTACATGGAAGAAGCGAATGAATGGCATGAACAACTGATAGTCAGATTGTTTCAAAATAATCGGCCAAAGGATCGGCCTTCAAGAAGTGAAAACACAGACGGGTAAGCTCCGACTCTCATTTGGATAAAAAAACAACACGTTTACCTGCATTTAGATTAATCCATGTAACTTGTATTGTGTGTTTAAGTTACCGGTATAAGATTATTTAATTTGCTTCAGAACGTAATTGTCTCAGTTCATCTGATTATTTAATTCGCCTTTTACATTTTATCAGTGAAAATGCATGCATGTACATGATGAACTTATGAACTTATGTTGCATAAGTTATAACACCTATCCTGTTTTAATGAGAGTCAACACACAATCGAAGTCTCATCTCATCTCATTATCTCTAGCTGCTTTATCCTGTTCTACAGGGTTGCAGGCAAGCTGGAGCCTATCCCAGCTGACTACGGGCTAGGGTTGCCACCATTCAGAAATGAAAATAAGGGACGCCCACCACGGCTCCTTGGGGCCATGACCACCACGGGCACGACTCCCATGGGATGGGGTGCTCGCAGCAGTGGTATGTTTTGTTTTGTAGGTGTTTTTAGTAAAGGGGTGATCAAGAAAGCAATTACTCATACTTAAAGCTTGAAATGCTTTATTGCCAATGCTGTAAAAATGTATAATGTACAAGTGGGCAACAATGAACTTTTAAAATATAATCTAAATATATTGAGAACTTAATATCACTGTAAATGTAAGTGCATAACTGTTTTTAGTGTAGGGACTCTCTTTGTGAACCTTGGGGACATTTTTACTTAGAGAGTGTGCTAATAATAATAATAATAATGTTGTGTGTTTTCTGATTGTCAGTGAAAGTGTATAGTACGGGCAAGTACGTGGTTGGATGAGAAAGCGAGGGGGCGGGGTGAGTGTGGAAGACAGGGGTCCTGTGTGTGAGTGAGTGAGGTGCTGAGATTTAGTGAGAGCTTGATTGGTGGATCAACTCTGTCTTCCTTTTTAACACATCCAGTCGGACAGATGAATGATCATTAATTCAAACAATCAATCAAACAATCATAACATAATGTCCCATACCGTATCACTCTCAGGAGATGATTGGGGTATAAAGAACTGTGACACTGACGCTTGTGTCTTCTGTGTTCTTACATATCTGCAGTGTTGCTCTCCTGACGAATGCTGTCTAATGTCAGACAGCCCACCGTACGCCACTGAAAACACTCGCCGACAGACTTTACAGTTTGCTCTGTAGTCGTCTCCACTCACGCTGTCCAGCCAAGGATGTGCTTCTTCCCACTCTTGTCTGTATTTCTGTAAGCGTTTACGCTTTTGAGGACGTGGTGGAGTCCCAGGTGCAGCAGACATTTTTAAAAGGCCCGGGTTTTTTGAGCAGCGCCGGTGTGTGTTGTCTGTCTCTAGGCAACCGTGACAGCGCCACACGCAGTGATGCAGGCAGCCAGGCACAGACACACAGAGCGTGACACAGAGGGGAGGGGTTTGTGTCCTGGGTAGATCCCACAATGTAGTATTTCCTGTTTTATTTTGTTCATTATTGTTAGATTTAGTGTTGATATGTGTGAGACAGACATGTGTATTGGACATTTATGAAAATACGGAACAAATCGCGTCCCGTATCGGTTCAATATGGGACACGATTTAATTGCCAAATAAAGGACGATTCCGTATTTTACGGGACGGGTGGCAACCCTACTACGGGCAAAAGGCGGGGTACACCCTGGACAAGTCGCCAGGTCATCACGGGGCTGACACATAGACACAGACAACCATTCACACTCACATTCACACCTACGGTCAATTTAGAGTCACCAGTTAACCTAACCTGCATGTCTTTGGACTGTGGGGGAAACCGGAGCACCCGGAGGAAACCCACGCGGACACGGGGAGAACATGCAAACTCCACACAGAAAGGCCCTCGTCGGCCACGGGGCTCGAACCCGGACCTTCTTGCTGTGAGGCGACAGCGCTAACCACTACACCACCGTGCCGCCCTCAATAATATATATATTTTTTAAATTCCCATTTATCCAGCATACAAGAGTCAAGGGTGGAGACGCTATCCTGCATATCTCCTTTAAGTACAGTACTCAAGTAAATGTACTTCATTACGGTCCACCTCTGAAAATGAAACATTGCGCAAAGTGTCAGAACACTGATGTCGAAATTAAAACATGCTGTACATTTCTCTTAGCACCAGCTGTGGCTGGTGAACTCTGTTGAATGAGACTTGGGATAATGAACCTTTCACTGATTCACAACAGAAGCCTTGTCTGTCATCAGTCACGTGGTTTTCTGCTAAACAGTACACGCCTCGAAGAGGGGCTTCTTCTGCCACGCCCCCTCAGAGCCATATTTGTCCATCACTACCGGAAACGGTAGCCAAACGGTGCACTCGGTTCTCAGCTTTGAGCATGGACCGCACCCCATTCCACTTCTTACAGCTGCTCTCGACTTTCAATAGGCAGGTGTGGCTCCTGCTTGGTTGGAATGAAAACCTGCACCCACACCAGCTCTTTCTGCACAAGACTGTGATATACACTTACTAGGAAAGTTAACTGACTTATCCCAAATGAGCAGTACAGTACCCCACCCCTCTGTGAATACAAAGTTCACATTAAGCCATAAACACTAGTAACTACAAAATACTAATAAAATACAATTTAACAAATGGGCTGATGAATCAGGAAAATGTTCAGTATATTAGATTCACTAGGTTTGGCTTTCCCCCACTGTAATCTAATCCACCCAGTGATCATCTTGAGAAGCTGAACATTTAGTCCTTAAATAACAACAATCCAATTGTGTAACTATAAATCCAACACTGTCTATTCACATCACACACACACACACACAGGGACATCTTGTACTAATGATACAACTCTTTAAGTTTCACTTTTTCCTGTCTTAAAAAGCTGAAGATCTTACCTCGTCCTTGATCCACAAACTCTAGCTAACAGGAAACACACACCAACAAGAAAGACAAGAATCCATGTAGCCATGCCTCAACTTTGTGTTTCTTTCCATTCAGTCCCACGTCCTCTTCCCTCTCTTTTTTTTCCGTCTTGCCTGGCTGTTTTCCCTTCAAGTTGTTTGGGATTACTCCTACTCACTCTAGGGGGCGCTCTACCACTGTCCTGGATAAAAGGACATGCTCAGTGTATGAGATTTACCATTTTTCAGACTGCACTGTCAGGTGACCAAATACCTTTCTAACAAATGTCCTTATAACAATTAGTATGGATCCTATCTTCAGTTACTGTAACCAGAGTTACCTTTTAATATGATCACTTTTAATAGTGATGGAAGGATGCAGCAGAGCACAAATGGTTTATTCAAAGATTCAAAGATTTTTTTTTATTGTCAGTTCACTTATATATCCAGGACATATATAGGAGAATCGAAATGCCATTTCTCTCTCACCTTATGTGTAAAAACAGATAAAGAATAAATAAATAAATATATCCATCCATTATCTGTAGCCACTTATCCTGTTCTACAGGGTCGCAGGCAAGCTGGAGCCTATCCCAGCTGACTATGGGCAAGAGGCGGGGTACACCCTGGACAAGTCGCCAGGTCAAACAACCATTCACACCTACAGTTAATTTAGAGTCACCAGTTAACCTAACCTGCATGTCTTTGGACTGTGGGGGAAAACGGAGCACCCAGAGGAAACCCACACAGACACGGGGAGAACATGCAAACTCCGCACAGAAAGGCCCTCACCGGCCACTGGGCTCGAACCCAGGACCTTCTTGCTGTGAGGTGACAGCGCTAACCACTACACCACCGTGCCGCCCCTATTTTGTACATTGTTTGATTTTAGAGTATATACTCTAAAATCAAGCAATGTACAAAATAGCAGTAGTGCAAATACAGTACAATATCTGTAAAGGTGCTAGAAGAGTAGCTTATGAGGTGTATATGAACAGTCGTGCAAATGAGCAATAGCAGCAGATACAGCAGTAATGCAAATGATTGTAGTGTGATGTGCAAATGGATGAGAGAGAGTTTCTTGTGTGAATGAATGTGTTATAGACCAGGGGTAGGGGTTTATCTTTCGTTTTAAAACAGAAGAAGCCTTTCCCTCCTTTAGGACTCAAAAATGAAGCTGTTAACAATAAAACAAATTCTTTAAGAACAACTGAAGAGATTACTATTAAATATAGCAAGGGAAATAAGTATTCAATAAACATATTTCCAGTGCAACTATTCATATAAAATGTTAAGCGGACATTAACACAATAAAACTACAAAGAAAAAGAAATCACAATATTCCAATCCATTAAAAGTTATGTGATTAAAGAGCTACAATTCCAGAGTTTCATAAACAGGAAAGCTGTGGTCTAAAGGTTAGAGAAGCACTGTTGGGACCAAAAGGTTGCTGGTTTGATTCCCTAGACCAGCAGGAATGGCTAAAGTGCCCTTGAGCAAGGCACCAAACCCCCAACTGCTCCAGGTATGTTGTAGATCACTCTGGATAAGAACGTCTGCTAAATGCCTGTAATGTACAACCCCGATTCCAAAAAAGTTGGGACAAAGTACAAATTGTAAATAAAAACGGAATGCAATGATGTGGAAGTTTCAAAATTCCATATTTTATTCAGAATAGAACATAGATGACATATCAAATGTTTAAACTGAGAAAATGTATCATTTAAAGAGAAAAATTAGGTGATTTTAAATTTCATGACAACAACACATCTCAAAAAAGTTGGGACAAGGCCATGTTTACCACTGTGAGACATCCGCTTTTCTCTTTACAACAGTCTGTAAACATCTGGGGACTGAGGAGACAAGTTGCTCAAGTTTAGGGATAGGAATGTTAACCCATTCTTGTCTAATGTAGGATTCTAGTTGCTCAACTGTCTTAGGTCTTTTTTGTCGTATCTTCCGTTTTATGATGCACCAAATGTTTTCTATGGGTGAAAGATCTGGACTGCAGGCTGGCCAGTTCAGTACCCGGACCCTTCTTCTACACAACCACGAAGCTGTAATTGATGCAGTATGTGGTTTGGCATTGTCATGTTGGAAAATGCAAGGTCTTCCCTGAAAGAGACGTCATCTGGATGGGAGCATATGTTGCTCTAGAACCTGGATATACCTTTCAGCATTGATGGTGTCTTTCCAGATGTGTAAGCTGCCCATGCCACACGCACTAATGCAACCCCATAGCATCAGAGATGCAGGCTTCTGAACTGAGCGCTGATAACAACTTGGGTCGTCCTTCTCCTCTTTAGTCCGAATGACACGGCATCCCTGATTTCCATAAAGAACTTCAAATTCTGATTCGTCTGACCACAGAACAGTTTTCCACTTTGCCACAGTCCATTTTAAATGAGCCTTGGCCCAGAGAAGACGTCTGCGCTTCTGGATCGTGTTTAGAGATGGCTTATTCTTTGAACTATAGAGTTTTAGCTGGCAATGGCGGATGGCACGGTGAATTGTGTTCACAGATAATGTTCTCTGGAAATATTCCTGAGCCCATTTTGTGATTTCCAATACAGAAGCATGCCTGTATGTGATGCAGTGCCGTCTAAGGGCCTGAAGATCACGGGCACCCAGTATGGTTTTCCGGCCTTGACCCTTACGCACAGAGATTCTTCCAGATTCTCTGAATCTTTTGATGATATTATGCACTGTAGATGATGATATGTTCAAACTCTTTGCGATTTTACACTGTCGAACTCCTTTCTGATATTGCTCTACTATTTGTCGGCGCAGAATTAGTGGGATTGGTGATCCTCTTCCCATCTTTACTTCTGAGAGCCGCTGCCACTCCAAGATGCTCTTTTTATACCCAGTCATGTTAATGACCTATTGCCAATTGACCTAATGAGTTGCAATTTGGTCCTCCAGCTGTTCCTTTTTTTGTACCTTTAACTTTTCCAGCCTTTTATTGCCCCTGTCCCAACTTTTTTGAGATGTGTTGCTGTCATGAAATTTCAAATGAGCCAATATTTGGCATGAAATTTCAAAATGTCTCACTTTCGACATTTGATATGTTGTCTATGTTCTATTGTGAATACAATATCAGTTTTTGAGATTTGTAAATTATTGCATTCCATTTTTATTTACAATTTGTACTTTGTCCCAACTTTTTTGGAATCGGGGTTGTAATAAAATATTAAGCTGTCAGTCTCTGCCTTTGGCATTTCCTACTTACATAATCATTGACAGCAAATATAGTTGCATAACCTTCACAAAAGCTAAGCTCTGTCTCAAGTGTGTGGTACAAAGTCTGGCATTTGAAGGAATTCAATTGCTTAATGTGTGCTGAAATTGTCAGCACACACAACCTGTAAGCATTACAACACCAAGGATGCATACAAGACCAGGCTAAAGTTGCCTGAGCAACAGATAATTTGCCCTCTTTGCCTGAGCTTCCCTTCTCTGGAGGAAAAAAAAAGTTTTATTTTTACTGTTGTGGCTGCATAAATATGAGTAGCCCATAATTGCTAAAGTTAAACCAAATGAAATCGCAATATCATCCAAACTTTTATTGCTTTTTGATAGACATGCCTCCGTGGGACACAGAAATGGGGTGGCCCAGAGCTCATCTCATCTCATCTCATCTCATCTCATCTCATCTCATCTCATCTCATCTCATCTCATCTCATTATCTCTAGCTGCTTTATCCTGTTCTGCAGGGTCGCAGGCAAGCTGGAGCCTATCCCAGCTGACTACGGGCGAAAGGCGGGGTACATCCTGGACAAGTCGCCAGATCATCGCAGGGCTGACACATAGACACAGACAACCATTCACACTCACATTCACACCTACGGTCAATTTAGAGTCACCAGTTAACCTAACCTGCATGTCTTTGGACTGTGGGGGAAACCGGAGCACCCGGAGGAAACCCACGCGGACACGGGGAGAACATGCAAACTCCACACAGAAAGGCCCTCGCCGGCCACGGGGCTCGAACCCGGACCTTCTTGCTGTGAGGCGACAGTGCTAACCACTACACCACCGTGCCGCCCTGGCACAGAGCTGTAAATTAAAAAAAAAAAAAAAATGTGATGCAAAGTGATGCCCTTTGCCCCCTCTAATGTGACACTGTATAATCCAAACATGGTATTGTTGACACTTGTGTCAGGGCTCTAGGTGATGAATGGTATAACCAGTGGGATTCCCTGTGAAGAATAATCTCCAAACAGCATGCAGTTTCTCACATTTGCATCATGTTGTGCAAGATTGCCTTATATTATGCTATCACATGACCCAATCTTAGTTAGCTGGCTAATATAGAGTACAGTGCAAAAGTCTTAGGCACATGTAAAAAAAAAAAAATGCTGTTGACCAAAAATGGCTTAAAAATAATGAAATGTTACAACATTAAAAAAATACTATAAACAGCAGTAAGCCATAATAAATGAAATAAAGTCAGTATTTGGTGTGAGACGGCCCTTTGCTTAAAAAAAATAGGAGTCTCTGGTACAGTGAGTGCAGTTTTATAATGAAATGTGCTGTAGGTTTTACTGAGCATCTTGCAGAAGCAGCCACAGTTCTTCTGGACACTTTGACTGTCACACTCGCTTCTTCATTTTGCAGCAAAACACAGCAGCCTTCATTATGTTTTCTTTTTTACTTTGAAAAGTGCTTTCATGTAATGGGCAGCATGGTGGTGTAGTGGTTAGCACGGTCACCTCACAGCAAGAAGGTTCTGGGTTTGAGTCCAGCAGCTGACGGGGGCCTTTCTGCGTGGAGTTTGTATGTTCTCCCCGTGTCTCCTCTGGGTGCTCCGGTTTCTCTCACAAAGACATATGGTTAGGTTAACATGGGGGCAGCCATGGGCTGAAGTGCCCTTGAGCAAGGCTCCTACCATAAACTCCAACTGCTCCCCGGGTGCTGTAGCATAACTGCCCACTGCTCTGAGTATGTGTGTGCATTGCTCACTTGTGTATGTGCATGTGTGTGTTCACTGCTTCAGATGGGTTAAATGCAGAGGAGACATTTCACTGTGCTTGAGTGCGTGTGTGACAAATAAACACTTCTTCCTCATATGCTGCTCAGATACAAACTTTTTTTCTGTAACATTTAATTTTGTGCTGAAAAACAAATGTTTGGAACTCTAAAATGTTTTTGTACTGACTCAATAATGTAGAAGTCATAAAATAGAAATCTATAACAAAGTTTGTATGAAAAAAAAGGGTGCCGAAGACTTTTGCACAGTGCTGTATATAGGCAGCTATTTTAGCAAGTACCTGCATGAGGTAAAATATGGTCATTTAACTAACCATAAATCAATATTTAATTTATAAATTGTTTAAAAAATTCAAGATTAATTAAAATTAAAAAGCTGCACATTGTTCGTGTAAGTTAACACATTATTGCAGATATAGTTTCTTGTAAACTAGTTTTTAGTTGTGTATATAGGCAGCTATATGAAAGAAGGTAATGTTACCTTCTTTCATAAGCCAACATTGACACTCTTTCTAAAAAAAAATTAACAGCTTTAAAGAAGTTAACGTCCATGTTAGCTTGTGACATGAAATAAGCGAATGTGAGTATTAGCTCCTTTCTAGCTTGTGACATGAGGTGTTAATTACACTGTAAAATACAGAATTTTGAGTTAATTAACAGGGCAGCACGGTGGCGTAGTGGTTAGTGCTGTCGCCTCACAGCAAGAAGGTCCGGGTTCGAGCCCTGTGGCTGGCGAGGGCCTTTCTGTGCGGAGTTTGCATGTTCGCTCCATGTCCGCGTGGGTTTCCTCCGGGTGCTCCAGTTTCCCCCACAGTCCAAAGACATGCAGGTTAGGTTAACTGGTGACTCTAAATTGACCGTAGGTGTGAAAGTGAGTGTGAATGGTTGTCTGTGTCTATGTGTCAGCCCTGTGATGACCTGGCGACTTGTCCAGGGTGTACCCCGCCTTTCGCCCGAAGTCAGCTGGGATAGGCTCCAGCTTGCCTGCGACCCTGTAGAACAGGATAAAGCGGCTAGAGATAATGAGATGAGATGAGTTCATTAACACATCAGTAATAAGTTAGTGAAAGTTATCATCAGTTTAACTTACTCTGTGAATTTCAGTGAACTCAAAATTTTAGGGCACCCCAGTTACTAACTTTTTTTTTCAGTTAAAACAGCAAATCATTTTTACAGTGTACAACTGTATGTTCTTTGATCACCATACAGGTACATGTCTTTTATGGCAGTGTTAAGCTCAAGATGCAAAATCACATTGCTGCTTAAACAAGTTTACAAAGAACTATATCTGCAATAGGACAGCACAGTGGTGTAGTGGTTAGCACTGTCGCCTCACAGCAAGAAGGTTCTGGGTTTGAGCCCAGAAGCTGATGGAGGCTTTTCTGTGTGGAGTTTGCATGTTCTCCCCGTGTCTGCGTGGGTTTCCTCCGGGTGCTCCGGTTTCCCCCACAGTCCAAAGGCATGCAGGTTAGGCTAATTGGTGGCTCTAAATTGACCGTAGGTGTGAATGTGAGTGTGAATGGTTGTTTGTATGACCTGGTGACTTGTCCAGGGTGTACCCCACCTCTCGCCCATAGTCAGCTGGGATAGGCTCTAGCTTGCCCGCGACCCTGCAAAGAATAAGCGGTTATGGATAATGGATGGATATCTGCAATAATGTGTTCAGTAACAGTTTACAGCTTTTTCAATTTAATTAATCTTGAAAATTTTAAACAATTTACAAATTAAATATTGATTTATGGTTAGTTAAATGACCATATTTCACCTCATGCAGGTACTTGCTAAAATCAGGAGTGGGAGTAGGCACCTGCCTTTTTTCAGGTTAGCATACAAGCTCTTTAAAATGTCTATGCACATCCTTGAACAACACTAAGGATACACTAGATGGAGACAGAATGCTAGTAAATGTGGCAAATCACGTCTGTGTACAGCTTTCAGTAACTACTGTTATACAGTGCATGTAGTGTACAGTCTGGGATTGACATATACCATAGCAAAACACGACTATAACATAATATTAGTACACACCAGCCATAATTTAATCAACGTATAGTAGTGTGCAAAAGTCTTAGGCACATGTAAAGAAATACTGTAGACCAAAAATGGCTTAAAAATAATGAAATGAAATGTTTCAACATTAAAAATACTATAAACAGCAGTACGCCATAATAAACGAAACAAAGTCAATATATGGTGTGAGACGGCCCTTTGCTTTTAAAAAATGGTGGTTTCAGGTACAGTGAGTGCAGTTTGATAAGGAAATGAGCTGTAGGTTTTATTCAGCATCTTGCAGAAGCAGCCACAGTTCTTCTGGACACTTTGACTGTCACGCTTGCTTCTTCATTTTGCACCAAAACCCAGCAGCCTTCATTATGTTTTCTTCTTTAATCTGAAAAGTGCTTTCTTATATAATATGCTGTTCAGATACAAACATTTTTTTTTATGTAACATTTAATTTTGTGCTGGAAAACAAACATTTGGACTCTAAAATGTTTTTGTACTGACTCGATAATGTAGAAGTCATAAAATAGAAATTGATAGTTTGTGTGCAAAAAAATAAGGTACCTAAGACTTTTGCACAGTGGTGTAGTTCCAAAGCAGATACTCATAAATCTTGATAAACTGAATCAGAAGTTAGCTGGAACTGCAGCAAATGATTATGAGCTGGTACATCAGCATCTGTCCCCCCCCCCCCCCCCACACACACACACACACTTGTACGAATAATATTTTCTTATACTTTATTATTTATTGTTTTTGCATTACTGCTTTCAAGAATGTCTGAGTTATAGTGTATGTGTATAGTGATGAAGTATAGTGTGATGGGCTTATCATGAGCGATCATACTTCTCACTAAGAATGCATGAATTCAAACACAAGATATGAGTTTAGTTTATATTGTCATTGTCACAAAGAATGTACAGTCAAAATTGTTGACACCCTTAATATGAACTCTGAAAAACAGTCATGTGAAGAAGTAAGTACACCCCATGAAAAGTTTAGACTTTTCAATATATTTGGAACATACAGATATCCGGTCTTCATTTACACAATGTTGATTGCTAAAGGTGATATAATTTATCTCCTCAAACGTTGCACAGTTGAAAGAATTCTGCACACTGGAGTGGGCAAAATTTTTTTCCCCAGTAGATGTCAGAGACTGGTAGACAGTTATAGAAAGTGCCTATATAAAATTGTTCCTGTTAAAGTGGACAATACCAGTAACTGATGCCAGGGGTGTACTTACTTTTTCAGCATTCATTTACTTAATCAGTTTTTTAAGTAAATAATTACAATGCCAAATTTCCGTTGCTTTTCATTCCATTATACTGTATCTATACATACTGTTTAACTGATGATCTAATACTGATACTAATAAGATCTAATACTTCTCACCACTGCCTCTCACACAGTTCTGGAGTCTCACAGGTCTGCCCTGCTGGTCAGATAATCCATGACCGAACAGACTTTGTGGGCATCAACCTGCATTGTGCTGTTTGATCTCTAGTCAGAGAGGCAGGATGGTATTAAAGAGCATGACCATGACAGTGGCTTGGTTCAGGTATCAAGTAATGTGCAATTCTTAGGCACATACAAAGACATGCTGTCAAGCAAAGATGCCTTCAAAAATAATGAAATTAAATGTTTCTACATTTAAAAAAATACTATAAAGAGCAGTAAACAGTAATAAATGAAACTAAGTCAATATTTGGTGTGATAACTGTAGGGGGCTGCCATTTTTATTTGTCACATGCACACTTCAAGCACAGTGAAATTCATCCTCTGCATTTAACCCATCTGAAGCAGTGAACACACGCGCACACACACCCAGAGCAGTGGGCAGCCACACACAGCGCCCAGGGAGCAGTCAGGGGTTCGGTACCTTGCTCATGGGCACCTCAGCCCAAGGCCGCCCCACGTCAACCTAACTACATGTCTTTGGACTGTGGGGGAAACCAGAGCACCCAGAGGAAACCCACGCAGACACGGGGAGAACATGCAAACTCCACACAGAAAGGCCCTTGCCGGCCGCCTAGTTCGAACCCAGAACTAAGGCAAAGAGATCGAACCCAAGGGCCAACTTAGGGCAGAAATAGAAACCTTGAAGGAGCTCGTGGTTGACTTCAAGAAGCAGCTTGCTACGTCATATAAATGCCCCTCCAAGGATCCAGAGGGTCACCCAAAGAAGGGTGATAAGGGTCCTCCTCCCGTGTGACTAGGCCAGGATCCCTCCCCACCTCCACCAAGGGTCTACTATGTGGGCTGGGAAGGAGACCCAAACACAGTGCTGGAAACCGATCCAGGGTCTGGGCCTCCTCTGTTATTCAGGTCTAGCAGAGAGGCAGGATGGTATTAAAGAGCATGACCATGACAGTGGCTTGGTTCAGGTATCAAGTAATGTCACAAGCACCCACAATGCACGTCTTTTGCAGTTCTTAGGTGATCTGGTCTGGAAAGGTAATGCTAAGCGCATCTACACGTCTGTGCTAGTCAAAGGTATTATAGATGTCCAAGCCTTGTTAGACACTGGGTCGGAGATTAGCCTCATGTGCGCAGATACCTTTGCTGAGGTCGCCCAAGTGATGCTTTCCTGTGGTAAGCCAGTCTGCACAAAGACTTGTGACATCAACCTCATCAGCTACACCCAGAACAAAGCGCCAATCACAAAATAAGCATGGTTGGAGCTCACTTTCCAGGGGATGACTCTGTCCCATCCAATTTACATCTGTTCTTTTGACACCGAGCCATTACTCGTTGATCAGGATCTGCTGGACAGACTGGCCCCACTCATCACCTGCCGGCATGGGCAGCTCTGGGCACAACTTGCCGTCCCGAGACCTGCAGGTCCAGCTGGATGCAAACACGTTCTTTGTGACAGGATTGCCTCCCACCAGATGCAGCAAAGCCTTCCTAGGGCCCAGGCTCCCTCCACACTTGATCTCCCGTATTTGGGCCTTGAGACACCAAGGACATCGAGTCCTCCTCCCTTTTGGCAGCCTGCACCCCTGGTGACCAACGTTCTTTGGAGGACCATGAATCTTTTCTTTGTTCTTTTGGGAACTCAGAGCTAACACCATACTGCCCACTCATAAGGGGCAATGTCAAGGTCAATGGAGTAGCAATACAAGACGCTGCCTTAATGCTCTGGTCTGAGAAGTCTGTTATAGGTCAAACCTTGTACGACAGATTATGCCAATGCACCCCTGGCCCTTCCTTCATGCACAAGAGCCACTGCCTTCTTTCTGTGGGTCAACCACAGACTCCAATCAAAGCTATCGGTGTTTGTGCCTTATCCCTGCAGATTGGAGCAAAGGAATTCACATTCTTCATGAGTGTAGTCCCCCAGCTACCTCATTCACTCTTTGTTGGGGTGGATATCCTCATCAGGTTGGGGACACAACTGGATATGGTGAACCATATACTGTGGACCCAAGCTAACATCGAGAGTTACCCCCTCACTGTGGATCCAGAACGCATGCGGCCTGGACAGACTATCCCCCAGGCATGCCAAGTAGCGAGTGAGTTTGATGTAGTGATCCCTGCCAGAACAGCTGGTTTTCCCCTTAGACTAGTGATTCTGAAAGGACAAGAGCTCCCCAGCTCACAGACATTCTTTTAACCTTCACTGTTCTTCCTTGAACTCAGTCCAACTGTGTGTGGCACCCCCCTGCTTGAATTGCATAACTGCTCCACTTATCTGCTGGTGCAAAACCTGACCAGTGCCTCACTCTCCGTGACTGCACGCTGACCCTTGGGGTTATTGATTGATAACTCCTTTCATGACTTCAAACTGACTGTACCAGTGATCGGTGAACTGCTGCTTGCCCTGGTGGATGCCAGATGCCTTGGGCAGACATTTTCTCCTTTTCCTAACAAGTTGATTTCCATTGTCCCACATGAGTTGCTGCAAAATGAACATGTCTGCAGTGCCAACCCAGACGCGGGATGTGACATGGTTGTCTATGCACTCGCTGCCCATCCAGGCAGTACAGACTCATCACAAGATGCCACTGCTCCTCCACCAGGAGAACCCTATCTTGGGTTTGAGCTTGAAGTCTAACAACAGCTTGTTAAGGCTGATGCTTTAACACTGGATACTCAGAGACAGAAGCTCCACAAGCTCTTCTATGAATTTCAACATATCTGGTCATGAGATTCCAGTGATTGTGGAGTCACAGACCTCCATGCTGTGCGGATCCCAACTGGCCCAAATGCGCCCCCAATGTTTGTACGCCAGTACAGAATTCCCCTAGCAGCCTATGATTCCATTCAGGAAACATTAAATACATGGTTGGAGAAGCAGATCATTCAGGAATGCAACTCGACATATAATTCACCCTTGTAGCCAGTACTGAAACCAAACGGTAAATGGCGCCTGACTATTGAGTACAGGCAGCTAAATAAACAAGTTCCTGCCAAACTGGTCCAGCCCCTATGAGATCGTGGGCAAACTTTCGCCAGTCACATATCATATCAGAATGTCAAAACCAAACCAGACACCGGCTTATAAGTGGGTCCATATAAATCAAATCAGACTCTTTAAACAGTCCCCAGTCCAAAGGGGGGTGGATAACCCATAGTGGCTTCACTCCACCTTTTTTTTTACCTTGCATGCATCACTAACCCCATAGGCATGCACCACTGTTGAGTATTCACCCAGTACCACTCAACTCAAGGTAACGAAAGCTTAGTTCATTGCAGAATGAACCTCTCTTGGATCCTTGGCATCCTCCTCACCCTACGATCGGGCGAGTCCAGTGACGTGGTAGAACCCGGACCTCCCACCGGCATCGCCCTCCAGGAAGCCCCTGGACTCCTTCTCACCAACTACCATATCTACACCCAGCGGATATATGTCTGTTTAGACCCCTGGGATGTGTATCGCAAACATATCAAGGTGCCCCCAAAGTTGGCCGAAGGTAGGCCCGAGGGTCAAACCCAGGATACCATTCACATGCTGGACCAGTTGCAGAAATTCTTAGTAACTGAGGAAGAATTGGGGGACAACAAATGCCAGAAAAGATTCCTCGGAGGACTGCTAACAGCAGTGTCTGTGATTGGGTCATTGTTCTCAGTCAGTCTCTTTGCAGCCAATTCAGTTAGCCTGAGTGCTATTAGGAGAGAAGTGGATGCTCTTAGGGATGAGACAGAAATCCAACAGAGGCTGCTTGTCCAACAAGACCAGCTGCAGGGCCAGGCAGAACCCTGCAGGGAACCATTCTCACAGTCAACATGCACTCAGCATTAATAAATAACTCCCTGTACGCTTTAGACACATTGTCAGGAATTGTACGGTCAGATATAACCTATGTGCATGTAGTTAGAGATCTGATGCAGGACTTGCTGAGAGAAGTTAGTAGCTCAGTTAACAACTTAAGTGGTGGAAAAATCCCTCCTTACCTAGTTCCTCTTAACATGGTCGAGAACATACTGAAAGCTACTACCATCACTAATATATATACCTCACAAGTACACCTGGCATATAGTCTTGGCAGTGCTATTCCCATATTTGTTAACCCGCAAGACCTGGAAATAGGATTCATACTTAATCCACCCATCATCGAGAGACAGAACATCTATAGGTTGAAATCTGTCCTAAATGTAGGCTTCTGGAAAGACAACATTCACATACATATCAAAATTCCCAACCAGACAGTGTTCCTAAATGTCCCACAGGGAGCTACCATTCATATAGACAACATTGTGTTAAATCACCTCAACCCTGATAGAGACACTGAGATTGAAATGATAAATCCATTCCAAGGTCACGACCTGAGCATTGATGACACCCTTCAACAGCAGCTCCTGGCTGAAGGGACTAAAATGGTAAAGTTCAATCTGGAACCAGCTGGACTAAAAACCATATTCTCTAACCAATTAGTCAGACAGTCATCTAATCTAGGACACCCTGTCAGTCTGCTTATCCTGGGACTTCTCCTCAGTGGCTGGGTCATCACGGCAGGAATTGCGTACATGCTATACAAACACTACAAACCAAACTTGACTCCACAGTCAATGTACCCGACAGCTGGAAGCGCTGCAGTGTCTGGTACACCCCCTCATCACAGGCCGCCACTAACCTTCCCAAAAAGTAGGCTTGCTAGCTCCTATAACTAACACCTCTTTGTTTCTCTTTCCAGGTATACTTGAAAATATACTTGAAATGCGTTGAATGTGTTTGAAAATGTATTTGAAATGTAATCTTTTAAAGTCTGGAATATCTCATAGTTACTTAGTGTTGCTTAGTTACATGAATAGTAGACATATCATTTGCCTAGGTGCTCACAGCCTTATATTTGCCCAGATGCCAAAGCCTGTATAGACTGCTAATGTTTTCAGGACTGAAAGAGCGTGAGTGGACTACGGACATGGACTATACAGCCTTCTGTTGCTCTCAAAGACAATGGAAGAACCCCAGTCTTGAGAGCAAAGGGGAGAATGTAGGGGGCTGCCATGCCGGAGCCATAGTACCCACAATTCCCTGCTTCACTTTATGGCCCATCTTCTCCCCTTTCACTGTTACAGCATTGAACACAACAATCCCTGTACTCGATGCCATGTTCTATCTCCGCCCATTCTTCTCACACTCACTGTAATGGTATTGGATACAGAGATGATACCGGATACCAAATACAGTGATGACACGACTGTGCTTTAAAACCCCCGGTGGAATCTAAATTCTTTCTCTCTGGTGGTGGATCCCCACATGTGAAAGAGACGTCATTGCATCTGTACTAAAGAAGAACAAAGAACAAAGAACGAGCTATTCATGCCGGACCTTTAGCCAAAGTTCAAAGTATTTGATCTTCGCATAGTTGTAATAATAACTGGACTGGTTAGTTATTGCAGCCCACGCAGTATTTTAAAAGAGAAAAGGCGACCGGATCCCTTTTCCCTTTCACAATGTCGACGAACTACAAGCAAGATTCCTTCCAGATTATCGGATGACTGATGGGACACCGAAGATCTTCAGCTGATGAGCTGTAAAAGCAAAAGGAACAGAACTGTTTTCTTCCTGGACCTGCGTTCCACGCTGTCTTCGGATAACAGATGACACACCTTCAGCTGCCAAGCAAGAGCAAGCTCAAGTAAGGCTGGCATCTAGGCAATTGTTAGTCTTAGCTGTGGCTATTTAATGTGAAGAGTGTTGTTTACTTGAATTCATTTATGGTTTAAATGTACGCATTTTGATTCACATGAAAGTCGGTCTTAGACCATGTGTTGTTTGATTTGCTCTGTTTACTATTCGTATTAGTTATATCATGCATGTGTTCTCTCTCTCTCTCTCTCTCTCTCTCTCTCTCTCTCCCTTTAACTCCCTCTGTTGCACTACACCCCTCAACATTGGGATTTCAGGAGTAGCTAAGGGTTGGGTAGAAGTTTGGGTTTAAGGCCTAGTTGAGACTAGCTCTTAAGTTACAGATCCTTTGTTACTCTCCTTCGTGCACGCTCCTTGTTGCCCATCCCCCCTTTAGGCGGTGCCTAGCATAAAGGCTCGTGCACTACATTCACATATCACACCTATCTCTCACCCACGTGCCGCGCACAGCCTTGTTCCCTCACTCCCCTCTTCCTTGTTGTGTGCCTGTGCACGCTCTCTCTCCCTAGCTCCTCCTCATCTCGTTAGTGCACAGCTGTGCACACACGCCTACACTCACACACACTCTCACACACACTCTCACACAGACACACAAACATGTGATTTCCCTCTCACATTTTAACATTCACTCGCCCCTACACTCATTTGTTCCCTACACTGTAACACTTGCATATAGCCCATTACTTCTGATCACCATTAGTGCCTTGGTTATCATCATATTCACTACTGATTTTTATTCTACTTACTACTGACTATTGCTTTATACACTACTGATTATTACTTGTATATATTGTATCACCATTTATATTGAATTATTCCTTGGCTGCTATTGTTGCCATATCTGATCAGTATTAGTTTGCTAATTTGTGTCAGCTATTTCAATAAATGGTACCTTTGGAGTAAACTGTGTCCTGTCTATTGCTACAACATTCACTGAGTGCCAACCTCTGCCAACAAGTATTCTAATTGCCTTCGCCCATTTGGTTGTTATATGAATGTTATAGATCTAGAGTACATTACATTAGAGCTACAATACTCACTAAAACTGTAGCAGCATCACCACTAAGTTATTCCATTGATTTTAATAGCTAGCTATAAACTATTAGACACTTGAATTAATGATTAATGAATTTATGAGACTGATCCCTTTTTACATGAGACTGATTTGATAAGCCTATTGCACCTACATAACCCTTTGCTTAAAAAAAAAAAAAGGTAGTCTCAGGTACAATGTGTGCAGTTTTATAAGGGACTGGGATGGGTTTCCCGAAAGCTTCTTAAGGCTAAATGCGTTTTTAATTACCTGTTAAGATCATGGATAATG
The DNA here is from genome assembly GCF_027579695.1 of Neoarius graeffei. NCBI lineage: Eukaryota > Metazoa > Chordata > Actinopteri > Siluriformes > Ariidae > Neoarius > Neoarius graeffei. Next base: position 49,402,834 of record NC_083569.1, on the reverse strand, counting down.
GATGGGATGGAACATATTTTAACAGTTTATATTTAATTGGTTTTTGGTTAAAAACAAACACCATGTGACCTCATTGACTGGATTTAGTAACTATTATGGTGGTGTAAGTTAAGCTAATGTGGTTTTCCTGAACAACGTCATAGCCAAAGTACTACTTTAGTTTGCTTTTAACTTATGATGGACCTGGATAACTCTTTCACAACAAAGAGTGTCTTCTCACAGCCAAATACACAGAATGCGCATGCGCCTCTGAGAGACTCTCACAGTCAATGGGTGGAAACTGGTGTTGAATCTGCTGCCGGTGTTAAATTATTTTGCTTGTACATTGCAAGTACATCAAGTTAATTATAAAATAAATATACACAAAACATTATGAATATATTTCAACATGCTATGGGATTATGTATGGATATCGTAAGGTCACATTGATATCGCAACATTTTAATCAAATTGAACTCCATTAGGTAAGTGATTATCTGATTTAGTGTCATAAATAAGACAAATTTCTGCACCTCTAATATTGTGTGTGTGTGTGTGTGTAATTAGGTTTTGATGTGTGTGTACTGAAGGAGGTTCAACTGACAAAGTATGATCTCAGAATGTAGAGCTCCACCACCTAAGATATTCTGCCTCATGGATATCCAGGAGATTCTAACTCAAATAGTCAAAGAGTCACTGCCTCATGCCAAACACACACACACACACACATATATATATATATATATATATATATATATATATATATATATATATAATCTCATTATCTCTAGCCGCTTTGTCCTGTTCTACAGGGTCGCAGGCAAGCTGGAGCCTATCCCAGCTGACTACGGGTGAAAGGTGGGGTACACCCTGGACAAGTCACCAGGTCATCACAGGGCTGACACATAGACACAGTCAACCATTCACACTCACATTCACACCTACGGTCAATTTAGAGTCACCAGTTAACCTAAGCTGCAGGCCCGACACCGTGGGGAGGCGAAAGGGGGCGTTGCCCCCTCGTGGCTACAGCCCCGCCCCCTCAATGGAAACTCAGATCACTTAATAGTTTTCTTATGAAAATATAATGTATTATAGATGTATTAATAATTTGCTTTGTGCGCAAATAGTGCAAGAATATGTGTCGTTGACGTCACCCCCCATGCAGCGGGGGTGAAAATTCATCACTTCAGAGTGTTTTGTCCCCTACACGCCTAAACTGGGATCGCGGATTAAGTGGTTAGCGTTGACTCGGTGCGAGTCAGGAAGGCTATTACGGGTGCAGCCGCGGGGTCTGTTGATTTTTTTTAAATTATGATTTTGGCCGCCGAGCCAAGTACCTTAGACTTGCATTGACGTTTTGTTTTCATGCCGCGGAGCTATTTGTATGTATTTTAAATGTAAAGGACTTGCCTGTAGGTTTGTGTGTGTTGTTTTATGTTTGGCATCTTTCCGGTTGTAACGCGTGTCTGTGAGAAAATTGGAGGGGAGGGGTAACAGGTGGGCACGGGAGTTGATAAAGCGCAACTGCCCTGGTAATATGTCACATGATTTTCCCGTACTAAAGCAACCTTCGGGGCCGTAGTTTTGTGGTTGGCGCAGTTAATTGTTTGAAACACATTGTCAGACCGCCATCACTACTACACACTATATGAAAAATATTTGCCCCCTTGCGATTTCTAATTGCCCCCTTAGTAAACTGTTCCTGGCGCCGGGCCTGCTAACCTGCATGTCTTTGGACTGTGGGGGAAACCGGAGCACCTGGAGGAAACCCACGCGGACACGGGGAGAACATGTAAACTCCACACAGAAAGGCCCTCTCCGGCCACGGGGCTCGAACCCGGACCTTCTTGATATATATATATATATATATATATATATATATATATATATATATATATATAGGTGGCTCTAAATTGACCGTAGGTGTGAATGTGAGGGTGAATGGTTGTTTGTCTCTATGTGTCAGCCCTCTGATAACCTGCCAACTTGTCGAGGGTGTACCCCGCCTTTCACCCATAGTCAGCTGGGATAGGCTCCAGCTTGCCTGCGACCCTGTATAGCAGCGTTTCTCAACCTTTTTTCAGTCACGGCACCCTTCAGAAGTATGCAAATTCTCAAGGCACCCCCATATAAAATATATGCAGATATGCTGACCATACGCTGACCCCGGCAGTGACGTTGTGACATGGGAAAGGGGGCTGTGAGACAAATTTTGATGATGCATGAGGCGGCAATGATCTGCATTAGTGTAACTATCATTTTTTGGAATTTTAATTAATTTTATTTATTTCAATGTTAGAATATATAATTTTTTGACGGCACCCCTAACGAAGCCAGACAGCACCCCAGGGAGCCACGGCACCCTGGTTGAGAAAGGCTGCTGTATAGGATAAGCGGCTATAGATAATGGATGGGATGGAACATATTTTAACAGTTTATATTTAATTGTTTTTTGGTTAAAAATGAACACCATGTGACCTCATTGACTGGATTTAGTAACTACTATGGTGGTGTAAGTGGTTAACACTGTTGCATCACAGCAAGAAGTTTCTGGGTTCAAGCCCAGTGGGCGACAGGAGCCTTTCTGTGTGGAGTTTGCATGTTCTCCCCGTGTCTGTGTGGGTTTCCTCTGGGTGCTCTGGTTTCCCCCACAGTCCAAAGACATGCAGTTAGGTTAACATGGGACAGCCTTGGGCTGAAGTGCCTAAGAGTGGTGGTGCGCATGTATGCAGCGGCTTTGCTCTCCTATGATGAACTAAATTTCATTGTACATTTGTGCAGTGACAGTAAAGGTATTCTATTCTGTTCTTTAGCGACTCCAGTATGAATGCTTTTAGTAAATACTAATGCCTATATTGAGGACACACATTACAAAAAAGCTTTTAGTAGTGTTGCTCTTAAGACTCCTTCTTATGAGTGAGTTTGGGCAAAGCATGTACAGAGACAACATTCTTTGCTTAAGAGCATCTTTAAACTCGCTCTTTAGCCCTAAAGTGCAAGGTTATTGGGAAACACACCCCTGAGCTGTAAGTTTTACCAAGTATCTTATAGAACCAGCCACAGATCTTCTGGACACTTTGTCATACTTGCTTCTTATTTTTGCAGCAAAACCAAGGAGGCTTCATGATGTTTCTTTTTGTCTAAAAAGGTGTCTTTTACAGACAGTAACATTCTGCTTTCTTTACTGACATACAAACATGTTTCTGTAACATGAACTTTTTTGCTGGAGAAATAATCTTTGTAATCTAAAATGTTTTTTGTACTGACTCAATAATGTAGAAGTCATAAAATAAAAATCTACATCAAAGCTTGTATTAAGAAAAGTAGTGAGCTTAAATCCTTTGCACAGTACTGTATTTCAAAATAAAGGCAAAGAAATCCTTGAAAACAGTTCCATTACTTTTTGAAAATTCCTCTCAGTCCCCAGGAAATAATTTTGTCTTGAACCATTTCTTGTTTCCGTGGAATAGAAATATGATGCTATGTGCACATGTCGCCACACGGCATGCTATTCATTTCACTGGAGAGCTCCACTGCATTTTCATAGTATATGATGGTTGAGGCGCAGTAAAACAGTGTCAAAGAAAAAGCCCCTGTCTCCCATGGGAAAATATATTGGTGGATGCTTTGTGGCTGTTTTTGTGGCTTTGTGTCCACAAGCTCTTACGAAGCTCGACAGAATCATGAACGCTACTATCTAGCAGGACAGTGAAATTTAAAACTTGATTGCCTCATCTTTCACATTGAGCTCATGATCTGCCACATCTCAAGCATACATCCAAATCAAAACATGATCCATGTATAACAATGTCACTCTCAGAATTGGAAACATAATACACCAGTGGTGTGAAATGAAGGGAACAGTCCACATGTGCAAACCTAAGAATATAAGAAGTGAACCAATATTCTGCTCCTGAGCTGTTAAAATAAGAAAACACATTATATATATAAATCAAAACATTTGAACCAGGGTAATATACACTGTGTGCACAATTATTAGGCAAGTGAGTACTCTGACCCTACCATTATTTCTATGCATGTTTTCCAACCGCAAGCTAGATACACTTGAATGCTAATTGGATTTAAGCATTCTCAGGTGGTATTTATTTGTGTAATGAGGGAGGGTGTGACCTAAAGTAATTAATACCCTATATTAAGGTGTGCATAATTATTAGGCAGCTTCTTTATCTCAGGCAAAATGGGCCAAAAAAGAGATTTAACAGACACTGAAAAGACAAAAATTATAAAATGCCTATCAGAGGGATGCAGCACTCTTGAAATAGCTAAGCTATAGAAATGTGAGCACAGAACAATCAAACGTTTTGTTGCAAATAGTCAACAGGGTCGCAAAAAATGTGTGGAGAAGAAAAGACACAAATTAACCGCAAAAGACTTGAGAAGGATTAAACATGAAGCTACCAGGAACCCATTATCCTCCAGTGCCACAATATTCTAGAACTGCAACCGACCTGGAGTGTCCAGAAGGACAAGGTGTTCGGTGCTCAGAGACATGGCCAAGGTAAGGAAGGCTGAAACACGACCACCACTAAACAAGACTCACAAGTTGAAATGTGAAGATTGGGCCAAGAAATATCTGAAGACAGATTTTCCAAAGGTTTTATGGACAGATGAAATGAGAGTGACTCTGGATAGACCAGATGGATGGGCCCATAGCTGGATAACTAATGGACACAGGGCACTTTGACTCAGACACCAGCAAGGTGGTGGAGGGGTAATGGCATGGGCTGCTATTATTAAGGATGAGCTAGTTTGACCATTTCAGGTTGAAGATGGACTTAACATCAACTTCCAAACCTACTGCCAGTTTCTAAAAGATACATTCTTCAAGCAGTGGTATGGGAAGAAGTCTGCATCATTCAAGAAGGCCATGATTGTTATGCAGAACAATGCACCATCACATGCACCCAAGTACTCCACTGCTTGGCGAGCCCACAAAGGCCTTAAAGATGACAAAGTAATGACATGGCCCCCTTCCTCACCTGACTTAAACCCTATTGAGTACTTGTGGCCCCTTCTTAAGCATGAGATTTACAGCGAGGGAAGACAATACACCACTCTGAATAACATTTGGGAGGCCATGGTTGCTCCTGCACAAAAAGTTGATCGTCAACAAATCAAAAAACTAACAGACTGGATGGAAGGCTCATGGCAGTTATTGAAAAGAAGGGTGGCTATATTGGTCACTGAATATTTTTGAAATGCTAGAAGTGTTTATTTGTTAATTCTGAGTTGTTTATTTGTTACACTGAAAATTAAAATAAACAAGTGAGATGGGAAACTTTAAGCTTTTCATTTAGTTGCATAATAATTCTGCACACTAAATGTTGCCTAATAATTCTGCACACTTATATATTCCCCTGAGAAGGCCTAAACTCCCCTTTCCTTTGTTAATCATTTTGGTTTTAGGTTTATTAACAATTTGGATTGACTGAGAGCACTGTATTTGTTCAACGATAAAATTAATCATCAGGAATACAACTTGCTTAATAATTGTGCACACAGTGTAGGATCTTTATATGCAACTAATTAGGTTGTGAAAGGTGAAATCTAATCCTCAGCATTCTTACAAACTCCACTTCCAGAAAAGTTGGGATATTTTCCAAAATGCAGTAAAAACAAAAATCTGTGATTTGTGAATTAAAGTGAATCTTTATTTAACTGACAAAAGAAAAACAAAAAGATTTTTAATAGTTTCACTGACCAACTTAATTGCACTTTGTCTATATAAACCAAGTTAGAATTTGATACCTGCAAGACACTCAAAAAAAATTGGGACAGAGGCATTATTATCATTGTGTTACATCACTGTAACAACTCTGACATTGGCAAACAGGAAATGAGAGCAGGCTTCAGAACAGGTGTGTTCCTTTTATTGTGCACACTTTTCAGTGACTATTCACAATACGCAAACATACTACACACACACACACACGATGGAGTGTCACAGCTCTCTCTTGTTCCTGGCTATCTGAAAGACACACAGAAACACAGGTAAGCAATAACTAAGACAAGCAGTAATTAGACACAGGTACACCTCGTCACATGTTACCTGCTGGTTCAATCTGCCTCCTCGCCATTCATAGCCAACGCTAGACTACGCCCCCACTGCCACATACCCCCACTGCCCGACTCAAGCCAGAGAGCCATCCAGCCTGCAGCTGACTCCCCCCTGGTGGGAGAGGTAATCCGCCACCACCATCTGCGCCCCTGGCCTGTGGATCATCGCAAACTTAAAGGGCTGCAGGACCAGATACTAATGAGTGATTCACACTTTGGCATCCTTCATGCGGTGGAACCACTGGAGCAGAGCATGGTTAGAACAGAGGGTGAAGGGGAGTCTTAGTCAAGTCAAGTCAAGTTTATTTGTATAGTGCTTTTAACAATAAACATTGTTGCAAAGCAGCTTTACAGAATTTGAATGACTTAAAACATGAGCTAATTTTACCCCTAATTTATCCCCAGTGAGCAAACCTGTGGTGACGGTGGCAAGGAAAAACTCCCTCAGACGACATGAGGAAGAAACCTCGGAGGATCCAGACTCAAAAGGGAACCCATCCTCATTTGGGCAACAACAGACAACATGACTATAACAATTAACAGTTTTAACATGAAGTCAATTTCGTTGATGTTATAAACTCTTCATTGATGGAAACTTGAGAGCAAAACTGTTCATGACAACTGCAGTCCTAAAGTTAGCAAGTCAACTATAGTCGTCAACCATAAAAGCATTACTGTAAGTGTCCAGAGCATCTTCCAAGTGTGACTTTCAACTGTCCACATGGGGCCATCCTCCACAGGAGCGATGCAATGAGACTCCAACCAGACACAGGGCACCAGGATGGATCAGGCAGGTCCGAGGAGCAGAAGAGGTCAGCATCTCGATCTCAGGATTGACATGTAACTCAGAGGGACAGATTTTTTTTTTTTGGTGGGGGGGAGAGAGAGAGAGAGAGAGAGAGAAAAACACAGGTTGTTAGGTATGCCCAATGTCACCTGAATAAGTAGGAACAGTATACATATTGCACTGAGTACAAGCAGGGACTCCGGGAACTAACTATGACAGCATAACTAAAAGGGGAGAGCCAGAAGGTAACACAGGCATGAGGGAGCCCCGGGACATAAAGCAGCCAGCCACTACACTGTCAACAAACTTGAGTGAGCAAGCGAGTGGGGGACTGACAGCATCCATACATCCCAGTTTACCAAAACACTATGTCTGAGGACCCTCCAGATCTACACTTTTACCTCATAAACACAATTAACACAAGGCTTGACTAAACAGATATGTTTTCAGCCTAGACTTAAACACTGAGACTGTGTCTGATTCCCGAACATTACTTGGAAGGTTGTTCCATAACTGTGGGGCTTTGTAAGAAAAGGCTCTGCCCCCTGATGTACCGTAGCCTTCACTATATGAGGTACCAGCAGATAGCCTGCACCTTTTGATCTAAGTAGGCGTGGCGGGTCATAGAGGACCAGAAGTTCACTCAGGTACTGTGGTGCGAGACCATTTAGTGCTTTAAAGGTCAATACTAGTATTTTATAATCAATACGAAATTTGATTGGGAGCTAATGCAGTGTGGATAAGACAGGGGTGATGTGGTCATATTTTCTAGTTCTAGTAAGGACTCTTGCTGCTGCATTTTGAACTAACTGGAGCTTGTTTATGCACTTATTGGAACATGCAGACAGTAAGGCATTACAATAATCCAACCCGAAAGCATGAACTAGTTTTTCTGCGTCATGTAATGACATTAAATTTCTTATCTTAGCAATATTTCTGAGATGAAAGAAAGCTATCCGGGTAATGTTATCAATTTGAGTTTCGAATGAAAGACTAGGGTCAATAATCACTCCGAGGTCTTTTACTGCTGCACGTGAAGAAACAGAAAGGCCATCCAGAGTTACTGTGCAATCAGAAAACTTACTTCTAGCTGCATGTGGTCCTAGTACAAGTACTTCAGTCTTGTCAGAGTTAAGCAGAAGGAAGTTAATAAGCATCCAGTGTCTAATGTCCTTCACACATTCCTCAATTCTATTAAGCTGGTGTCTCTCATCAGGTTTTGCAGAAACATACAACTGTGTGTCATCAGCATAACAGTGGAAACTAATACAATGTTTACGAATAATATCACCCAGAGGTAACATATATAAAGAAAAAAAGCAGTGGACCCAAGACAGAACCTTGTGGAACACCAAACTTTACTTCAGTATGTCTAGAAAAATCACCATTTACATCAACATACAGATAGTGATCAGTTAAATAAGACCTGAGCCAGGAGAGGGCCTTTCCCTTAACTCCCACACCATTTTCTAGTCTATCCAGAAGAATGGAATGATCACTGGTATCAAATGCTGTACTAAGGTCAAGCAACACAAGTAGCGAGACAGCCCTGATCAGACGCCAACAGTAGGTCATTTACTACTTTAACCAGTGCTGTCTCTGTGCTATGATGAGGTCTAAATCCTGACTGATACATTTCATGGATGTTATTCCTATATAAATATAAGCATAACTGCTGTGCCACAGCTTTTTCAAGGATCTTGGAGATAAAGGGAGGTTTGATATTGGCAGATAATTGGACAGCTGACAGGGATCAAGGTCAGGTTTTTTAATCAGGGGTTTGATAACTGCTAGTTTAAAGGATTTGGGTACATAGCCAATCATAAGAGAATAATTTATCATTTTTAGAAGCGGTTCAATTACTTCAGGTAGTATCTGTTTGAATAAACATGTAGGTAAGGGATCTAGTACACAAGTTGAGGCTTTTGATGTAGAGATTAATGAAAGTAATTCAGTTTCTTTTAGGGGAGTAAAACATTCTAACTGATGATCTGATACAGTTATATTGTTAACTACAAGGTCACTTTCATTGTCTAACCTTAAATTAGTAGTTTGAATTTTTTGTCAGATATTCTCAATTTTGTCATTAAAAAAATTCATGAAGTCGTTGCTACTACATACTACAGGTGTGCATGTGTCTATAGTGGACTTATTCCTCGTTAATTTTGCTACAGTATTAAATAGGAATCTAGGATTATTTTTGATATCTTCTATTAGGGAGGAGAGATATGTTGATCTAGCAGCACTAAGAGCTTTTCTATACTTCAGGAAGCTCTCCTTCCACGCTAATTTGAACACTACCAATTTTGTTTGACGCCATTTACGTTCCAATTTTTGAGTGGTCTGTTTTAAAGTGCGAGTGTCATCATTATACCAGGGTGCTAATTTTTTGTCTCTACCCATTTTCCATTTAAGAGGAGCTACATTATCTAAAGTATGGTGGAACGCTGACTCTAAGCATTCAGTTGCCTGATCAAGTTCTGCAGGGGCTGACAGTGACCCAATCAAAGATGATAACTCTGGGAGATCATTTATAAAGCTCTGTGCAGTAGTTGATGTGACTGTACGTTTAATACAGTAGCGTGATGAGGTGCATATATTATTACTCAGACATATTTTGAATGAGATGAGATAATGATCTGAGATAACTTCAGACTGTGGAAGTATGAGTACATTTTCTACGTTTAACCCGAACGTTAGTATTAGATCAAGGGTGTGACCACCATTATGGGTTGGTCCTATGACATTCTGATTAATCCCTACTGAATCTAAAATGGACACAAACGCTGTTTTTAAAGGGTCTTCTGGGTTATCGAAGTGAATATTAAAATCTCTGACAACTAAAGCTTTGTCTAAGGAAATAACCAGATCTGAGATAAAATCCGCAAATTCAGAAAGAAACTCAGAATATGGCCCTGGGGGCCTGTAAATAATAAGTAACGGAATTAACTGGGTAGACCTATTTTTCGAGGCTACATACATTATATGAGTATGAAGAACTTCAAAATGTATTAAATTTATAACTAGGTTTGTGTGTTACACCTAGATAATCATTATAAATAACCACGACGCCTCCTCCTCTGCCAGTTAGATGAGGCTAGTGTATATAACTGTATCCAGGAGGACTCGCTTCATTTAATGCTATATATTCATTTGGCTTAATCCATGTTTCAGTTAAACAAAGTACATTAAACTCCTGATCAGTAATAAGTTAATTAACCATTAGTGCTTTAGATGTAAGAGATCTAATATTTAATGGCCCCACCTTTAGATCAAAGGTGCTGGCAGCGGCTGTACAGTCAGTATGATCTAATTTTATATTGATTAGGTTACTGGAACAAACTCTCTGAATATTTCTACTTTTTTGTTGAGCTCGGGGAACAGACACAGTCTCGATGTAGTGGACCCTGAGTGACGACTCTGTGCAGCTAGCAGACAGTCAGTTTAGCCTGTTCGTCTGCTCCCTGGCCTTGGCTCTGGATTGTCAGAAATTAACTAGGCCTGTTCTGAGACTATGACCTATGCTGCAGGAAATGAGAGCAGCACCTTCCCGAGTGGGATGGCTACCGTCCCGCCCTAACAGGCAAGCAGTGCCCTCAAAATTAGCCCAATTATCTATAAAGCCCGCACTGTTTTCAGAGCACCACCTGGACAACCAGCGGTTCAGTGACCATAACCTGCTGTAAGCTACATTGCCGCACCGCATTGGGATGGGTCCAGAGCATACTACAGCATCGGACTTCACCTTCGCTAATTTAAACATCTCTACAAAGTTACTCTTAGTAACCTCAGACTGACAAAGGCGTATATCATTAGCTCCTGCATGGATAACTATCTTTGAGAACCTGTGCTTGCCTAGGACCCTAAGATTACCTGCTATGTCCGGCACCCTGGCTCCCGGTATACACCTGACTAAAGCTGGTGGTGCCCCTAAAGGCTGAGCTAATTTCACATGCTGTATGATAGAGTCCCCTATAACCAGAGCTCTTTCAGGTTTCTCAGTGGGTGCATCACTAAGGAGAGCAAACCTGTTCGATACGTGACGCGGAGAGGAGTGGTGCTCCCGTAGGCGAGCCTCAGCAGTAACTTTGGCTCTACACTTATGCCGCCGAGTCGTCACCCATACGCCCCGCTGTAAGGGCTCTAATGCCGGAGTTGGGGGATTACTAACTCCACCTAGGGCATCCAGACTTTCGCCTACAGAAACTACACTGTTCTCATTCTCACTGACCTTCTCTAAAGCCTGGATACGTGCTTCTAACAATATAATCTTCTCTGTCAGAGAGCTAACTAATCTGCACTTATCATAAATAAAGCTATCACTAGTGACGGAGGAAGAATGACTAAACATTCTGCACTCAGCACACTGAACAGGCTGAAAGTGTGCCATGATGAAGGGATTCACGTACCTTAATCGAAGATCTGTTGATATTAAAGCAGATCCGATCTGGATGGCCTCCGCTTGTGATCTTTACACAGGAGGAAAAAAAAAAGGTAGTACTGAGAGTGAGAACCACCCACTTGATGGCCAGACACTTCTTTTCTATGGTGCTGTACTTTGACTCTCGCATGGAGAGCTTGCGACTGATGTACAGCACCGAACGCTCCTCCCCCTCTACCACCTGGGACAAAACAGCCCCCAGTCTGCAAAACAAAAGGGAGAGAAAAGTCAGGAGAATGCAACAGTGGGCCCCCACACAAAACTGCTTTTACCTGAGTAGATAGATAGATAGATAGATAGATAGATAGATAGATAGATAGATAATTTTATTTAATGTCGATATGTACAGTGAGCCAAAGACTCGTAATGAATACATTCGAACCTAATGAATACATTCAAACCATAATGAATACATTCGAAGCAGCAAAAGCCCATTCGCACAGCTCCAGCCACTGGACAGGATCTGGCACCTCCTTTTTAGTGAGGTCAGTCAGCAACACAAAGTAATACCTGTGTGCAGATCGAGCTAATGGCCCAATGAGAGCCGTGCCAATTATTTAGAAGGGGAGCTCAATTTACGGTAATAGATGCAATGGTGCTTTTGGTGTGGCTACTGGATTTACCAGTTGGCATTAGCGACAAGCCACACACCACCTGTGGACATCGGTGTGAATCCTTGGCCAATAGAAATAGGCCATGAGTTGATTTAGTTTTTTATCCTGTCGCAAATGCCCAGCCATAGGATTATGCTGAGTCGCATGGAATAAAAGTTCCCCTGCACACATTTGACCTTCACCAATCGCACATTTCCCAGTGCCCTGCACTGAATCAGGCTTTGATGCATGGACGTCTAATTACAACAAGAATCCACCAAAGCCTGATGTGTACCCCTTTGAATACTCACAACTATCCTGTATGCTCCTGCTTGATCAGAGGAAACCTGTGGTACGTCAGGGACACGAATCAGTAGCCCTGCCTCCTTGTGAAAGTGCTGATTCCTCGCCTTTCCTATGCGCTGACAGACCTGCCCGGACTTGCTCCCAGTTCTGGTGACCATGGATAAGCTCACCTGTGGAGAGTGAGAGGGGGTTAATGGCGGTACAGACACAGAAGGAGAAGGAAGAGAAGAAACATGAGGACAGACACAAATGCAGGGAGCGGGTTTCTGGGGAATTGGCCCCCGTTTCCATGGGGCTGGGGTAGGGGAGGGGCGAGGAGAGAGGTGAAGAGGGAGGGGGGAAAAGTGAAAGTAAGAGAGAGTGGAGGAGAAGTTGTGGGAGCACTTGCTCCCAGAAACGCCATCAGGTGGTCCTCTGCCAGCTGGACTGCCTCCTCCAGTGATGCCGCTTGGTGACACTGGGTCCATGCTGACGTCTCGCTCGGCAGCTGGGTGATGAACTGCTCCGGTGTCACTCGCTTGAGGATGGTCTCGATGTTGCACTTGCCTGCCAGCAGCCACTGTCAGCAGGCGTCCCGAGCTGTTGCGTAAATGCAAATAGCTGGCTCACTTCGCTGTATGCCAGTGAGCGGAAGCACTGGTGCTGCTCTTCTGGGTTGTGGCTGACCCACTGTAGGATAGCCTGCTTCAGGTTGGGGTACTCCAGCATATTGGTGGCCAGGAGCTGCCAAGCCACGAGCTGGACTTCCCCCGACAGGAGCGACAATAGTCAAACCGCCCACTGTGAGGTTGGCCACAAGCTCACCTCCGCAACCCACTCAAACAGCTCAATGAAGGCTTCAGGGTCATCCTGTGGCCCCTTCTTGACCAGCTGGACAGGCAGGCTGGCCACAGGGATGACCACTGGAGGACCCGTTGACTGAACGCAGCTCCGGATCACCTGTTGGTTTTCTGTCTGGGCTTTGAGCAGAGCCCAGAAGTGCTGCCTCTGATCCACTGACAGTGCAATGAGGGCATGATGCTAGTGCTGGAGGTTGTTGGCGAGCATCCAGAGGAGCTCTCTGGCTGGTTCGGACTCTATGGCAGAACTCGTTCCTCAGGCCCGGGTTTTGGCACTAGTGTATCAACTCTCTGATGTTGGGAAATAGAGGAATGTGGGAGCAGGCTTCAGAACAGATATGTTCTTTTTATGGTGCACACTTTTCAGTGACTATTCATGATACACAAACACACTCCACACACATGCAATGGGGCATCACATCTTGGTTTCTCATTCCTGGCTGTCTGAAAGACACACAGAGACACAGGTTAATAGACAGCCAGTATTTAGACATGTGCACCTCATCACATGTTACCTACTGGTTCACCCTGACTCCTCACCGTTTACAGCTGACGCTTGACCATGCCCCCGCTGCCAAAATCACTTTTCCTTTTACTAACACTTTTTAATCATATGAGATCTGAGGACACTAATTGTTGCAGTTTTGCAATTTGAATGTTTGTCTATTTTTACTTGATACAAGACTTCAGCTGTTCAACGGTCCATGGTCGCCATTGTCTGATTCTCCTCTTCATGATGTGCCATACATTCTCAAAAGGAGACAGATATGGACCGGCAGCAGGCCAATCAAGCACATACACTCTGTGTCTATGAAGCCACGCTTGTAATGCTTGATAATACTGTCTTATTTAGGACTTTTATTTTGAAGTTCACGGCAACAGAAATGAAAATACTACGTGCAGGTATTTAGCCTAACGTTAGCAAGAGGAGTGTGTGTTGTATTCAGAGGCATGCAATAAAGTGGCAAAAAGCCTATAGCTCCTGTACAATGGTGTGGACCTATACCAAATAGACAGACAATCACAACAACGCTGTTGTAGCCCGTGCAGAATGAGGCCTGGCATTGCCCTGCAGAAATAAACATGGACTTCCTGGGAAGAGATGTCGCCTTGATGGCATCATGTCTCTGTAACATCCCAATATATGCCCCAATATATCAATGGTACCTTCACACACATGCAACTCACCCATGCTATGGGATGAGTTTAAATCTTTTCAAAATATTATGTACTGTAGATTTTGAAAGACATAAATTCTCTGCAATCTTACACTGAGAAATGTTCTTTTAGAATTGACTAACAATTCTCTCACAAATTTTGGCACAAAGGGGTGAGCCATGACCCATCCTTGCTTGCAAAGACTGAGCCTTTGGTGCATGCTCTTTTTTATACCAATCATGAGACCAATTAACCTGCTTATTGTGGAATCTTCATAAATGGTGTTACTTGAATATCCTATCAATGTTTCAGTCTAATTTTGCCTCTGGCCCAACTTTTTTGAGTGTGTTGCAGGCAGGGCCGGTTCTGGAGGGGTAGCAACGGTAACATTTGCACCCGGGACTGGTGTGGAGAGGGGCCCCAATAAAAAATAAAGAGTTCTCTCTGCTCCTGAATAAGTGCATTACTGAGTGTCTCTGAGCAAAGGAGAGCCTGAACGTTGCAACCTCCCTATTGGCTGTTTATTGGTTGTTTGTAAAAATGTATCAGTTGTTGCCCCTCCCACGGGAATCATCGCGGGCTCGAGAGACGAGACCTGACGAGTTAGTTCGTTGGTAGCAGAACAAAATGTCTGGACACAAATCGGGTTTTCAGAAAAGGAAAGAAAATAAACGCAGGGTTGAAAATACAAAAAAGGAGGCAGAAAATGCAAAACGAGTATATACTTCTTGGCTTAGTAGACAAACAGAAGAACTCGAGGACACAGGGACTATCTCCTGCAGGCTTTCAGTTATGTCATTGAATGGTTACTTTAGCCCGCCGTGGCTGCAGGCTTATTTATTATAGCCCATTCAGTTAAAATAGTTGATGTAAAATGTTTATAGTTATAGTTATGGTTGTCCTGATTTAGACTGGTGTGTGGGTGTGTTTTTTTTAGGGGTTGCGCGATGTTGCACCCGGGTCCAGATTAGGGCAGAACCGGCCCTGGTTGCAGGCATCAGTTTCTAACTTTGTTTATATTTACAAAATACAATTAAGTTAGTCAGTAAAACTATGGAAAATATTTTCTTTGTACTTTTGTCAGTTAAATAAAGGTTCATGTGAATGAATAAATCAGAGATATTTTTTTCATTTTGGAAAATATCCCAACTGAAAATGGTACTTGTAAAAAAAAATCAGATATTTTGGATGAGGTTAGAATTCAAATGCTTATTTAGTTGTGAACACACTCTGATGTGAAATCATGGGGTTTGTACTTTTTCTGCTCAAGTCATTTCAAGATTATTATGTAAGAATATATGCTTCTAGCTGTGTAAACTGTGCATGGAGTGTCACTTGATCTGTTTTTCCCAGTTTGACACTTGAAATTCCCATAATTTGTGATAATTTGAACATGACAATAGCCCTTGCTATATACTCATTTTCTAGTTGACTGAATCCTATTAACTGACTCCATCTTTTCACAATTTTCCTTCCTTCTCTTGTTTATCCTAACAGTTTCTCAGGGTCTTGTTAGTTTTCTACTGAGATACTGAACACCTGATTTATTACTGTGATAAGCACTGAACTACAAATGCCATAAACAGGGCTGAATGGCAAATTGTACAGCGTAGCATGAATTAACAATTTATTTTCAGTGCTTCTTCTTTGAGTGGATAGAGTGAAATCTGAACATGTATTAGACTGAAAGATGCCGATTTTGTCATGCACAACCAACTGGGGCACAATTAATTTCTTTCAATTTTAACTTAAAGCATATACGCAGAACCATGGCCTTGCTTTTGTTTATAAATGCCTTGAGACCTCAAGTATGGCACAGGAATAGTTTTAAGCATTAACAATAAATAGTAATTTTTACAATTAAAGCAATTCATATAGGTGGCGGTCTGAGTGAATGACCTTGACGTCCGTAAGGTCACAGCAGGAAGACTATCGGTCTCATCGCCATTTCCACTATACTAAAACACAGAACTGACTGCAACTCCGATCCTCCATTTTGAGCTAATTTATTTACATGCCACGTAGATGTGTTGCTGGCCGGTGCAGCAACATGACAGAAGGTGGATTTACGTTGCATTTATGGCCCAAGAATGTTCAAACTGCAAAGATTTGGACACGTTTTGCGAGAAGTTCACGGGCACATTGGGCACCTACGAAGTGGCCTCTCCTCTGCTCTGCACATTTTACTGAAGACTTGTACGAAACCTCCGATCTGTTGAGGAGCATTGGCTATAAGCCCGTATTGAAAGAGGGTGCAGTACCAACAACTAAAGGAAAAGAAAACTACAAGAAAAGGAAAATATTTATCCATCCATCCATTATCTGTAGCCACTTATCCTGTTCTGCAGGGTCGCAGGCAAGCTAGAGCCTATCCCAGCTGACTATGGGTGAGAGGCGGGGTACACCCTGAACAAATCGCCAGGTCATCGCAGGGCTGACACATAGACACAGACAACCATTCACACTTACATTCACACCTACGGTCAATTTAGAGCCCCCAATTAACCTAACCTGCATGTCTTTGGACTGTGGGGGAAACTGGAGCACCCAGAGGAAACCCACGCGGACACGGGGAGAACATGCAAACTCCACACAGAAAGGCCTTCACTGGCCACTGGGCTCAAACTCAGGACCTTCTTGCTGTGAGGCGACAATGCTAGGAAAGTATTTATTTATTTATTTATTTATTTAAAATTCAAGTTCAGTTGCACCAGTTCTCCCAGAGTGTGAGCCGAGGTTTGTTGGTAAAACCTGGGATGGAATAGGACGTGACATATTATCACTCCGGCAGTGACCTCCCCGCGGTTGTTGCTAAAACCAGTGACATCCCGTCCTGTCCCGGGTTTTAGTAATTGCCTGAACCGAGCAGTAATGGCAGAGTACTCCGTATGGAGAAAATGGAGAATGAGTGGAGAAGCCGTCTGATTTCTCTGCTGGATATTTCTGCCATCTCACCCTTACATGGAAGAAGCGAATGAACAGAGAATTGAATGAATAACTGAAAGTCAGATTGTTTTGAAACAATCAGGCACAAGATCGGCCTTCAAGAAGCAAGAACACAAACGGGTAAGCTCCAAATCTCATTTGAATACAAAACAACAAAAACAACACGTTGTTTACCTGCATTTAGATTAATACACGTAACTTGTATTGTGTATTTAAGTTACCAGTATAAGATTATTTAATTTGCTTCAGAATGTGATTGTCTCAGTTCATCTGATTATTTAATCAGCCTTTTACGTTTTATCAGTGAAAATGCATGCATGTACATGTATGTTGCATAAGTTATAACACCTATCCTGTTTTAATGAGAGTCAACCCACAATCAATGAAGTCAAATCAGTCTTAGTTGAGCAAGTTGGTAACGGTATTTCTTATTTTCACCAAAAAGTTTTATTTATATAACTTTGGTCTATAGCTGTCAAAGGCCTCGGCCTTAAAACTGGTTAACACTGTGACATCACGCACTCAGGGCTGGCTGACTCAGTGGGGCAGCTCAAATGCCAACTTTGCGGTCGATTTTAACTCTCAAAAATATCTTTTTTTAATTCCCATTTATGCAGCATACAAGAATCAAGGATGGAGATACTATCCACTCAGAAATGCATTTAAAAATAAAGGTTCTGCGTATCTCCTTTAAGTAATTTTTATTGTTACTTAGTGAAAGTAAGTCATGGGCATAGTAGAATAATAAAACAAACAATCAATCATCAATCACATATCAGAGAAAAGCGAGGCTCCATCCATCATCTATACTGCTTATCCATCAGGATCACAGGGAAGCTGGAGCCAGTCCCAACTGACACTGGGTGAGAGACAGGGTACATCCTGGATGGGTCGCCAATCTATCGCAGGGCTAACACTTATAACAACAACCACTCAGACTCACATTCACACCTAATTTTGAGTAGCAAGTTGACCTAATACACATGTCTTTGGATTGTGGGAGGAAATCAGAGCACCCAGAGGAAACCCTCTGGCACAGGGAGAACATGCAAATTCCACACAGAAAGGTCCCAGTCGGCCTCCAGGTTTGAACCCAGGACCTTCTTGCTGTGAGGTGACAGTGCTAATAATTAGAAAAAACCAAGAGGCTAGCCAATCACATTTCAACTCTGGCAAGTGGAAATTAGGAACCTTTAGTTTACTGTATTTAAATGCCTCTTGTAACTGATTCACTGTAAACAACAACAACAAACTATATATATATATATATATATATATATATATATAGAGAGAGAGAGAGAGAGCCTCATTAAGTAATGTGAACATATTTCTTCCCTTTAACTCCAATTGGCATGACAAGTTTTGGATATTGAACTCAAGTTTATAAGTTTTCAAAATTAAACTTAAAATGATCCATTTTCTTTACTACTTGTGAGTTGTCTGGGTTGTCAATAATAATAATAATAATAATTTATTTCTTGTGCATTCCAAAAAATTCTCAATGCCCTTTATATATATATATATATATATATATATATATATATATATATATATATATATATATATATATATACCGTATATATCCATCCATCCAGTATCTGTAGCTGCTTATCCTGTCCTACAGGGTTGCAGGCAAGCTGGAGCCTATCCCAGCTGACTATGGGCAAGAGGCAGGGTACACCCTGGACAAGTTGCAGGGCTGACTTACAGACAAACAACCATTCACACTCACACCTACGGTCAATTTAGAACCACCAATTAGCCTAACCTGCATGTCTTTGGACTGTGGGGGAAACCAGAGCACCTGGAGGAAATCCACTCAGACACAGGGAGAACATCCAAACTCTGCACAGAAAGGCCCTCGCTGGCTGCTGGGCTCAAACCCAGGACCTTCTTGCTGTGAGGCAACAGTGCTAACCACTACACCACCGTGCCATATATATATATATATATATATATATATATATATATATATATATATATATAAATCTCATCTCATTATCTGTAGCCACTTTATCCTGTTCTACAGGGTCACAGGCAAGCTGGAGCCTATCCCAGCTGACTACAGGCAAGAGGCAGGGTACACCCTGGACAAGTCGCCAGTTCATCACAGGGCTGACACATAGACACAGACAACCATTCACACTCACACCTACAGTCAATTTAGAGTCACCAGTTAACCTAACCTGCATGTCTTTGGACTGTGGGGGAAACCGGAGCACCCGGAGGAAACCCACGTGGACATGGGGAGAACATGCAAACTCCACACAGAAAGGCCCTCGTCGGCCACGAACCCGGACCTTCTTGCTGTGAGGTGATAGCGCTAACCACTACACCACCTTGCCGCCCGATTGCTAAACATATTTTACATAATTTTACTAATTAATTTTACTAGCTTGAAATCATCCTGTTCTCTTGGCATATATATACCGTATGTACGATATTACAGGGTTGCACAAAGATATGAAGTTTATCTTCGAGTGGTGAGTGAGCGAAGCGACGAGTGATATTTTTCAACATGAGATGATAAACTTTTCATCTCATATATCATTGTACCACCGTGTAATGTTCTTTGTATTACATGGACACATCCACAAAAAATGCAAGTAATCAAAAGAATTTTAATTTTGAACCAGTTCTCCATTTTGACAATGTGCGTCTAGTCAGCGGAAAAACACTGGGAGTAGCATTATTGGAGTGAAATATTAGGAAATATGTCACTCAGATCCACAATGTATTTCATATGAAAAGTACGAGTTTTTCAACACAAGAAGGTAAACTTCATATCTTCAAGCCAACGTGTGATTTTCTTTTTATTATATTGACACATTCACAAACAAAAAGTACCCAAATTTATCAAAACAATTCATTGATATCCTCACGAGTGACATATAGAGATTTATGTCTTGGTTTTGGTTCTCTATGTCCCGGATGTATCTTGTATGAAAAATACGAGTAGCGTTTTTCCCAGTAAAACACTCGTGTGCATATAATATAATCTTAGATTTGATTGATAAGAATCTCATATGAAGAAATATTTGATAAATTTGACATTTTTTGTAGTGTGTAATAGTAATACATATTGTTCACCTCTAGGGATAAATAATCACAGTTCAATAAAAACAAATTACTCGTATTTTGTGCAAAGAATCTTGTATGAAGACGTGTATGGAAGATTAAGATTATGGATTGATGCAGATTTTATATCATGCGTACATAACCAGTGAAATCATCATTGGTTGTAAGAGTTCCTACCAATTCTCCATCCAATCTTCTTGAAATGTCATCATATTTTTTCCAGTGCCAGTTAAAATAAGCACATAATTTGTCCAAAATTCATGATATCAAAGATTCTAAGTGTCAATATTATGTGTCTAATTGTGTATGAGAATACCTATGAATCAATATGGCTATTTCACTCAATTACTTTTATACATGCTGCTCAAAAAAAAAATTATCGAGCATTCAATTGTCAATTGAGCTTTTGTAAATCTAATCAGATGTCTTTCATGCGATTAAACTGAGATCTTTGATCAAATGACTTTAAGCTGATTAACACCTTTCCACTTTGGAATGAAATCTGTAATACTCTTTAGAAAGTTTCTCCTTAGTAATAAATAGTTGCCTGTGTTAAAGTCATTGGTTAAATTCATAACCATTTTGATACCTTTTCACCTGGTATGAATGAGCCTTGGCCCATGAGCAAATAGCAATAATTTTTTTCTATTGCTTTTGATGAATGCTTCATGTCAATCAGGAATGTTAAAAATATGGAAGAAATCTGCATATGCATGTGATGGTAGGAGTGAATTGATGGCATGTTTTGATAAATTGGTACTTTTTCTTGTAGCTGTTAATTACTATTTACAGTAATTGAAAAATGTTTTCTAAAAGTATGTTTTATGCAAGCTGGAGCCTATCCCAGCTGACTACGGGCGAAAGGCGGGGTACACCCTGGACAAGTCGCCAGGTCATCACAGGGCCGACACATAGACACAGACTCACATTCACACCTACGGTCAATTTAGAGCCACCAGTTAACCTAACCTGCATGTCTTTGGACTGTGGGGGAAACCGGAGCACCCAGAGGAAACCCACATGGACAACATGCAAACTCCGCACAGAAAGGCCCTCGCTGGCCACTGGGCTTGAACCCAGAACCTTCTTGCTGTGAGGTGACAGTGCTAACCACTACACCACCATACCGTCCCTAGTATGTCATTACAAAAAGACAAAAACATGTATTTTACAGTTACAAAGAAACTGTTTCTGTCATTAAAGAAAGAAGAATATTAAGTCTCAAGACTAGTTTTTGGATGAAACAATAATGGGGGCTGCAAAAAAAAAAGAAGTAAAAAAAAGTCTCCAGAAGAACTGTACTAAGATTTCCAAGATGCTTAAAATAACACACCTGCTGATTAATTTATAAAACTACATTACAGTGTACCAAGGAGAATTAATAAAGTTTTGAAAAGACAGTTGCACCCAAATATTGATTAGATTTTTTTACTGTTATTTAATTGATTTTTATCATATCACCACATTTCAGTCACCCAACAAAAAAAAAAATGGCGTTTTTGTCAACAAATTAGAATTTTATATTCAAATTTTATATTCTTTTATATACATTTCAAAGGGTCAAAATGAAGTACAGATTATTTATATTTTAAAAAAATATTCATTAAGATGCATATACAAATTGCTTGAGTGGTTTATAGAAACAGTACTGCACAGTTTCAGGAGAAAAGAGAAAAGCGTAGAGCTAGTGCTGTTTAGTGTTCTTGTTTAACAGATAATAAGGGCTAGGAGGCGTGACAAGAAGATTGAAAGTGTGTCTCGTGGTGGAGATCATGAAGATGCTAAAAACCCAAAGTGATAAAGACCTCCATGGTACATTAACTCTACCACACACCCCCTCACACACACTGAGACTTTCAACTTGGGAGACTGGAGTCTGACCTAAAGTGCTAAAGTGGAACATGTGATCCATATGAATATGTGCTACACACAGCCAATTAAATATGCTTCATCCCATTAAATCCCATTTTTTTCTGTGCACGACAGTGAATTCATTTGAATATCTGACGCTCTGTTCCCATGCATATGAAAATATGAAGGAGACCGTGGAAAGGCTTGTGATGTGTATCTACTTTGTTTCTGTGGTTTGTAGCAAATTTGGCTGAAGTGGCCATCAATGAGAAGCTTTCATGAACCTCCTACTTCATGCACATGTGTATATGTGTACACACATACTCACACACAACCCCACATCACACAGCTAAACACTCAACACCAGCATGACTCAGGGTTGCCAGGCAACCATATGGGTTTCAGTAGGTTATGTGTGCACCAGGCGCTATTCAGCTCATGTCTGTTTATCCCTCCAACTATTCCACAAACTCCCAAATACCTCTCTATCTGCTCTATTCGATATTTGGACCAAAAAAAATTGGATGGATCACTTTGCAATTCTCTTCATCAAGTGTCCCTCTTGGCTGGAGATTGGTTGGAGATTGAATTTAGCAATCTATATAATCCTGATGTTTCAGCCAGTAGGAAAACGTTCACATCGAGCCAAAACACTCAGTCCTTATGAAAGTGTGGCTTAAAAAAAGAATAAGTACATAGAAAAACTCCCCGCAAAAAAACGA
Organism: Neoarius graeffei; assembly: GCF_027579695.1. Lineage (NCBI taxonomy): Eukaryota > Metazoa > Chordata > Actinopteri > Siluriformes > Ariidae > Neoarius > Neoarius graeffei. The sequence goes on along the minus strand of NC_083569.1, from coordinate 49,380,053 downwards.
GAGATCGAAAAGAAACCTCTCTCCACTCTTTTTTTCAGCTCTTCGTGCTATACCACTGAGAGATAATGAGATAAATGAGCAAATAGAACAGAATAAAAGTAAAAGAGTGAGATGGTGTACATATTCCCTGTTGTATGACACACATGTTTCTAAATTTCATCTGACACACATTTCTACAAGTCAGGCCACTCTAGTTTTCTCCAAGCATTTGAGGTCAAGTTTTTTTTTTCTACTACCAAAAAAAAGCCACGGTCTATAAATCATAAAAATGATTACATAGATGTATTAATTGATTTATTATTCAGGCTATATGTAGACTCATCACAAAGGATTCCATTTACAACCACATTTTTTTGTTTTGTTTTGTAAGCTAACAACTGTATTATGTATCCAATGAATCCTTAAAGAAACGTCAAAGAACGTCATTTTCTAAGGTATGGGCATACATGCCTGCATAGCTAATTGCTATTTTTGCAACTTTATTGTTCTACTTATTCAAAAGGCCATTTAAGTCTATGTTCTTACTCAACCATCAGCCATTTTATGAAAAATTCCCAACACTAGAGCCCATCCATCCTATCCATTCTGTCAAGATGCCTTAATAATCATGTTAGTTGTTAGTTGGACAAATCAAGGCATTTATTCTGTATTACAATGTGATAATGTCATGATGTTTAAAAGCCAGAAATAAAGATAGAAAAAAATTGGTCCCATTTAAACCACTGCTACATCAGTTAGCAGTGCTGCTTACCCTCCCACTATCAGTTCATTAATGATCTGAATCATCTCCAACCCTCGCACCTCCCTCTGTGCCATGGCAGTGTCAGGCTGTCATCAAGATCCAGTGTGCCTTGGGGGAGGACTGGGATGCCAGCTGCACAGCTCTAGCCATACAATTCCAGGACAAGCTCTACTTTTTTACTACTTTTTCCCTTTCTTGGGAGCTCAGTGGTCAGGCACTGGCAAAATGCCAGGCCTGCAACTCATGTGATGCTGCCATCATGAGACTGCCTGTGGATTGAAACCATGCGAGTTTAACATCCTCTTACTGTGTCTACACACTGTGCCAAACAGGATTGCCAAGGATGAAGGGAGGTCTCGGATCCGAGATGTAGATTTTGCACAAATAAAGGCATTAAAATGATTGAATCATTGCCTTATCCACTGGCACCTCTTCATGAGCTGGCTTTTGAAAAAAAAAAAAAAAACATTGTAAGATTATTTTGGGATCCTAGGTGGCACAGTGGTGTAGTGGTTAGCACTATTGCCTCACAGCAAGAAGGTCCTGGGTTTGAGCCCAGCAGCCGACAAGGGAGTTTGCATGCTCTCCCCGTGTCTGCGTGGGGTTGCTCCGGTTTCCCCCACAGTCCAAAGGCATACAGGTTAGGTTAACTGGTGGCTCTAAGTTGACTGTAGGTGTAAGTGTGAATGGTTGTCTATGTGTCAGCCCTGTAATGACCTGGGGACTTGTCCAGGGTGTATCCCACTTCTTGCCCATAGTTAGCTGGGATAGGCTCCTGCGACCCTATAGGATAAACGGCTACAGGTAATGGATGGATGGATGTTGGGATCCTATTTGTTTCTGGTTTTAGGACAGAATATAATGAAGTAACATAAAAATCTCTACTGTAGTCTGCTGAGTAAATAACTTTTTTTTTCAATACCTGTTTAATAAAATATAAATTATAACCAATTATACTATTAGGTGCTGGTTTTGTTTGCACTTGTTGTTGTAACCATATTTGGCTCACCCTGACCTTGAAGAAAAAAAAAAACATTAATACATTCAGACACTTGCAACCAAACTGTCACTAAGGAGCAGTATTCAGAGTTGAGTTCAGAGAAATTACACATATCAATATTCAGACCTCAGACATACAGTAACTACAGACTTAAGCACTACTCAGACAGTTACATGGGAGTTGTGTGTTTGGGCAGGACTCTTGGACTGAATTGGATTTTTTCTGACAGCTTGTTGTGAACACAACATGTTACGTTTAAATTCATGTTCTGGTCTGTAAATACACTAAAAAAACCTTATGGAATGCCACTTAAGACCAATAAAAAATACGTAAAGTCAGTGAAAAGTGTCTTTGTTTTTGCAAGGGGCACTTCAGAGGGGACTGCATCTTTAATCTGGACAAATTTATGGATAAATTTATGAATTTAATTAAAGTGAGCTGTAACCATTGTAGATAAGTCAGCTTATTTAAACCCTGGCCACATTTCCTTGAAAGGAGAGTGGACTGAATTAACAGAAACATTATTTTATTCATTCAACAACTTAAAATAGCACATTAAACACATAATAAATTAACCTACATTCATGCACAAGTTTTCATGACCTTGATTTCAGGTTTTATGGCTATATTAAGTTGTGCACACAATTAACCGTCAGAGCACAATATAAAAACAAAATGCAGAATAAAGGAATTTGTTGGACCTACTGCCATATTATAAGCCACTGAATCTCAAGGTTCAGTGCTTGCCATATTCTGAATAGTGTCATGTTATCATATGAGCCTTTTTAATTTTATTATTTTATACTGTATCTTGCTTGCTATGTTGTACCTGCACAACCCTGAATGTAGGTAACTTTCCTCATGTAAATACTGATGGAAAATTTGAACTTAAGTCACCATCTGTCTACATTTAGCAGATATCCTTGTCCAGAGTGACTTATATTTGTCACTTTTTTTTTTTTTTTTAAATACAACTGAGCAGTTGAGGGTTAAGTGGCTCAAGGGCCCAGCAGTGGCAGCTTGGCAGTTGAACTCGTGACCTTCTGATAGTTTGTCCAACATCTTCAGCACTGACCTGCTCATCCACTGACTGACACACACACACACACACACACACACACACTCTCTATTTCTGCATGCTTTTGTAGTGGATTACAGTTATTGCTTTGTTAGCAGAGCACTTCACTTCTTATCTGAATAATTATCTTCCTTAATTAAAAATGAGAAAAAGAGAGAGAGAGAGAGAGAGAGAATTGGGTTTCACTGGTTTTAACAGCTTAGGCTTGACTGTGTTTTATCTTTACTGAGTTGTGGAGTTGTTTCCATTTTGCCATAATTAAATACCCCAAATAGCCAAGGTAGCTGTGGTGATTATCACCCACCTCTTCATTTAGTAGAACAGAATTAAAGAACACAGTCAGAGAAACCTCATCACAAAGCTCTGAGGTTATGTTCTGTTTTTATCACACTATCACACAACATAACTGTGGGTCAGGTTTTCAATCTCACAGCAATAGAAAAAGCCCTCATGTACCAGCATAGCATGGAAAATACAAGCAGTGAAGATAAATCAATTGTTTTCTGTGATAGAGGCTCGGCTGGCATGTTTTCACAAGTCAAACTGACAGCTCTGAGTAGGATTTTCAAACATGTCATACTATAATTAATTAGTTTACGTGACACACATGTTCCTCCTTTTGATGCAAATACGTTCCGCTTGGTTGAGAGTAATAAAAAAAAGAAAAGAATGTAAATGCGGCCATCTCTGCTCTTGTTTACTTAGATATGAGTTTCTAGGCAACAGATTGGTCACAGGTAGGACAATATTCCACAAAGAGTATAGAGTGTTATAGCTTTCAAAACTGTGCATACAATTAAAAAGCTAACTGAAAAGATAGCACAATGCTACTGACATATGAATACAAGGAAGTCTAATCTCATCTCATTTCATTATCTCTAGCCGCTTTATCCTGTTCTACAGAGTCGCAGGCAAGCTGGAGCCTATCCCAGCTGACTACGGGTGAAAGGCGGGGTACACCCTGGACAAGTCACCAGGTCATCACAGGGCTGACACATAGATACAGACAACCATTCACACTCACATTCACACCTACGGTCAATTTAGAGTCACCAGTTAACCTAACCTGCATGTCTTTGGACTGTGGGGGAAACCGGAGCACCTGGAGGAAACCCACGCAGACACGGGGAGAACATGCAAACTCCACACAGAAAGGCCCTCGCCGGCCACGGGGCTCGAAACTGGACCTTCTTGCTGTGAGGCGACAGCACTAACCACTACACCACCGTGCCGCCCCAGGAAGTCTAATATAAAGCAAATATCATGAGGAATGAGTACATGCCCATCTTATAATTCCATCTTCCAATCAAACTAAATATTAAGAATTATTATACATACAGGCCACTTTTTCCATGGAACAAAAAACTTGTATTCTAATTCCTTCTAGTGGGTTTATTGATGGCATGCAATATCGTTATCATATCACTTATCGTCCATGTATTATGCCACTCTCCTCAATGGAGAATGAGCATGCAATATTGTTATAATACTGCATGTTGTCAAGACAACACGAGATCACATATGAAGAGCCAATGACAAAACTTTTCTGTTGCACATGCACACAATCATTTCTTTGTCAGCTGGGAGAGAGAGAAGATGGGTTAATTCAGTGCTCAGTTTAAGCACTAAATAAATAAACTGAAACTAAAGACGTGCTGAAGACCCAAAAGGCTACAAAAACTTCACTGGATATTCTTCACACATATTTACAAGGGAAAAACAGACCAATGGACATCGAAAAACTGGAAAAGAGAACAATAGCGGAAATATAAAGTTCTACTTGGAGGTGAGGAAAAGTGACAGAGACTTTTACAAGAGGACTACACTCGTGGACTTCACTCAGCAAAGCCCTTTTGGTTTGAACAACTGCGATGGAACAATTAACTACAACCAAAAGTAACTTTGAACTTGAACTGTCAACCTGTATATAGCTTGTATACAAGTTGGGTTGTTGTTCAGGCTTTTTGGACTTGTACCATTTTTATTGTTAGAACTTTGACTTTGTACATGTATATTGGATTGACAGAACATTGAATTACATTAGATCAGATTCAGCATTCAGTATTGGTAAGTTACCCCCCTGTTCTTAACTTTTTGTAAAATCTATAATTGTACCATCGAATGTCTATGTATAATAAAAACAATATTGGCTGAGGTTTTTTCATGGTATATCAGATATATTCCATTCAGCTAGCATGATATTGAACTCATTCAGTATCATGCTAGCTGAATGGAATATATCTGATATACCACTCAATGTCAGCCAATATTATTTAAATATTATATGCAAGAAAAATCAAGATATGGAAGACCCCATAAAGACATCCACTGGATATACATATTTGGACATTGGATTGATGTGTAAAGTCAATGTCCTAAAGAGTTTCATTCTGGCTCCACCAGCAACTTTCTATAGACATCTTTTAGACCTTGTTGGCATACGTGACTAGTCAGTGTGCAGAATTAACCAATTACATTGAAAATAATTTTCAAAAGTATCATATAATGTAATCAAAGAAATGATTCTGATTAACTCTAAACAAAAATAAACAGTTTCTATAGGGTTTTCTTGAAATCATCTTGGTTTCATCTGACTGCTGATGCCATAGCTTACAAAGCATGTGAAAGCATGTCAAAAGGGGAAGGGTAAAAACAAATTTCCAAAACATTAAGTGGAGAAAATGCAGCAGCACAGTGACATTTCCAAAAGAACGGTACGTTCCTCCAAAATTGACAAAAGAACAAGAGACAGGGAGGCTGCCAAGAGACCTACAGCAACATTAAAGGAGCAGCAAGACTATCTGGCAAATGCTGGTATTTCCATGTATATGACAGCAATCACCTGTTTTCTTCACATGTCTAGGTTATGGGGTAAGTTGGCTAGATGCAATCCCTTTCTCAGGTAAAAACACCCATGCCCACCTAAATTTTCCAAAGGTGTTATGGCCTGATAAGACCAAGGTAGACCTTTTGGGGCATAATTCTTAAAGACATGTTTAGTACAAAAACAAGACAGCTTATCATCCAAAGAATACCATATACATTGTGAAGCATGATGATGGCAGCATCATTCTATGAGGCAGCTTTTTTTCAGCTGGGACTGGAGCTCTATTCAAGATCGAGGGAAACACTGATAGCTACAAATACCAATCTAATTTAGCAAAAAACCTGCAGGCAACTAAGACAGCAGAAGATAAGGAAAATTTTTCACTTTCAAAGCACAAATCCAATTCAACGAAGGAATGGCTTCAGAGAAGAAGATCAATATTTTGGAATGGCCCTGGTCTGATCTAAATCCTATCAAAAAACAATGGAATGACTTTGGGATGGCTGTGCACAGGAGATCCCCTTGCATTTTGATAGTGTGGCAGCGGGGGCGTGGTCAAGTGCCGGTCTGTGACAGGAGGGCAGAGTCAGGGAAGGTAAGTGGCAGAATCACTACACCTGAGAGCAATTGACCTGTGTTTGTCTTCCCAGTGACCACGCCCTACTTAAAGAGGGAGAGCAGAGAGCAGAGGGGATCATCCCCGAACCAGACACCAGTCGTGTGTGTCTATTTGAAAGATTGTTAGACTGAAAAGTGTAGCAATAAACACTATTGTTTTTTTTTTTTTTAAAGATATTTTTTTGGGCTTTTTGCACCTTTATTGGATAGGACAGTGTAGAGACAGGAAATGAGCGGGAGAGAGAGAGACAGGAAGGGATCGGGAAATGACCTCAGGCCGGAATTGAACCCGGGTCGCCCGCATTCATGGTATGGCGCCTTAACCACCTGAGCCATGACGCCCCCAAATAAACACTATTGTTGAACCTGATCTCTGTCCTGCCGTCCTCTGTGCTCCACCCACCAACACTGAACCGCTACAGTGGTGCCGAAACCCGGGATGTGGAGCACCAACGCCGAACCGCCCCATGGAGTCTTCCCCGGTCGCCGACCTGGTCCACGCCCTCGCCACAGCCCAGCAAAGCCAGCACAAGGTGCTAGTCACGCTCCGTAAGGAGCAGGAGCAGCGCTTCGAGGCCCTGGTGTTGGTCCAGCAAGAGGACCGACAGGCGTTCCGGTACCTCCTCGCGTTGGCGGGGACAACCGACGCTTCCACCGCGGGCCCGTCCTCCCTCACCCTGACAAAGATGGGCCCGCAGGATGACCCCGAAGCTTTCATCACGCTCTTTGAGCAAGTCGCAGAGACCTCGGGGTGGCCAATGGATCAGCGCGCGGCGCGCCTTCTCCCCCTGCTAACGGGAGAGGCACAGCTGGCCGCACTACAGCTCCCCGCCAACCGCCGGCTGGCCTACGCGGACCTTCGCTGGGTCATCCTCCAGCGTGTGGGGCACACCCCCGAACAGCAGCGCCAGCGCTTCCGCGCTCTGCGCTTGGAGGAAGTCGGCCGGCCGTTCGCGTTTGGCCAGCAACTCCGGGACGCCTGCTGGCGGTGGCTGAGGGCCAACAACCGTGACGCTGAGGAGATCGTCGATCAGGTGGTGCTGGAGCAGTTCATCGCGCTTGCCGACAGGAACCATGGAGTGGGTCCAGTGCCACTGCCCGGCGTCGCTGGATCAGGCCATCGAGCTGGCGGAGGACCATTTGGCGGCTGTTCCAGCGGCAGGACAGCAGACCACCTCTTCTCTTCTCTTCTCTCCTCTTCTCTCTCTCTCTCTCTCCCTTCTCCTGTGTCCCGTCCTCGCCCCATTCCCCCACCGCAGAGGCGGGGGCCGGCACCACCCCAGCCGGCCCGCGGTGCCCTCCCGTTTCTCCCTTCTGTGTCTGTCTCTCCCCCCCCCCCAGGTGAGTGAGCCCCAGAACATCGGTGCAGAGAGGAAGCCCGGGCCAGTTTGCTGGCGCTGCGGGGAACAGGGCCACCTCCAACAGCAGTGCACGGCAATGGAGGTGGGTGCGGTGGTTCGGATCCCCGACGCACCAGAAGCCACCCTTGATCGGGCCAGAGCGTATCGCATACCAGTGAGTATCCGGGGATACATATCAGGCGTTAGTGGATTCTGGTTGTAATCAGACCTCAATTCACCAAAGCCTGGTGCAACACGAGGCATTGGGGGGAGCACAGGGGGTGAAGGTGTTGTGTGTGCACGGGGACATTCACAGCTACCCTTTGGTGTCGGTCCACATTTTTTTCCGAGGGGAAAAATTTATAGTGAAGGCGGCGGTTAATCCTCGCCTTACCCACTCTTTAATTTTGGGGACTGATTGGCCGGGATTTCGGGGTTTAATGACACGCTTAGTAGAGAGTGGGTCCTGCCATTTAACAGGGAGAGGTCCCGGTGTCGCTTTGGCGGGAGCAGCTGTCACAGAGCCGTCTACGTCATCTCCGCGTCAGAGTGAGGAGCCGCCGGCCCCTCCTCTCTCTATTGGGGAATCCCTCGCAGATTTCCCATTAGAGCAGTCGCGAGACGAGACTCTGCGACATGCGTTTGACCAATTGAGAGTAATCGATGGTCAAACGCTCCAGCCGAACGCCACCCCGTCCTTCCCCTACTTTGTGATTATGAAGGATAGGTTATACCGAGTGACGCAGGACACTCAAACTAAAGAGTGAGTCACGCAGCTTTTAATTCCAAAGAGCAGCCGGGAATTGGTATTCCAGGCGGCTCACTTTAATCCCATGGCTGGAAACCTAGGGCAGGATAAGACACTAGCCCGAATAATGGCTCGATTCTATTGGCCGGGGATTCGCGGCGATGTCCGTAGGTGGTGTACGGCGTGCCGCAAATGCCAGTTAGTGAATCCAGTGGCCATTCCAAAAGCGCCTTTGCGCCCTCTACCATTAATCAAGACCCCGTTTGAAAGAGTTGGGATGGATCTCGTCGGGCCATTAGATCGGTCAGCATGAGAGTACCGCTTTATATTAGTTCTGGTGGACTATGCAACGCGATACCCGGAAGCAGTGCCTCTGCGCAATATCTCAGCACGCAGTATTGCGGAGGCGCTCTTCCGCGTTATCTCCCGAGTTGGAATCCCGAAAGAGATTCTGACTGATCAAGGCACCACGTTTATGTCACGGACACTGCGCGAACTGTATGGGTTATTGGGGATTAAGCCGATCCGCACCAGCGTGTATCACCCACAAACGGATGGTTTAGTGGAACGGTTCAACCACACCCTCAAGAATATAATTAAAAAAGTCGTAAGTGAGGATGCACGTAATTGGGATAAGTGGCTTGAGCCCTTGCTGTTTTCAGTGCGAGAGGTTCCCCAAGCCTCCACGGGGTTCTCCCCGTTCGAATTATTATATGGGCGTAAGCCGCGCAGCATTCTAGATGTGCTGTGGGAAAATTGGGAGGAGGGACCTTCACAAAGCAAAAGTGAAATTCAATACGTTATGGACCTGCGTGCAAAACTCCACACCCTCACCCACCTAACCCAGGAGAATTTGCGGCAGGCCCAAGAACGGCAAGCCCGCCTGTACAACAAGGGTACACGCCTTAGAGAGTTCGCACTGGGAGATAAAGTACTCGTACTGTTGCCCACATCGAGCTCCAAATTGGTCGCCAAGTGGCAAGGGCCCTTTGAGGTCACACGGCGAGTCGGGGACGTCGACTACGAGGTGAGGCGAACGGACAGGGGTGGCGCGCTACAGATTTACCACCTCAACCTGCTTAAACTCTGGAATGAGGAGGTCCCCGTGGCATTGGTGTCGGTGATTCCGGAGAAGGTGGAGCTGGGGCCTGAGGTTCAAAAAGGGGCATTGGCATCAGGTATCCCTCCGGTCCCCTGTGGAGACCACCTCTCCCCGACCCAACTCGCGGAGGTAGCCCAGTTGCAGACCGAGTTTTCGGATGTGTTCTTGCCCCTGCCCGGCCGCACTAACCTCATAGAGCACCACATAGAGACGCCCCCGGGGGTGGTAGTGCGTAGCCGCCCTTACAGGGTACCCGAACACAAAAAAAAGGTGGTTCGGGAAGAACTCGAGGCCATGCTCGAAATGGGCATCGTCGAGGAGTCCCACAGTGACTGGAGCAGCCCAGTGGTCTTGGTACCCAAGGCCGACGGGTCGGTCCGGTTCTGTGTGGACTATAGAAAAGTCAACGCGGTGTCTAAATTTGACGCATACCCAATGCCTCGTATTGATGAGTTGCTCGATCGACTAGGCACGGCTCGCTTTTATTCGACACTGGATTTGACAAAGGGATACTGGCAGATCCCCTTGACTCCTCTATCCCGAGAAAAAAACGGCCTTTTCCACACCGTTTGGATTACACCAATTCGTCACACTTCCGTTTGGGCTGTTTGGGGCGCCCGCTACGTTTCAGCGGCTGATGGACAGGGTCCTCCGCCCCCACGCCACTTATGCAGCCGCTTACCTAGATGACATCATCATCTATAGTAATGACTGGCTGAGGCACCTCGAACATCTGAGGGCCGTCCTTAGGTCACTGAGGCGAGCGGGGCTCACAGCCAACCCAAAGAAGTGTGCGATTGGGTGGGTGGAAGTATGGTATCTGGGCTTCCACTTGGGCAACGGGCAGGTGCGTCCCCAAATTAATAAGACGGCAGCAATTGCGGCCTGCTCGAGGCCCAAGACCAAAAAGGGGGTGAGACAGTTCCTGGGGCTGGCTGGCTATTACCGTAGGTTTATACGTAATTATTCGGATGTCACCAGCCCACTGACTGATCTGACTAAAAAGGGGGCACCAGATCCGGTCCAGTGGACGGAGCAATGCCAGCGGGCTTTCTCGGAGGTAAAGGCTGCACTGTGTGGGGGGCCACTATTACACTCCCCTGACTTCTCTCTCCCCTTTATGTTGCAGACCGATGCGTCAGACAGAGGGCTGGGGGCTGTTTTGTCCCAGGAGGTGGAGGGGGAGGACCACCCAGTCTTATACATCAGCAGGAAGCTGTCAGTGCGTGAGGGGCGCTACAGCACCATAGAGAGAGTGTTTGGCACCCACGTGCAATGAACCGGTGCTACAGGTGCTCTAGCCCCTGCCCCTTTTCTGTTTGCTGTCCAAAGTGCCCTTTTCATAGGGACTGTTTTTTTTTTGTTTTTTTTTTTTAATATTTGTAAAAGATAAGTTAGCTCCAACATCAATATTCTCTACAATTTGAAAATAGTATATGAAATTATAGATTTATAAAATAACATTTTTCTATGTAAATGCGGGCATCAATCCATGACGTCATGCATTCAGTGAACCTCCGTGCAGAAAGCACATGCAGGCGGTTGACAGTGGGAGAAAGTGCGAGGAATGGCATGGTAAGGTCACACTGAAAGTCTCCTTTCATTTCTTATCTGAACATGCAATATTGTGCAGCTTAGAACACAACAGTAAATGCGTAGGGTTGTTTATCATTTAATGAAGCCACCTAGGCTATATTTAAACCGTTTGCTCCATCCATTTCATTAACGTGGCAGATTCGGAAACTTTAGTTTGAACGACGGCGTTAATAACATATTCTAGCTGCTTCGAAAACTTAAGGCTGAATGACGACGTCCACAACATATTCTATCAAGACACACAGAATGTTCAGTTGCAATCGAAATTTAGTTTTGAATAAAGTTAACTTGTGTGAAAAATTTGTTCCAAGTGCCCTTTTTTGAATGTTGAGCCCCTGCCCCTCCCAAGGTCTTTGCATGGCCCTGGTGTTTGGCGATCAAGTGGGCGGTCCTCGCCCTCCATTACTACCTGCTGGGGTGCCCTTTCACCCTCTGTTCGGACCACGTGCCCCTCCAGTGGCTCCACCGCATGAAGGATGCCAACGTGTGGATCACCCGTTGGTATCTGGCACTCCAACCCTTTAATTTCAAGGTGGTCCACAGGCCGGGGGCGCAGATGGTCGTGGCGGACTTCCTCTCCCGTCAAGGGGGGGGGGAGTTGGCTGCAGGCTGGACAGCCGCCCAGCCTGAGTCGGGCGGTGGGGGTATGTGGCAGCAGGGGTGTGGTCAAGCGCCGGTCTGTGACAGGAGGGCGGAGTCAGGGAAGGTAAGTGGCAGAATCACTACACCTGAGAGCAATTAACCTGTGTTTGTGTGTCTTCCCAGTGACCGCGCCCTACTTAAAGAGGGAGAGCAGAGAGCAGAGGGGATCATCCCCAAACCAGACGCCAGTCGTGTGTGTGTCTATTTGAAAGATTGTTAGACTGAACAGTGTAGCAATAAACACTATTGTTGAACCTGATCTCTGTCCTGCCGTCCTCTGTGCTCCACCCACCAACACTGAACCACTACAGATAGACTTGGTGAATTTTTTGTAAGGACGAATGGCATAAAATTGCCAAGTCAAAATGTTCTTACCAATGACTGTACTGTATATTCTTCATCTGCAACCACGTGACCAAAACTGCTTGCATCATTGACCACTGCCATGTTGGAGGATATACAATATATATGTATACAGTGGTAAGATATACAGTGGTAAGAGTACAGACTGGAAGGTAAAGAGGAATTACATTTAGAAGTTGTAGTCATTTCTCAAATCTCTCTTAAAAACAATCATTTTGACTGCTTCAAACAATAGGTATCTAACACACTATACAGTTAGGTCCATATATATTTGGACGCTGACACAAATTTTGTTTTTTTACCTGTTTACTGAAACATATTCAAGTTATAGTTACAACCCCGATTCCAAAAAAGTTGGGACAAAGTACAAATTGTAAATAAAAACGGAATGCAATGATGTGGAAGTTTCAAAATTCCATATTTTATTCAGAATAGAACATAGATGACATATCAAATGTTTAAACTGAGAAAATGTATCATTTAAAGAGAAAAATTAGGTGATTTTAAATTTCATGACAACACCACATCTCAAAAAAGTTGGGACAAGGCCATGTTTACCACTGTGAGACATCCCCTTTTCTCTTTACAACAGTCTGTAAATGTCTGGGGACTGAGGAGACAAGTTGCTCAAGTTTAGGGATAGGAATGTTAATCCATTCTTGTCTAATGTAGGATTCTAGTTGCTCAACTGTCTTAGGTCTTTTTTGTCGTATGTTCTGTTTTATGATGCGCCAAATGTTTTCTATGGGTGAAAGATCTGGACTGCAGGCTGGCCAGTTCAGTACCCGGACCCTTCTTCTACGCAGCCATGATGCTGTAATTGATGCAGTATGTGGTTTGGCATTGTCATGTTGGAAAATGCAAGGTCTTCCCTGAAAGAGATGTCGTCTGGATGGGAGCATATGTTGCTCTAGAACCTGGATATACCTTTCAGCATTGATGGTGTCTTTCCAGATGTGTAAGCTGCCCATGCCACACGCACTAATGCAACCCCATACCATCAGAGATGCAGGCTTCTGAACTGAGCGCTGATAACAACTTGGGTCGTCCTTCTCCTCTTTAGTCCGAATGACACGACGTCCCTGATTTCCATAAAGAACTTCAAATTTTGATTCGTCTGACCACAGAACAATTTTCCACTTTGCCACAGTCCATTGTAAATGAGCCTTGGCCCAGAGAAGACGTCTGCACTTCTGGTTCATGTTTAGATACGGCTTCTTCTTTGAACTATAGAGTTTTAGCTGGCAATGGCGGATGGCACGGTGAATTGTGTTCACAGATAATGTTCTCTGGAAATATTCCTGAGCCCATTTTGTGATTTCCAATACAGAAGCATGCCTGTATGTGATGCAGTGCCGTCTAAGGGCCCGAAGATCACGGGCACCCAGTATGGTTTTCCGGCCTTGACCCTTACGCACAGAGATTCTTCCAGATTCTCTGAGTCTTTTGATAATATTATGCACTGTAGATGATGATATGTTCAAACTCTTTGCAATTTTACACTGTTGAAGTCCTTTCTGATATTGCTCCACTAATTGTCAGTGCAGAATTAGGGGGATTGGTGATCCTCTTCCCATCTTTACTTCTGAGAGCTGCTGCCACTCCAAGATGCTCTTTTTATACCCAGTCATGTTAATGACCTATTGCCAATTGACCTAATGAGTTGCAGTTTGGTCCTCCAGCTGTTCCTTTTTTGTACCTTTAACTTTTCCAGCCTCTTATTGCCCCTGTCCCAACTTTTTTGAGATGTGTTGCTGTCATGAAATTTCAAATGAGCCAATATTTGGCATGAAATTTCAAAATGTCTCACTTTCGACATTTGATATGTTGTCTATGTTCTATTGTGAATACAATATCAGTTTTTGAGATTTGTAAATTATTGCATTCCGTTTTTATGTACAATTTGTACTTTGTCCCAACTTTTTTGGAATCGGGGTTGTATATAATGGACATAAAGTCCAGACTTTCAGCTTTCATTTGAGGGAATCCACATTAAAATTGGATGAATTGGATGAAGGGTTTAGGAGTTTCAGCTCCTTAACATGTGCCACCCTGTTTTTAAAGGGACCAAAAGTAATTGGACAGTTGACTTAAAGGCTATTTCATGGGCAGGTGTGGGCAATTCCTTCATTATGCCATTCTCAATTAAGCACATAAAAGGCCTGGAGTTGATTTGAGGTGCTTGCATTTGGAAGATTTTGCTGCAAAGAAAACCTGCAGTCAAAGGAGCTCTCCATGCAGGTGAAACAAGCCATCCTTAAGCTGCAAAAACAGAAAAAAAAACATCCGAGAAATTGCTACAATATTAAGAGTGGCAAAATCTACAGTTTGGTACATCCTGAGAAATAAAGAAAGCACTGGTGAACTCATCAATGCAAAAAGACCTGGACGCCCACAGAAGACAACAGTGGTGGATGATCGCAGAATAATTTCCATGGTGAAGAGAAACCCCTTCACAACAGCCAACCAAGTGAACAACACTCTCCAGGAGGTAGGTGTATCAATATCCAAATCTACCATAAAGAGAAGACTGTATGAAAGTAAATACAGAGGGTTCACTGCACGGTGCAAGCCACTCATAAGCCTCAAGAATAAAAAGGCTAGATTGGGCTTTGCTAAAAAACATCTAAAAAAGCCAGCAAAGTTCTGGAAGAACATTCTTTGGACAGATGAAACCAAGATCAACCTCGACCAGAATGATGGAAAGAAAAAAAGTATGGTGAAGGCGTGGTACAGCTCATGATCCAAAGCATACCACATCATCTGTAAAACACGGCAGAGACAGTGTGATGGCTTGGGCATGCATGGCTGCCAGTGGCACTGGGTCACTAGTGTTTATTGATGATGTGACACAGGACAGAAGCAGCCGGATGAATTCTGAGGTATTCAGAGACATACTGTGTGCTCAAATCCAGGCAAATGCAGCCAAACTGATTGGTCGGCGTTTCATAATACAGATGGACAATGACCCAAAACATAAAGCCAAAGCAACCCAGGAGTTTATTAAAGCAAAGAAGTGGAATATTCTTGAATGGCCAGGTCAGTCACCTGATCTCAACCCAATTGAGCATGCATTTCACTTGTTAAAGACTAAACTTCAGACAGAAAGGCCCACAAACAAACAGCAACTGAAAACCGCTGCAGTAAAGGTCTGGCAGAGCATTAAAAAGGAGGAAACACAGCATCTGGTGATGTCCATGAGTTCAAGACTTCAGGCAGTCATTGCCAACAAAGGGTTTTCAACCAAGTATTAGAAATGAACATTTTATTTACAATTATTTAATTTGTCCAATTACTTTTGAACCCCTGAAATGAAGGGGGATTGTGTTTAAAAAAATGCTTTAGTTCCTCACATTTTTATGCAATCATTTTGTTCAACCCACTGAATTAAAGCTGAAAGTCTGAACTTCAACTGCATCTGAATTGTTTTGTTCAAAATTCATTGTGGTAATCTACAGAACCAAAATTAGAAAAATGTTGTCTCTGTCCAAATATTTATGGACCTAACTGTATATTATTTAGTTATAAAAGAGCACTCACTGGGCGAGGAGGCTGCAGTATTTGAGGTAGTGAATCGATATGAATTTTGTTTGATTGACTCTGATCATTTGGGAAGATTCTTCAATAATTTTGTGTTTCTTTCTGCATTCTCTAAGCCTAGTATTTCGAGCTACCACTTTAGTGCCATCTTTGATTTTGTTGTGGCCCATATTTTGTGTTGGAGCCCAGTCTGGATCTGTAAAATTGTAGTGATCAGCTGGTTTCCCTAATGGAAAGAAAAAGCAAAATAAAAGCAGCGTCATCAAAAATTATATCCAGCTCTTTTTAATATGAAATAATCATAGAAGCCTTTGATTGTCAGCTCACACACTCGATGATCACGGCTTTGTCACATTTGACAGTGGTGAGTTTCTGTATGACCAGGCTATTAAACAATCCAATATTTCTTATATATTGCAGTCTTTCATTAATAACTAATTTGTAGCACTTACCTTTGATAAAATGTTCACTGCAGACTCGTGTGGTTTTTGCTTTCTCATCGTTTAGATCAGCCCGGTTTATGTTGGACAGCCATTGACGTCTACGCTCCGTGGACAACTCTCTTGTTTTTTCTCCTCGATTATTTATAATTGCTGGAATTCTAAATAACTTATAAGTCCCCTTGTCTCGAATAGAGTTGTGCCCGCATCCAATTACAGCACAAAGAGTAGGTATAGCGAAGAAACTAAAGGAATTCTTGAGCATAACAACCTCTTGAGCATATCTTCTATAGTAAATGTGTGCCGCGTGAGTTTGTGTATATCCTCCAATATGGCCGACTTTTGATTCAAAGTCTCATGCATAATTAGCTATGACATCACGTGTAAACAGGACGGCATGGTGGTGTAGTGGTTAGCGCTGTCGCCTCACAGCAAGAAGGTCCGGGTTCGAGCCCCGTGGCTGGCGAGGGCCTTTCTGTGCGGAGTTTGCATGTTCTCCCCATGTCCGCGTGGGTTTCCTCCGGGTGCTTCGGTTTCCCCCACAGTCCAAAGACATGCAGGTTAGGTTAACTGGTGACTCTAAATTGACCGTAGGTGTGAATGTGAGTGTGAATGGTTGTCTGTGTCTATGTGTCAGCCCTGTGATGACCTGGCGACTTGTCCAGGGTGTACCCCGCCTTTCGCCCGTAGTCAGCTGGGATAGGATCCAGCTTGCCTGTGACCCTGTAGAACAGGATAAAGTGGCTAGAGATAATGAGATGAGATGAGATCACGTATAAACGAAGAACATGGGTGGCTGTCACAGAGTCAGACATGAAGCCAAAACATCTCTGAGGCCCTCTAGTGGCTGGCTACTGTATAATTTTTAAAACCTCACCCATTCTCGTGTTAAACTAGTGTTCTCTCATTTCAAAAGGTGAGCTAAATTTAATATCTTCCCTAATATTTTCCCCTGTGATAAATACATTTTATAGGAGTTATTTGGAGATAATTAAAAGTGGGTAGTTGATGAGGTGATTGATGACTTTGTCCAAGATAGTCAATCCTTGTGAATGCGTACACACTCCAACATGGACCTGAAGCTCTTGACAGTTCTGTAGTAAAACCATGTTTTGTTCTGCTGCAAACTGTTCCAACAGACCCTCAACAGGTAATTCTTTGCAGTTTTTCCTGGATATTGCTTATTCTGATGTCTAAGCTAGCTCCTTGTACTGATATTATAACTAACTAACATGAGGGAATGAAGTGATGGCATGAACCAAGGCAACTAACACTAGTTAAATTTCAGAATAATTTTAAGTACTATTTATCTGTATACAGTATCAATCAAAAGTTTGGATACACCCACTCATTCATAGATTTTTCTGTATTTTGACTATTTTCTACATTGTAGAACAGTGTTGAAGACATCAAAACTATGAAATAACATTTGGAACATCTCATCTCATCTCATTATCTCTAGCCGCTTTATCCTGTTCTACAGGGTCGCAGGCAAGCTGGAGCCTATCCTAGCTGACTACGGGCGAGAGGCGGGGTACACCCTGGACAAGTCACCAGGGCTGACACATAGACACAGACAAACATTCACACTCACATTCACACCTACGGCCAATTTAGAGTCACCAGTTAACCTAACCTGCATGTCTTTGGACTGTGGGGTAAACCGGAGCACCCAGAGGAAACCCACGCGGACATGGGGAGAACATGCAAACTCCACACAGAAAGGCCCTCACCAGCCATGGGGCTTGAACCCGGACCTTCTTGCTGTGAGGCGACAGCACTAACCACTACACCACCGTGCCACCCATATGGAACATATGTGAACAAAAATTAAGAGACCAATTACCAGTTTCTCTGGTTTTACTATTTATAGGTATGTGGTTGAGGAACATAAACATTTTTGTTTTATTGCATAAACTACTGACAACATTTCCCTCAAAAGTGTTTTCAGACTTTGCATAGAATAATGCATAGAAATCAAGATCATATTATATTAAAAACAACAACAACAACAACAACAACAACCACACAATACAAATGTTTGAACTTAGCATGAGTCCAGAAATCAATATTTTGTGGAATAACCCTGACATTTAATCACAGCTTTCATGCGTCTTGGCATGCTCTCCACCAGTCTTTCACATTGCTTTTGGGTGACTTTATGCCACTGTTGGTGCAAAAATTCAATCAGCTCAGCTTTGTTTGATGTCTTGTGACCATCCGGCTTCCTCTTGATCACATCCCAGAGGTTTTCAATGAGGTTCAGGTCTGGAGATTGGGCTGGCCTTGACAGGGTCTTGATCTTGTGGTCCTCCATCCAGACCTTGATTGAGCTGGCACTGTCCTGCTGGAAAACCCAATCCTCAGAGTTAGGGAACAGTGTCAGAGCAGAATGAAGCAAATTTTCTTCCTGGATAACCATGTACATGGCTTGATTTACAGTATGTGTCCTTCACAAACAAAATTCTGCCCCATTCCAGCCTAGCTGAAGCACCCCCAGATCATCACCAATCCTCTACCAAATTTCACAATGAGTGTGAGACACCATGGCTTGTAGGCCTCTCCAGGTTTCCATCTAACCATTAGATGACTAGGTGATGGGAAAAGCTGAAAATTGAACTCATCAGAGAAGATGACCTTACTCCAGACCTCTACGGTCCTTATTGTCTTTAGCAAACCACAGCCTGGCTCTTCTTTGCTTCTCATTGTTGAAGGACTTTTTTTCTAGCTTTTGTATGACTTCAACCCTGCCCAGAGGAGCCCGTTTCAAACTGTCCTTGCCATGCACTTAACCCCAAGTGCCATTTGTCATTCTTTTTGTAGGTCACTTGATGTCATCAGGTGGTTGTTGAGTGGCATTCGATGGAGTTGACGATCATCCTGGTCAGTGGAGAGTTGCTTTCATCCTCTGCTAGTCTGTAATTTTGTTGTCCCCAATGTCTGTTGCTTGACCTTGTTCTTATGAACTGCCATCTTTGAAATTTTGAGAATGGAAGCAACCTGATGCTCACTGCATCCTTCTACTAGTAAAGCCAGAATTGAGCCCTTATTTTTCTCACTCAGAACTTTTCTTTTTAGCTCTTTTGGCATGATGAATAGACATTTTTGCATTCCAATTAAATTTAAGGTACTACTAGCACTGTTTTTGCCATCCAAACTGGTCCTATTGCAATAGGATAGTGATGACCACAGCAGCGGTTTTTATACTTTTCCTCATTAAATAAGATTTGGTTCGGGTGATTACCTAATCAGTACCTCATTAAGTAAAAAGAGATGTGCTTGTGTTGGAATTCCAGCACAGACACTGGAACGAAATGGCTGCCATACATAGAAATGCTGATTTAAAATTTTTTTTTGAAGTGGTCTCTTAATTTTTTTCCAGAGCTATAAATAGCTGTGCCTTGCAATATTTTATGGGTCGTACTGCAAAGTGTTTTGACCTTTGGGCTGATTTTACATGCTTGCGTACTTCTTTGTTAAAGACCAGAACAAGCTTCAGGGGTCAGCAATAGATATTAAGTAGATGTTACTGATTCAAATCTACAATGACCTCAATAAACAACAGTGTATTCCTCCTTCTATTTTACCCATGCTTTACATCAGAAATTTATAATGACTGAAATGGGAAGGATTTCACAATGGAGAATTAAAATAACTACATTTAAACTATCTTTGGCTTCTGTTGCTATAAATGTAATCACAAGCCAGAGCTATATTAGATATGTTATCTTTTTTAAATTATAAGAACTTTGAAAATCATATGATTGTGTTTCCTGTAGGTAATAATGGATAATAAAGTTAACTTTGAAGCTTTTAAAATGTTCTGTGCAGTCTAACCAGTATATACCAATTTTCATTTTCATTCATGTAATGCTATTAAAATGCAAAATTGACTACAATTTTTGATGACATAAAAATAATTCAACTGGCTGGCCTTCTTAAAAGAGTCAAGATTGGACAAAGTATTAATTGCATTGTAGTGAGGCTTCACGATAGCTTTTCATGCAAATAAACCACCATTTCTATCTTTTTATATGAAGTAGATAAATACACTCTCTTGCAGGGGACAAATGGACATATTGCCCCATCCATCTACTTCCGTTAAACAGCATTGTGTCTCAAATCACATACTTATGTACTATTCTAGGCTGTTGAGTACTAACCAGTGACTTGTACAATGACATTGTTAGTGTTAGTACAATTTTACAAACCTCACGTTTCACCTTCAAAAGGTTTGTCTTTTAAATTTTCTAGACTTGTAAATACTTTTGAATGTGAGGTCAAACTTTTCGATTTAAGATGCAGCCCATGACAACAATCATAATGACAGCTAAAGAGTTAAGAGAAACAGAGCCTGTTACTATGCATAAAATCACTAAAATCACTTTTACCATTCGATTTGGAAACCTGATAGCCAGGGATGTTTGGCTCTGCTGTGCTGTCTAGTGACTGTTGTGTTTACATTTCTGGATAAAGCCTATATAAGATACTCAACAAGTGTGTGAATAATAATACTGCTCATATTACTGCTGATTCTGAATGCACAAAAATCATGCGTCAAGTAGCCTATCAACAAGGCTGCTTTCTTGTTGGACTGTATCACGCCACCCTGATGTGGATTTTCTGATAACACAACATTTCCCAAGGAACATTCCTTGCCATATTGGAATTGTTCAATAAAGGAGATTTTAGTGTACACTGTTCTTAGCAATCAATATCCAAGAAAGAATATCCACAGTCATTTTTAGGGTGTCTGTGTGGTACCATCCACAGTAAACTTATCTTGATCTGTAGACTATCCATATGAAGGTTTTCATTCTTCTTCTTCCTTCTGAGACCCTGTTGGCCAATTGTCAGTTGCCAGCCTCTTACAAGGCTGGCTGCATCTATCTTGAGCACACTTCATCTATCCTCGGTTTGCTAGGCCTGTCACAGCTTCCCCAGACAAACAACCATTCACATCTATGGGCAATTTAGAGTAGCCAGTTAACTTAACTGCATGTCTTTGTACTGTGGGGGAAACCAGAAGAAACCCATGCACACACAGAGAGAAGAATACAAACTCCGCACAGAAAGACCCCCATTGGCCGTGAGGTTCAAACCCGGAACCTTCTAGCTGTGAGGCGACAGTGCGAACCACTGCACTACCATGCCGCCTAGGTTTTCAGTAACCTGCTTAATGCACAATTTGAAATTGAAAAACTAAAGGACTAATGGAAACGTGAATTTAAGAAAAAAAAAACTTAAAATATCACCAAAAATGCTTTAACTTTTGCATTAGGTAGTTTTTCCGACAACTCGATAAAGCAATATTTATCAAAATTGAAATGGAAACACATTTTTTTGCATTTAAATCACATGGATGCAATTGAAATCACTGTGCCAGCACTTATCAGGTTGTGGAGATCCGTTGCTATGTTTAATCGGAATGACTATTGCAAGATGAGAAAAGCCAGCTTTAATCGTCTAACATCAATCAGTGGAAACACAGACCATTCACAATTGTGTTTTGTTGGCTTTTTTTTAATCGCTTCTGTTTTGTGCAAAACTGCAATGGAAACCTGCCTCATATGCAACCATCTTCAGCAGCAGCAAGTTATTTTCAGGTGAGCAAGGCTCCAAGCAGAAGTGTGCCCATTAGGATGGATCAGGCAGGTCCAGAGGGCATTAATTAAACTTTGACCTTGGTCAGAAGTGAATGTAATTTCCTGTTGCCTTGTTTTTCATTTTCATCACTGTGTTGCAGTGGTGCCACACTGAAATGCAATCACATCCCTAAGCTGTGCACTGGTGTGGCTGTAAATGGAGAAGATGACAGGGGCCTGAAAGTGTCATTTTCCTAGATGGGTTATTGTTCATATAAAGGAACGTCCTATGGACTAATTATTTCATCATTCTTACTAAAACATCAAGCTTTTCAGGTTTATTTCTAAAAAAGAAAAAAATGTTAATATGACTAAAATGCTTACACCTCACAGCTGGACATAGGAATTAAGTTATCCAATTGTTATAGTATCCACAATAATTTACATACATTGTACATTCTTTGTATTTTATACATTTAACATATAATTATTATGGCAGGATGTAGGGTTTTGACAATTAAGGGTTAGCGCAAGGGTGAGGTTTACAATCAAATAATTTGTTATGATTTCATTCATATAAAATCCAACCATATATCCCTTGCTCTTTCTAATTCTGACAGATTTTGAATGAGATTGGTTTAAAATACCAACTACAACTGTGGACTTGAATTTCAGTCGGAAAAAAAGGAGCTGATATATATAATTTATGTGTGTGTGTGTGTGTGTGTGTGTGTGTGTGTGTGTGTGTGTGTGTGTGACAAAAACTGACAAGGTTTTATTTGTTTATGTAGCCATTTGTATGTTAAGTCATCAAACCTGTATTTTGAGAGTAAACAGTCATTTAGCACTGCTGCATCTATCAAGCACACTAAGCACACAGATATGTGCAGTTTTATATGCCGACCTGTTTGCAGAAAGACACCTCAAAGCCACATTTGGTGCTCCATTTTCCATACTGTTATTTCAGCCTAGTAAGTGCACTTGTCCTCTGTGGAATAACAACTTTATGGCCTAATTTCTGGCATAGTCCTTAGTTTGAAGCCATTCACACCCCCTCTTCCGCTCTATCTCTCTCTTGCACAAACACTACACATATACAACCAAGATAAAAACAGATAACAGTATAATCTCTCACTTAGTTCAAAATAGTGCCATATCCTGCAGTAAAAGTGAAAAGCTTCAGTTAACCCTTCACACTCCCAGGACCCTTTGGTGGGTCCAGACCTTACTCTCATAACTATTTCCTATCATTTTTACTGTAGTTACTGAATAATTCATAGTTCTTACTGACTGATATTCATTAAGACAGTTAATGTTTTCAATACTTCAGAGCACTTTTTAGTGGTGCCAATCTCCTTATTAAAATACAGGGCGGTGTGTTGTGTCAAAATATGTAAAACCAAAGCATAGCTTTTTCCCTGGACAAATAAAAACAGAAAGCATTCCAAGCTAGAAATAAAGCATGTTCATGAACAATACCTGGGTACATCTACAGTTATCATGTAATTACATCATGAAGATGACCCCACATGTAGTACAGCCTAAAGATCACCATGTGGATAGTACCACATAAAAACCATAAAGATGGCTGTGGATGTTCTTCACTGGATAGCCTGAAAGGACTGCAATTAAGAATAGATGATAACTTCATCAAAAACTACTGCATCATGAACTCTGAAATGATCCTGATGCTCATATTCATAAGATTCTCATAAGTTCCTGTTAACACAATCAGCACTTTTTTGACGATATTGCATACAGTTAGAGAATAATTATTTATAACTGCACTATATAGTGTCACCCAGATGAAGATCCTTTCCTATCCAATATCACTTATCCGTCAGGGTTGCAGGGAAAACTGGAGCCAATCCTAGATGACTTAGGCCCTGTCCACACGGCAACGGATTCAGGTGACTCCGATACAATTGCTTATCGTTTAGGCCTGGCATCCACACGGCACCGGCGTTTTGGGTGCCCAAAACACAATCTTTTTGAGAACGGGCTCCAGAGTGGAAAGATCTGGCAACGTTGCCGTTGTGAAGGCGTCTGGATGAGTAGAACGGATTTGTTTACGATGACGTCACAACCACATGACTGTGAGTGCTTCACGCCGGGTAGAAGTGTAACGAACTCGATGCGAGTTGTCAACAAATCCTATAACTTGGTTCATTAATCGCACTTACAAAATATTTTCACTGTGAATATTTATTGTGTAATGGTGCAAAGTGAGAGAGAGAGAGAGAGAGAGAGAGAGAGAGAGAGAGACTCTGCCCTTAGGGCAGAGTCAATCCCGCCAGCAAAAATAGGGAAAAAAAGGAGCGATCTCACCTCTTCAGATGATGGTTTAAGTCCTACAATACATTCCTCAAAAAGGGCGTAGAAGAGCAAATTAATCCATCAACGTGTAGCATTCAATTTATTCCGGACCATTAAAGATGCCGCCTTCCGCGTAGAATCATACGTCATCCTTGCCGCCATATTGGATAGGTCAAAGCGGAGACTAAAGATTCATGTGCTGCGTTTAACTGTACCAACAGGTTTATCGTCCAAACGAGATCACATGGGATTACCTTTCACAGGTGAGAAACAACAAATTAATCCATCAACGTGTAGCATTCAATTTATTCCGGACCATTAAAGACACCGCCTTCCGCATAGAATCATACATCATCCTCGCCGCCATAATGGATAGGTCAAAGCGGAGAATAAAGATTCATGTGCTGCGTTTAACTGTACCAACAGGTTTGCCGTCCAAACGAGATCACATGGGATTACCTTTCACAGGTGAGAAACAACAAATTAATCCATCAACGTGTAGCATTCAATTTATTCCGGACCATTAAAGATGCTGCCTTCCGCGTAGAATCATACGTCATCCTCGCCGCCATATTGGATAGGTCAAAGCGGAGAATAAAGATTAGCTGCGTTTAACTGTACCAACAGGTTTGCCGTCCAAACGAGATCACATGGGATTACCTTTCACAGGTGAGACTGGAAAAATACTTTTCACTGTATTTGGTCATTATAATGTAATTTTACGAACAGATTTTCCTGACTTTGTGGCTAATATGAAGTCTCGTGCATAATAGTTTATGCGCATGCGTCCTTACTTCTTCTACTGTTCTGGTGTCTCTGAAGGGACCGTCTTACAGCGCCCCTAGAGGTGTGGCATGTGTATTGCATCGTTTTCAGCAAGCGTTGCGTTGCCATATGGACCTGATATTTTACTGATCGTTGCCCATTTGGACGCGATATATTTTTAAATAACATCTCGTTGCCGTTGTCGTGTGGATGTAGCCTTAGGTGGGGTTTACATTAGACCGTATCAGCGGATCATCAGATTAATGTTTTTAAAACGATTAGTGTGCACACAGCAACGCCAATACACGATTCGCGTGCACATAGCAACGCCAATACACGGATACGCTCGGCTCCGCAGGCATCCTGCGCTCCAAATCACTCCGCCCTGAACAGCGAGTGCCCTCTGGAGGGTGCGCACTCCGGCCCTGCGCAGCTCACAGAGCGCGCGAGTGGAGTGCACGAGCAGTGATTTGGGACTGAGCCGCTGTGTGTGTGATCTCAGTGCATGTCGGGCATGCGCGTCACTTACCACTTGCAAATGGAAGGATGGCAAGCCTAAAGACAATCATAACTACACAATGGGCAGTATTTGCATCAGTATTTGCAGTATTTTCATCCTTTTATACTCTTTAATGAAAGGTGATACAAGGCGGAAGTCCGCGCCGTTTTTCAGCAGTCGCGTCACATGACCAATGCCAGTGAATCAAGAAGGTGGATGTCACAGTGACGTTGTCCAATGACGACGCCAGCTAGAGCTCAGCACAGCGTATCCACGTATCCGCGTATTCTCAATGCTTACACAGCACCGGACCAGACACGATCTGGATTGAATACGTGGACCCTGGCGGATTCCCGTTTCCCGGCGTTTCAATGTAAACGGACAGTGCATCCGCGAAGAAAACAAGACAGATACAGTCTAAGCCCATGTTTACATTAGACCGTATCAGCGGATCATCAGATTAACGTTTTTAAAACGATTAGTGTGCACACAGCAACACCAATACACGATTTGCGTGCACACAGCAATACCAATACACGGATATGCTCAGCTCCGCAGGCATCCTGCGCTCCAAATCACTCCGCCCTGAACAGCGAGTGGCCTCTGGAGGCTGCGCACTCCGGCCTTGCGCAGCTCACAGAGCACGCGAGTGAAGTGAACAATTCGGGACTGAGCCGCTGTGTGTGTGATCCCAGCGCATATCACTTACCACTTGCAAGTGGAAGGATGGCAAGCCTAAAGACAATCATAACTACACAATGGGCAGTATTTGCATCAGTATTTGCAGTATTTTCATCCTTTTATACTCTTTAATGAAAGGTGATACAAGGCGGAAGTCCACGCCGTTTTTCAGCAGTCGCGTCACATGACCAATGCCAGTGAATCAAGAAGGTGGATGTCATAGTGACGTTGTCCAATGACGACGCCAGCTAGAGCTCAGCACAGCGTATCCGCGTATTCTGAATGTTTACACAGCACCGGAGCTGACACGATCTGGATTGAATACGTGGACGCTGGCGGATTCCTGTTTCCCGGTGTTTCCAGGTGGTTTAATGTAAACGGACCGTGCATCCGCGAAGAAAACGAGACAGATACGGTCTAATGTAAACGTAGCCTAATGTAAACTTGGCCTTTAGGGTGAGAGGCAGGGTACACCCTGGGCAGGTTGCCAATCTATCGCAGATGAACAACCATTCCCACACACATTCATACCGATGGGCAGTTAAGAGTAGTCAATTGACCTAATCCACATGTGGGAAGAAACTGGAGTACCCAGAGGAAACCAACTCAGGCATGAGGAGAACACGCAAACTCCACACAGAAAGGCCCCAGTCGGCTGTGAGATTCAAACCCAGAACCTTCTTGCTGTGAAGTGACAGTACTAACCAGTGAACCACCATGCAGGCAAGCGCTATACAGTGAAATAAATTAAAATAAATCAAAGTTGATATTTCCTGTTTTCAGAATATTTTTATATCTATGTATACTGATAGAATTTTATTAAATGGGGTATGACAATAGCAAATGTTGCTCCATGTAATGGGTTAGAATGACATTTTAGCCTGTAAGTCACATTTGCATGTATTAATTGGCTTACATGCAGTGCAAAACACAGTCATAGAGGTGTACGTTTGAGGCTCAAGGACCAACATTCCTCTCTGGCAAAGACCCCAACAGGGTCTGTATCTGTCACTGATAGGATCTGAACTCACAAGCTTTTGAGTGAAGGTACTATGTATGTATGTATGCTATGTATTATGCAATACATGAATGCATTTCACTGATGGCTGTAGCTTATTTGTTGATTTATTATTGATCACAGAAGGGAAATTTTACTGAATCTGTGTGACTTACTGACTTACAAAATACAATAAAAGTACATAACTGATAAAGGAGCTGAACAGTGCTGTACTCTTTACCCCAGGTGAGCCAAAACAAGTGTGAAACAGAGAGAACATTAGGGTTGGAGCAAGTGCTAGATATTATAGTAATAATAATTTTTTAGGCATTCCCACTGAAACAGAGTCCTAGTTTACCACACTGAAAGACATCAACTGTTCAATGTTTTAATCCATCAAACTTTCAGGAGCAACAAGATTGAAATGGAAGAAGAAAGCAAATTAAAGATTAATTTAGCAAAAGAGAGATAATATCATTGAATATTAAAACAGTAAATGGGATGGACAGGAGAGGCTGTGTGTGTGTGTGTGTGTGTGTGTGTGTGTGTGTGTGTGTGTGTGTGTGTGTGTGTGTGTGTGTGTGTGTGTGTGTGTAAAATGTTTAATCCTCTTTGAATAATTGACAAACTGGAAAGGCAAATAAGCTTTATATCACATTGAGAACTACAATACTGATTATAACTGACATTTTGCATAACTGTCTCTCTCTCTCTCTCTCGCTCTCTCTCACACACACACACACACACACACACACACACACACACACACACACACACACACACACACATTGTTTCACTTTCCCTGTGAGGACCTTCCATTGACATAATTATTATTGCAGTTAATTAATGCTGTGCCTACACCTCAACCTAACCCTAACCTTAAACTCAGTAATGAAAAGGAAACTTTTTGGCTCTTTTATTTATTTGTTTGTTTGTTTGTTTGTTTGTTTGTTTTAAAAAAAACACAGCAGCAATTTCCCTATGGGGACCATCCAGATGTCCCCACAAAGTTGAAATTGTCAGATTTTACTATTGCTGGGTTTCACATGACGTCACATCCGCCTCATTAGTTCTTCAAAACTTTAGCTGATGGTCTACCAAAGCTCAGTTGACAAAGCGTTTGTACGGAGAAGGTGCATTGCTCGCATGAAAAATGCCTTACGCTTGCATTGTTTTAGGTTGTTCGAATCAATCAAACCATGAAACTGATAAAAGTTTCTTCAGGGTTCCCCATGAACTAATAAAAAAGGGTGAACAAACACAGGATTTCACAAAAAGACGTCGAGAAAGGTGGCTTTCAAACCTCTCACTGAAATCGAAGGGAGCCGAGTCGAAGCATGCTCGAGTTTGCAGTGATCACTTGGTGAAAGGTTTGTATCTCCCTCTCAGCTATGTCGTTAGTGTTTTCCAAGTACTTTTCTTGCTATGTGTCATTATTTTACGGTACTTTTTTTTAGTCATGAACCGCTAAAGTCCCCAGCTGTTCCTTTACTCCTCACGCCTCACAAAGTCCATACGCATGAAGATCGCAACAAAATTCTTCCCCAGCCATACAGTTACAATGCGCTGTGATCACTTCTCCATCTTGTTTAACTAAGATCCAGGTCTTTAAAGGGGTTTCTGATGATCTTTGTGAATTATTTACTTGAGAGATAAGAGCCAACACAAGTAAGAATCAAGCCAACTGTTGTTTGTTTGCACTTCAACTTGTAGTGCTTTGTTGTAAAGACGCGAACGAAAAGCTTAAAAAAAACATACTTACATGGGCAAAAACAATACAGGATTCATTCGGCAGTGACTTGATACCGAGGTCCTTTACCCAGCCACATACAAAAAAAGTTGTAAGCCTCCATACTCTTCCACGCTTTCATCTGTTTTGCGGTGTAGAAGGACGTCTGCAACACCAGATAGTTCGAGATGTCGGGGAACTCAACCGAAGGGTAGTTTTCGAGATCGTATGACAAATCCTTCTTTCCCAGACTGTAGGGGTCGATTCCACTGCACATTGCAATCTTCTGATTAGATCTAAAGCGAGCAGTGGCTTCTAGATTACAAGCGTACTCTGATAAGTTATCGCTAGTTGTTTACACTACAGCAGCTGTTTAGACCACCAGCTATTTCACTTCCGGTAAAACTGCTAAGAAAAGTCAAGTGATTGAAACCCAGCAATCCTTGTGGGGACATCTGGTCCCCAGTAGTATATATAAATACACACACACACACACACACACACACTCTCCCACAATCAGGAGTCTGCTTGATTGCCAGAGCAGTCTTGAAATGGGTGCATATGTGAGTGTGCAGTTGTTTGCTGCAATTAGTTGAAAATTTGCTGTGAGAAGTTCAAGTGATGTTTCAGATGATTGAGCCATAGCACTCTTTTTGCACAGTTGTGCCACCATGAAAATAATGGGCTATCTTTTATACACCACTGCTTGAAAGTGGGACTACAATGTTATAATTTTTCTTCATGAAACTGCCAGATGTGTTCTGACTGGTAAATTCATACCATGTGTATAGAAATGAGAAGTCCGCCTGTGTATAGGTCCGCGTAAATGAGCTGTCTGTATTCTCCAGAAATGGTGGACTTTTGAATAAATATCTGAGGTCATGTCTATTTCCACAATGATGGATCCCATCTTCTGAACAAATATATTTATTTGAGTAGAACATGATTACCAACAATTAAATACATTAACATGATTTTTAAATTATATTCATAAATATTTATAAATACTGCAATGACCTGGCGACTTGTCCAGGATGTACCACGCCTTTCACCCGTAGTCAGCTGGGATAGGCTCCAGCTTGCCTGCGACCCTGTAGAACAGGATAAAGCAGCTAGAGATAATGAGATGAGATGAAATATTTATAAATACTGTGATGACCTGGTGACTTGTCCAGGGTGTACCCCGCCTCTCACCCATAGTCAGCTGGGATAGGCTCCAGCTTGCCTGTGACCCTGTAGGACAGGATAAGTGGCTACAGATAATGGATGGATGGAATATTTATAAATAATTTTGTAGGATTAGTGATTCATGCGGGCGGCACGGTGGTGTAGTGGTTAGCACTGTCGCCTCACAGCAAGAAAGTCCTGGGTTCGAGCCCAGTGGCCGGTGAGGACCTTTCTGTGTGGAATTTGCATGTTCTCCATGTGTCTGCGTGGGTTTCCTCTGGGAGCTCCAGTTTCCCCCAAAGACATGCAGGTTAGGTTAACTGGTGACTCTACCGTAGGTGTGAATGTGAGTGTGAATGGTTGTCTGTGTCTATGTGTCAGCCCTGCGATAACCTGGTGACTTGTCCAGGGTGTACCCCGCCTCTCACCCATAGTCAGCTGGGATAGGCTCCAGCTTGCCTGTGACCCTGTAGAACAGGATAAGCGGCTACAGATAATGGATGGATGGATAGCGATTCGTGTGGACTTTCCAGCTGTTGAATACAATGTATTATTATTAACAACAATAATACCAAATAATTCATATGATTTATACTTGAAATTTAGTTATTTTTAAAATGTGATTCAATACTAACTTTGCAATCTTGGGTAAATGTGTATGACTGAAAATTGATCATGTGTTAAGTATATAAAAAATAATGCAAAGCACAAATTCTTACTTCAAGAGTTACTGTCGATTAATTGAAGCTGGGGGCAGCCAAGTGGATCATTTCTTCCCTCTAACACTGACCACATAGATGGGCCATTTAAAGCAATTGTTTTTCATCACTTCAATCTGAACAGACACTACAATTGGCTCCTGTGGGCATTCTCACTTTGCTGTCCCCAGCTTCAATTATTTCACTTCAACCACACTGAGCACTGACTGTAACTCTTGGTGCAAGACGTTGTGCTTTGTGTCACGTTTAATATATTTACGTTAAACATATTTGAACAATTTTAACAGGTGTTAATTCTGACAGTCTGAAGCATATAAGAGTTTCTGAAATTCACAGTATTGTTATGTGTGCTTAAAGTAGTGTTTGATCTTTGACTTCAGCACAGGTTCCTTTGGAAATGATGTTCTCCTTACTGACATAATTTCAAAAGCTTGTTCCCTCCCTGCAATTTTTTTTCTCTCTTTCATTCTCAAACCCATTCAGTACCCATATAATAGATGACTGTATGAAGTACTGTGTCTTTTTTGTGAAAATTGAAAAAGCAGCAATTAAGACATCATTTCCAGAAGAGACTTTTGTTGCAAAAATGTGATGAGTAAAAGATAAAGCTGGAATGACAGCAGCTACAAAAGCGGAAAATAACACCCGTTTGAGTCTTTCTCCCACCATATCAGCATATATATATATAATATATATCAGTATATATATCATTATTTTCATTTTGTTTGTCTGAAACTGAGAAGTATACTTAAGGTAGTTTGACGTGAGAATTACTATGTATATAATTATTATGAAATGTATTATTTAATGCCATTTTTTAACAAACTGTAAAATTGTAAGGGAATTTGGGTTTGTAATAATATCTTTGTCACTAGGGTTGCACAAGCCAGTGCATACTTAGTGCTGGTCCCAAGCTCGGATAGATTGGGGAGGGTTACATCAGGAAGGGCATCTGGTGTAAAAACATAGGCCAAATCAAATATGCGGATCATGATGAACCTCTGTGGTGACCCTGAATGGGAGCAGCTGGAAGAAGAAAAATAATATCTTTGTTACTGCCTATCCCGAGACCATTTTTGTACAGTCATGTTAGACTCTTCATGTGTAGCTGGAACAAACAAACAAAAATAGTGTCTTTAAATGTGCAAATGCAAAAGTGGAAAAAATAATGGTGAAAGTAATGGGGTGGCACGGTAGTGCAATGGTATGTAAAAATTATTCTGAAAACAGGAAACATCTCATCTCATTATCTGTAGCCGCTTTATCCTGTTCTACAGGGTCGCAGGCAAGCTGGAGCCTATCCCAGCTGACTACGGGCGAAAGGCGGGGTACACCCTGGACAAGTCGCCAGGTCATCACAGGGCTGACACATAGACACAGACAACCATTCACACCTACGGTCAATTTAGAGTCACCAGTTAACCTAACCTGCATGTCTTTGGACTGTGGGGGAAACCGGAGCACCCGGAGAAAACCCACGCGGACATGGCAGAAAGGCCCTCGCCGGCCACAGGGCTCGAACCCGGACCTTCTTGCTGTGAGGCGACAGCGCTAACCACTACACCTCCGTGCCACCCACAGGAAACATCAATTTTGATTTATTTCCATTTATTTCACTGTATAGCACTTGGCTAGCACAATGGTGTAAGTAGTTAGTGCTGTTGCCTCACTGCAAGATGGTTCTGGGTTTGAACCTTGTGGCTGACTGGGGCCATTCTGTGTGGAGTTTGCATGTTCTCCTTGTGCCTGCATGGGTTTCCTGAGGATGCTTCAGTTTCCTCCCATGGTCAAAATACATGTGGATTAGGCCAACTGGATACTCTAAATTGTCCATGAGTGTGAATGGTTGTTTGTCACTGTGTTATCCCTGCAATAGATTGGTGAACTGCCCAGGGTGTACCCAGCCTCTCAGATGAAGTCAGCTGGGATTGGCTCCAGCTTCCCCCACAACCCCGACAGATAAGTGGCAGAGATAATTGATGAATAGATGGATAAAAGTAATTTGTTGTAATGATGTGTTTTTTATCCACTGTGGTAATACAGCCAGGGCACATCAGGGAGCTTTGATTTTTTTTTTCTGCTGTCACAACATCATCATAACACCTTCACCAAGGTGACCCAGGCTTCATTTTGTTCCCTTTCACCGACATCACAGATTTTTGTTTTTCACACAGTGTTCATCATATTGCCAGGCAAACAAAGAAACATAACTGTGACAATTAATAATGAAACTCGAGATGACTGCAGTCAGTACAATCTCTCTGACATGATTAAAAATTTTGATTATACCAGCAGATCGCGTTACATTCAAAGCTGAAACATGCAGGCATCACGGAGCCATATAATTTACCCAGACATGTATTTATTTATAATTTATTCTACCCATTGCTCCCCCCCCCCGTGTTTGTGCGCAGGTGTTCACTGCTTCAGATGGGCTAAATGCAGGGGAGGAATTTTGCCGTGTTTGAGTGTACATGTGACAAAAATAAAGGCTTCTTCTTAATTTACCCACAAATGTATTTTTTTCCACTTGAAAAATATACCAGATTTGGAACACTACGACATCCCAAACTATTTAGTATTTGGGACTTCTAAATACACAGAAGATGCTAAAGGCAGACAAAAGTACAAATGCCTAACGATATTTAGAGGCAGGTTTTGTACATGCCGGAATTTTATGAAAATTTTCTGATAAATAAAAATACCTTATTATGACAAAGGTAAGCTCAAATGTGGACTTCTAACAGTAATAAACAAACCATGGCCTAGATCTAGCATATTTTATAGTGTTTAGCCTCATCTACATGATCAGTACAGTACATAACAAACATGCTACTAGTTGAGCCAAGCATTAGGTCTAATAAAATATATTGTGACCAAAGCCCACATCCAGATACACATTTTAACGTTCATACATTTGCCATTTGGCATGTTTTTTGTAGTGCAGTAAAGCTGCTAAATATGACACACTTGTGTATGTACCAGTAGACTGTACTGAGTGCATAGAGCTTTCATACTAACCTGATATAAAATGTTCTCCACATACACGGGAATGCTTTGTTGGCAGCCGGTCTTCCCGTTTAACTGCAGCTCACCATTTTTCTCATCTTTCTGAGTTTGCCGGGAAGCAGTGAAAAGTTAAACCAGACTTATCTCCACATCTGTTATTACATCCCAAAAGCACTACATGTCTCTGGCATTGTACTTTTAGATGTAACTTCTACAGGTTTACTCAACTGGGCTTACAATCACTTGCATACACTTGTACCGGTTGTTGTCAAACACAAAGCTTGCCTGGCAATATGGCCGCATAAACAAATCCTCAATTATGATGACATCATGTGAAAGGCTCCAATAGCAGTAGCCCACCTTGTAGATAATCCCTGTAAAGACTCTCGAATCACAGGAAGCAGTCACTTTTGAAACTACAATTAATGACTTTGCTATACATGGTACAAATGTGAACTCATCATAATTCTGTCCTACAATTATTATTATTTTTTTATTATGCAGTGTGAGGTGATAGCAGAAGTGGTCTTTGACTGATCAGTCATTCAGATGGATGACTGTAATTCTGAAAGCCGCCCATTGACCCATATACTGTATTTCTTGTTTTTTTGTTTCTGTTTAACATATCTATAGCAGTCACTGACCAGCTCTTTATACATCTCTTTCTTCCATGCAAAGGCTTTTTATCCATGGTTCATTTAGCTCCAACACGATGATGTTCTTGCCCAGCAGTGCAGGTTTGACAGAATGGGGAGAATATCATAGACTGTCTGGACTAGGAACTTCATGTGATGAGATTCTGCTCAACAGACATCAGCCCACTTGATGTTCTACACAGCACGCTCCCATCTTGCCCAGACTCCTGACTGTCTCATACCCACTGCTTTGCAGCAAAATTTTGCAATGAACTACTGAAACTGTGAGCTGATATACATAAAATGAGACAGTGAACAGGAAATTGGAGTCAGAAGTCAGAAGTTATGCTAAATTTTAGAAGAGCACCGTATAACACTTGCTGATGGGAAGGGATGAACACTTTCACAGACTGTTCCATTTAGTGGCATGATTACTACACCTTAGACCATTTCAGTGTTGTTTGAATGCATAGTGCCTGTGAGACAAACATTTTACAAATGCACAAGTGACAAGCGAGTGTTTGCACCTTGAGACTATAATGAAAGGCATTTTTTCTTCTTCACTGGATGTTCTTAGGTGTTTTCCCTGCAAACATGGAAGTTGTAACAATACATGCAACCAGCTTTTATATAGCTCTTTGATATACCACTGCTGTGGATGACACTGGGGCACATCCTTGAGACTATGCAACCAGTATGTTGATAGATCTATTCTGGTTGAACAGACTATGGTTCAGCCTGTTCTTGATGTTGCTAACAGGCCCTCGATGCTTGCAACCCATCACAGATAAACAGGTCACTATGGCACAGCAGACTGATCTGGGGTGGGTTTCCAGATAATGTTGCACTTTAGGGCTAAAGAGTGAGTTTAAAAATGCTCTTAAACAATGAACATTGTCTCTGTACATGATTTTCCCAAACTCACTCGTAAGAAGGAGTCTTCAGGGCAACTTTGCTAAGAGTGTCTTTGCAATTCGTGTCCTTGATATACGGTAGGCATAGTAGTTGCTAAAAGCATTAGTAGTTGTTAAATCCAGTCGATGAGGTCACTTGGCGTTAGTTTTTAACCAAAAACCAGTGAAGTATAAAGTGCTTAAAATATGTTAATACAGTGGTGCTTGAAAGTTTGTGAACCCTTTAGAATTTTCTATATTTCTGCATAAATATGACCTAAAACATCATCAGATTTTCACACAAGTCCTAAAAGTAGATAAAGAGAACCCAGTTAAACAAATGAGACAAAAATATTATACTTGGTCATTTATTTATTGAGGAAAATGATCCAATATTACATATCTCATCTCATCTCATTATCTCTAGCCGCTTTATCCTTCTACAGGGTCGCAGGCAAGCTGGAGCCTATCCCAGCTGACTACGGGCGAAAGGCGGGGTACACCCTGGACAAGTCGCCAGGTCATCACAGGGCTGACACATAGACACAGACAACCATTCACACTCACATTCACACCTACGGTCAATTTAGAGTCACCAGTTAACCTAACCTGCATGTCTTTGGACTGTGGGGGAAACCGGAGCACCCGGAGGAAACCCACGCGGACACGGGGAGAACATGCAAACTCCACACAGAAAGGCCCTCGCCGGACCCGGGGTTCGAACCCAGGACCTTCTTGCTATGAGGCGACAGCGCTAACCACTACATCACCGTGCCGCCCTATTACATATCTGTGAGTGGCAAAAGTATGTGAACCTCTAGGATTAGCAGTTAATTTGAAGGTGAAATTAGAGTCCGGTGTTTTCAATCAACGGGATGACAATCAGGTGTGAGTGGGCACCCTGTTTTATTTAAAGAACAGGGATCTATCAAAGTCTGATCTTCACAACACATGTTTGTGGAAGTGTATCATGGCAGGAACAAAGGAGATTTCTGAGGACCTCAGAAAAAGCGTTGTTAATGCTCATTAGGCTGGAAAAGGTTACAAAACCATCTCTAAAAAGTTTGGACTCCATCAATCCACAGTCAGACAGGTTGTGTACAAATGGAGGAAATTCAAGACTATTGTTACCCTCCCCAGGAGTGGTCAACCAACAAAGATCACTCCAAGAGCAAGGCGTGTAATAGTCAGCGAGGTCACAAAGGACCCCAGGGTAACTTCTAAGCAACTGAAGGCCTCTCTCACATTGGCTAATGTTAATGTTCATGAGTCCACCATCAGGAGAACACTGAACAACAATGGTGTGCATGGCAGGGTTGCAAGGAGAAAGCCACTGCTCTCCAAAAAGAACATTGCTGCTCATCTACAGTTTGCTAAAGATCACGTGGACAAGCCAGAAGGCTATTGGAAAAATGTTTCGTGGACGGATGAGATCAAAATAGAACTTTTTGGTTTAAATGAGAAGTGTTATGTTTGGAGAAAGGAAAACACTGCATCCCAGCATAAGAACCTTATCCCATCTGTGAAACATGGTGGTGGTAGTATCATGGTTTGGGCCTGTTTTGCTGCATCTGGGCCAGGACGGCTTGCCGTTATTGATGGAACAATGAATTCTAAATTATACCAGCGAATTCTAAAGGAAAATGTCAGGACATCTGTCCATGAACTGAATCTCAAGAGAAGGCGGGTCATGCAGCAAGACAACGACCCTAAGCACACAAGTCGTTCTACCAAAAATGGTTAAAGAAGAATAAAGTTAATGTTTTGGAATGGCCAAGTCAAAGTCCTGACCTTAATCCAATCGAAATGTTGTGGAAGGACCTGAAGCGAGCAGTTCATGTGAGGAAACCCACCGACATCCCAGAGTTGAAGCTGTTCTGTATGGAGGAATGGGCTAAAATTCCTCCAAGCCAGTATGCAGGACTGATCAACAGTTACTGGAAACATTTAGTTGCAGTTATTGCTGCACAAGGGGGTCACACCAGATACTGAAAACAAAGGTTCATATACTTTTGCCACTCACAGATATGTAATATTGGATCATTTTCCTCAACGCATAAATGACCAAGTATAATATTTTTGTCTCATTTATTTAACTGGGTTCTCTTTATCTACTTTTAGGACTTGTGTGAAAATCTGACGATGTTTTAGGTCATATTTATGCAGAAATATAGAAAATTCTAAAGGGTTCACAAACTTTCAAGCACCACTGTATATTGTATTGTCATTAAGTATTACATATGTAATGTCCATCCATCTATTATCTGTAGCCGCTTATCCTACATATACTGTATAATGTGGTCATTAATAATTGAAACTATTTTACATTTTTGGACAATGACATTTTTTATTCCAAACATGTTTTTTAAATAAATGAACAAATGTTCACATGAAAGAATGAACAAATAATAAGCTAAATAATTAAGTAAATGTTTTCCCTGTGCCCGCTCATTTCACTGTTACCCCTGATCATGCAGTCATGATTATTTCAACTATTATCCACAATACCATGTTTGCAATGTTCTCTCTTATATATATATATATATATATATATATATATATATATATATATATATATATATACAACCCCAATTCCAAAAAAGTTGGGACAAAGTACAAATTGTAAATAAAAACAGAATGCAATGATGTGGAAGTTCCAAAATTCCATATTTTATTCAGAATAGAACATAGATGACATATCAAATGTTTAAAGTGAGAAAACGTATCATTTAAAGAGAAAAATTAGGTGATTTTAAATTTCATGACAACACCACATCTCAAAAAAGTTGGGACAAGGCCATGTTTACCACTGTGAGACATCCCCTTTTCTCTTTACAACAGTCTGTAAACGTCTGGGGACTGAGGAGACAAGTTGCTCATGTTTAGGGATAGGAATGTTAACCCATTCTTGTCTAATGTAGGATTCTAGTTGCTCAACTGTCTTAGGTCTTTTTTGTCGTACCTTCCGTTTTATGATGCGCCAAATGTTTTCTCTGGGTGAAAGATCTGGACTGCAGGCTGGCCAGTTCAGTACCCGGACCCTTCTTCTACGCAGCCATGATGCTGTAATTGATGCAGTATGTGGTTTGGCATTGTCATGTTGGAAAATGCAAGGTCTTCCCTGAAAGAGACGTCATCTGGATGGGAGCATATGTTGCTCTAGAACCTGGATATACCTTTCAGCATTGATGGTGTCTTTCCAGATGTGTAAGCTGCCCATGCCACACGCACTAATGCAACCCCATACCATCAGAGATGCAGGCTTCTGAACTGAGCGCTGATAACAACTTGGGTTGTCCTTCTCCTCTTTAGTCCGAATGACACGGCATCCCTGATTTCCATAAAGAACTTCAAATTTTGATTCGTCTGACCACAGAACAGTTTTCCACTTTGCCACAGTCCATTTTAAATGAGCCTTGGCCCAGAGAAGACATCTGCGCTTCTGGATCATGTTTAGATACGGCTTCTTCTTTGAACTATAGAGTTTTAGCTGGCAACGGCGGATGGCACGGTGAATTGTGTTCACAGATAATGTTCTCTGGAAATATTCCTGAGCCCATTTTGTGATTTCCAATACAGAAGCATGCCTGTATGTGATGCAGTGCCGTCTAAGGGCCCGAAGATCACGGGCACCCAGTATGGTTTTCTGGCCTTGACCCTTACGCACAGAGATTCTTCCAGATTCTCTGAATCTTTTGATGATATTATGCACTGTAGATGATGATATGTTCAAACTCCTTGCAATTTTACACTGTCAAACTCCTTTCTGATATTGCTCCACTATTTGTCGGCGCAGAATTAGGGGGATTGGTGATCCTCTTCCCATCTTTACTTCTGAGAGCTGCTGCCACTCCAAGATGCTCTTTTTATACCCAGTCATGTTAATGACCTATTGCCAATTGACCTAATGAGTTGCAATTTGGTCCTCCAGCTGTTCCTTTTTTGTACCTTTAACTTTTCCAGCCTCTTATTGCCCCTGTCCCAACTTTTTTGAGATGTGTTGCTGTCATGAAATTTCAAATGAGCCAATATTTGGCATGACATTTCAAAATGTCTCACTTTCGACATTTGATATGTTGTCTATGTTCTATTGTGAATACAATATCAGTTTTTGAGATTTGTAAATTATTGCATTCCGTTTTTATTTACAGTTGTCCCAACTATTTTGGAATCGGGGTTGTATACATATATATACAACCCCGGTTCCAAAAAAGTATATATATATATATATATATATATATATATATATATATATATATATATATATATATATATGTGTGTATACACACACACACACACACACACACACTATATATACAGTGGTGCTTGAAAGTTTGTGAACCCTTTAGAATTTTCTATATTTCTGCATAAATATGACCTAAAACATCATCAGATTTTCACACGAGTCCTAAAAGTAGATAAAGAGAACCCAGTTAAACAAATGAGACAAAAAATATTGTACTTGCTCATTTATTTATTGAAGAAAATTATCCAATATTGCATATCTGTGAGTGGCAAAATTATGTGAACCTTTGCTTTCAGTATCTGGTGTGAGCCCCTTGTGCAGCAATAACTGCAACTAAACATTTGCGGTAACTGTTGATCAGTCCTGCACACTGGCTTGGAGGAATTTTAGCCCATTCCTCCATACAGAACAGCTTCAACTCTGGGATGTTGGTGGGTTTCCTCACACGAACTGCTTGCTTCAGGTCCTTCCACAACATTTCGAATGGATTAAGATCAGGGCTTTGACTTGGCCATTCCAAAACATTAACTTTATTCTTCTTTAACCATTCTTTGGTAGAACGACTTGTGTGCTTAGGGTTGTTGTCTTGCTGCATGAACCACCTTCTTTTGAGATTCAGTTCATGGATAGATGTCCTGACATTTTCCTTGAGAATTCGCTGGTATAATTCAGAATTCATTGTTCCATCAACGATGGCAAGCCGTCCTGGACCAGATGCAGCAAAACAAGTCCAAACCGTGATACTACCACCACCATGTTTCACAGATGGGATAAGGTTCTTATGCTGGAATGCAGTGTTTTCCTTTCTCCAAACGTAACACTTCTCATTTAAACCAAAATATTCTATTTTCGTCTCATCCATCCACAAAACATTTTTCCAACAGCCTTCTGGATTGTCCACATGATCTTTACCAAACTGCAGACGAGCAGCAATATTCTTTTTGGAGAGCAGTGGCTTTCTCCTTGCAACCTTGCCATGCACACCATTGTTGTTCAGCGTTCTCCTGATGGTGGACTCATGAACATTAACATTAGCCAATGTGAGAGAGGCCTTCAGTTGCTTAAAAGTTACCCTGGGGTCCTTTATAAACTCGGCGACTATTAGATGCCTTGCTCTTGGAGTGATCTTTGTTGGTCGACCACTCCTGGGGAGGGTAACAATGGTCTTGAATTTCCTCCATTTGTACACAATCTGTCTGACTGTGGATTGGTGGAGTCCAAACTCTTTAGAGATGGTTTTGTAACCTTTTCCAGCCTGATGAGCATCAACAACACTTTTTCTGAGGTCCTCAGAAATCTCCTTTGTTCACGCCATGATACACTTCCACAAACATGTGTCGTGAAGATCAGACTTTGATAGATCCCTGTTCTTGAAATAAAACAGGGTGCCCACTCACACCTGATTGTCATCCCGTTGATTGAAAACACCTGACTCTAATTTCACCTTCAAATTAACTGCTAATCCTAGAGGTTCACATACTTTTGCCACTCACAGATATGTAATATTGGATCATTTTCCTCAATAAATAAGTGGCCAAGTATAATATTTTTGTCTCATTTGTTTAACTGGGTTCTCTTTATCTACTTTTAGGACTTGTGTGAAAATCTGTTGATGTTTTAGGTCATATTTATGCAGAAATATAGAAAATTCTAAAGGGTTCACAAACTTTCAAGCACCACTGTATATGTGTGTGTGTGTGTCTCATCTCATTATCTGTAGCCGCTTTATCCTGTTCTACAGGGTCGCAGGCAAGCTGGAGCCTATCCCAGCTGACTACAGGCGAAAGGCGGGGTACACCCTGGACAAGTCGCCAGGTCATCACAGGGCTGACACATAGACACAGACAACCATTCACACCTACGGTCAATTTAGAGTCACCAGTTAACCTAACCTGCATGTCTTTGGACTGTGGGGGAAACCGGAGCACCCGGAGGAAACCCACGCGGACACAGGGAGAACATGCAAACTCCGCACAGAAAGGCCCTCGCCGGCCACGGGGCTCGAACCCGGACCTTCTTGCTGTGAGGCAACAGCGCTAACCACTACACCACCGTGCTGCCCCTTGTGTGTGTGTGTCGTTAAATATGATTAAAATGTGGCGATATCAATGTGACATTACGATATCGATACGTAATTTCATAACATACTGAAATATATTCATCATGTTTTGCGTATATTTATTTAATAATTAAATCAATGTACTTGAAATGTACAAAAAAATAATTTAATATTGGCAGCAGGTTCAACACCAGTTTCCATTCACTGATTGTGAGAGTCTCTCGGAGGTGCATGCACAGTCTGTGTATTTGGCTGTGAGCGAGACGTTCTTTGTTGTAAAAGAGTGATTCAGGTCCATCGTAAGTGAAGAGCAAACTAAAGTAATACTTTGGCTCTGACATTGTTCGTAAAAACCACGTTAGCTTAGCGATAGATCTTAAGAGGTAGTTAAAGATGCTCTTAATCTTAAGAGGCTTTTGGGAAACCCACTCCGGTCCTCTGTGAGAGACTTACTGTCATATTTGCAAAGAGTCAAGCACGCTCTTATGAGTCCAGTTAGGGATCTCAAGTGCTATTGCAAAGTGGCTTCCAGTTGGCGGGTTAATGACCAGCTGTTTATGTGCTTTGGGGAGCACCATAAAGGAGCTCTGCTGTTTAAAGGCATTAAAGACATTTTAGCTCATAGAAAATGATGGCACAGACATACTTGAATGCTTGTCAAGAAGTGCCTTCCATTAAATGTCATTTGATGCACATTATGGATAACTCCTGAGAGATGCATTAAGAGGAGTGTCACTAGAACCTTAGTGACAAAAAAACAAAAAAAAAACCCTCGCTGTTTCCCTTTGCCAGACTTTAGAAACTGAATATTTCTTCATTACACCTTTTGTGCTCTGTGGTGAGTTTCAGCGATCCTTATCCTCAGTATCAGTACTTTGAGGGATTTTCATACTTAAAGAAGAACAATATCAGAATACTGAGTGATCCTAATCCTCAATAATAAAAGTACTGTGAGCACTAAGTGAATTGAATGCACAGGAAGGAGAGGTATCAATATGCAAAGCAATTCTCATTCTTGATAAGGAACCGTCTCTGCACTTCTGGTGAGTACTGTCTGTTACTGTCAGTTGAATTGTGTTATGAGGAGAGCAGGGAATGCTATTTTTGATTTAAAAATAGGTTTACAAAAGTCTAGTGTGAACTAAAGGAGTCTATGGACACACACACACACACACACACACACACACACACACACACACACACACACACACACAGAGTGAACTAAATTCTGCAATAGTGTGTGTGTGTGTGTGTGTGTGTGTGTGTGTGTGTGTGTGTGTGTGGTGTTTGTATTAATATTAATAATCAGTAATGTGTTTGTAGAAATATTAATATTAATACAGATACAAATATATAAAAAATTTTCCCACAGTGGTTTAGTGAAATACGTATGTTGAGAAGTTATTGAGCACATATTTCACGCCTCCTTTCAGCCTCTCTGTACAACTAGCTGGAGAAAATCAACAAAATTAATTAACAGTGTACTGTGTAGCTCATTAACTCATTATGCTGAGCTTGAAGAAGGCTTAATTACTTCTGTGCTACCAGGAATAAGAGTGAAGATGTGCAATGACCAGGCCTTTCAAGTGTGTTTTAGTTTAACTTACATCCTAAAGTAAAAAAAAAAAAAAAAAGGAAAAATGTGTCTCATAAAGTGTTGGTGCAGCCAAGAAAACACTATAACAAGGAAAAACAACTGAACAACAGAACCTGATCTGAAGAAGGTAATGTATGACATCAGGTAGAGTTAAAAGAGATATCTCAAGAGAAATGATCAAACTATTGAAGGATTTAAAAAAAAAACTCCTCAGGAAAGTAAAGAGGTTGGAGGAAGTTGAAGGCAAAGACTGGGCAGCCAAGCTATTAGAGTATGTTTATGTTACATTACAGGCATTTAGCAGATGCTCTTAGCGAGAGCAACAGACCAAGAGCTTGCTCAAGGGAACTTCATCCTTTTCTGCTGGTCTAGGGAATCAAACCAACAACCTTTTGGTCCCAAAGCTGCTTCTCGAACCATTAGTCCATGACTTCTAAGTATTACATTCAGAAAGGGAGATGGAATTATCATTTGATATTATTATGATTCTTTTCATTGTTACTATCTTAATGTTGATACCATTGTGATTTTTAAAACTTATTACAATATTTCCTTAGGGCAGCAGTGTGGTGTAGTGGTTAACACTGTCACCTCACAGCAAGAAGGTTCTAGTTTCAAGCCCAGTAGCCAATGGGGCCTTTCTGTGTGAGGTTTGCATGTTCTCCCCGTGTCTGTGTGGGTTTCCTCCAGGTGCTCTGGTTTCATCCCACAGTCCAAAGACATGCAGGTTAAGTTAACTGGCTACTCTAAATTGCCCTTAGGTATGAGTGTGAATAGTTGGTTGTCTGGGAACCCAGCCAACATTTGGTGCCAGTCCCATGACCGCAAATGAAAGAGTTGCGACAGGAAGGGCATCCCGGGTAAAACTATGCTCCAATTAATATAGCATGGCAATGACCCCACACACATAAGTGGGACAAGCTGGAAGAAGATTACAGTATTTCCATTATTCATTTTCATTATTCGTGATGAAGAAATGGCTTGCTGCTTCATTTTGCTGTATTATTTCCACCCACCTGTATAAAAACATCCCTGGCTACATATACCTGTGTGCCAACGATTAATTTTTCTGCTCTGCAACAGATTTTAAACTTGCAGGGATTTAATCATTTTCACTTTTCTTTTCTGTGTCAAAAGTCATTCATATCAGTGTTGTATTTTTTTCTCGCAGTCTCTTACATATTTTACCCTGCTTCAATCAACAAAAGTCTAAATGTATAGCATTTTTATACTGCCCAGTCCTTTCAGCTTTACCAAGCTGAATATGTTTATACAAGCATCAGACCTGAAGCTTTATCTTTCATGCCAATACAAGTAAAAGAGAAAAGAGACAATGGCACCACGATTATTCCAAGCACAAAGAAAACAGAGCAAGTAAAGGGAAGGGTGTGAAAATCAGATCAATTTATCAATGTGGAAACTCAACATTTTGAAGAGGGTTAAGTCCAGGATTGGTACATAATCCATTAATCAGAAGCTGTTTATCTGCTTGGCATTCATATTCCCCCAAAACATAGGAA
Organism: Neoarius graeffei; assembly: GCF_027579695.1. Taxonomy (NCBI): domain Eukaryota; kingdom Metazoa; phylum Chordata; class Actinopteri; order Siluriformes; family Ariidae; genus Neoarius; species Neoarius graeffei. The sequence continues at coordinate 49,335,600 of NC_083569.1, read as the reverse complement.
TATAAGATAGGAATATCTGAGAGTTTTGAGTAAACTGTCAAACATGTACTGTGTGTGTGTGTGTGTGTTTATTTATATAGCTCTTATAGTCGGACAGTTTGGAGTGGTTTAAAAGGAGCAACCATGACAAACTGTTCTTTCGTCTGATGATCATCAAAATAATAGAACGTGGGATTGAATAATGCACCTCTTTGTGAGGAGTACCATTTCATATGACTCATGTGCAATAAATAACTGAATAAATAAATAATCAAAGGGCAGCATGGTGGTGTAATGGTTACCACTGTCGCCTCACAGCAAGAAGGTCCTGGGTTCAACGGGGGCCTTTCTGTGTGGAGTTTGCATGTTCTCCCCGTGTCCGCGTGGGTTTCCTCCAGGTGCTCCGGTTTCCCCCACAGTCCAAAGACATGCAGATTAGGTTAACTGGTGACTCTAAATTGACCATAGGTGTGAATGTGAGTGTGAATGGTTGTCTGTGTCTATGTGTCAGCCCTGTGATGATCTGGTGACTTGTCCAGGGTGTACCCCGCCTTTTGCCCGTAGTCAGCTGGGATAGGCTCCAGCTTGCCTGCGACCTTGCACAGGATAAGCGGCTACAGATAATGGATGGATGGATGGATAAATAAAGGTTGTTTTACAATCAGGGTGCGCAAGCTAAAAATCACATTTAACACTTATTATCTTCAATATCAAAAGGCTTGACTAAATAAACTTGGTTGTTTATTGTAGCCCTGTGATAGCTCTATTTACCATGCAAAAAAAATTTGGTGATAACGTTATTTTTGGTGAATGTATGGCAATATATGTCATATTTAGCAAAATTACTCGTGTCATTTAGAAAAAGTGCTTTTTTGACCACAGGTAGCTCCAAAAGGGATGCACTTAAATCATTCTTTATACCATAAAACAAATATTTGCTTCCATATCATTGGAAACATAGTTAAGTTTTAATGTTGAATGCCAGTAAGTTTTCAGACTATTTTGATCAAATTGGGATGTAATTGTGTCAAAAAAATGTCCTCTCCGAGACAACTAATTTTTCAATATTAAATAACAAATCTAAAATGATTATTTTCATCCTAAAATGTGGTCAAGATATTGGGACATAAATATTAGAGACAACTAACACAAGCTCACAGCCTTATATTTAAAAGCACTATGGAAGTAGTGGATTCTGAATTGTCAAAAAAAAAGTCCTCTCCGAGAATCACTTCATTTGTTTCTCCCAGCCCTGCTTAAAGCTACACTTAATCTTCTTTATCTTATAGCAGATTACACAAAACTACCAAACACATGTCAAAAAATTACCTGAAATCTGTTCTTTAACTTGTCCTTCACTTAAAAACTGGTACAAGAACCAGTTTGAATCAATTTGAATTTTGGACCTCTGTGACACAATCTTTGTACCCTGATTGTAAAACAACCCATAATCAAATACATTTAAATAATGTATTATAATGTTCAAAACAATGCATCAGTATAGAAAGAGTTTGTGTTGATTTGACTGTTTTGATTGGTACACAGTATTAATGTTTACTGCAATGATTCTCAACAATAACTCTGCATTTCCTGATACTTTTTTCTCATTTAAATTAACCCTAATGATCATGAAATAAATACCTGGCCACAATAATATCAAGAATTTATCACTTAATATTGCATGAATTGAAAAATTCACTCAAGTTTTTTTTTTTTCCCACATAAGGATAGTGATATTTACCAACCTGGGCCTACCAACATATGACCTAAACTAGTATTGATCCTGCATACAGTGGTGCTTGAAAGTTTGTGAACCCTTTAGAATTTTCTATATTTCTGCATAAATATGACCTAAAACATCATCAGATTTTCACACAAGTCCTAAAAGTAGATAAAGAGAACCCAGTTAAACAAATGAGACAAAAATATTATATTTGCTCATTTATTTATTGAGGAAAATGATCTAATATTACATATTTGTGAGTGGCAAAAGTATGTGAACATCTAGGATTAGCAGTTAATTTGAAGGTGAAATTAAAGTCAGGTGTTTTCAATCAATGGGATGACAATCAGGTGTCAGTGAGCACCCTGTTTTACAACCCCGATTCCAAAAAAGTTGGGACAAAGTACAAATTGTAAATAAAAACAGAATGCAATAATTTACAAATCTCTAAAACTGATATTGTATTCACAGTAGAACATAGACAACATATCAAATGTTGAAAGTGAGACATTTTGAAATTTCATGCCAAATATTGGCTCATTTGAAATTTCATGACAGCAACACATCTCAAAAAAGTTGGGACAGGGGCAATAAGAGGCTGGAAAAGTTAAAGGTACAAAAAAGGAACAGCTGGAGGACCAAATTGCAACTCATTAGGCCAATTGGCAATAGGTCATTAACATGACTGGGTATAAAAAGAGCATCTTGGAGTGGCAGCGGCTCTCAGAAGTAAAGATGGGAAGAGGATCACCAATCCCCCTAATTCTGTGCCGACAAATAGTGGAGCAATATCAGAAAGGAGTTTGACAGTGTAAAATTGCAAAGAGTTTGAACATATCATCATCTACAGTGCATAATATCATCAAAAGATTCAGAGAATCTGGAAGAATCTCTGTGCATAAGGGTCAAGGCCGGAAAACCATACTGGGTGCCCGTGATCTTCGGGCCCTTAGACGGCACTGCATCACATACAGGCATGCTTCTGTATTGGAAATCACAAAATGGGCTCAGGAATATTTCCAGAGAACATTATCTGTGAACACAATTCACCGTGCCATCCGCCGTTGCCAGCTAAAACTCTATAGTTCAAAGAAGAAGCCGTATCGAAACATGATCCAGAAGCGCAGACGTCTTCTTTGGGCCAAGGCTCATTTAAAATGGACTGTGGCAAAGTGGAAAACTGTTCTGTGGTCAGACGAATCAAAATTTGAAGTTCTTTATGGAAATCAGGGACGCCGTGTCATTCGGACTAAAGAGGAGAAGGACAACCCAAGTTGTTATCAGCACTCAGTTCAGAAGCCTGCATCTCTGATGGTATGGGGTTGCATTAGTGCGTGTGGCATGGGCAGCTTACACATCTGGAAAGACACCATCAATGCTGAAAGGTATATCCAGGTTCTAGAACAACATATGCTCCCATCCAGACGATGTCTCTTTCAGGGAAGACCTTGCATTTTCCAACATGACAATGCCAAACCACATACTGCATCAATTACAGCATCATGGCTGCATAGAAGAAGGGTCCAGGTACTGAACTGGCCAGCCTGCAGTCCAGATCTTTCACCCATAGAAAACATTTGGCGCATCATAAAACAGAAGATACAACAAAAAAGACCTAAGGCAGTTGAGCAACTAGAATCCTGCATTAGACAAGAATGGGTTAACATTCCTATCCCTAAACTTGAGCAACTTTTCTCCTCAGTCCCCAGATGTTTGCAGACTGTTGTAAAGAGAAAAGGGGATGTCTCACAATGGTAAACATGGCCTTGTCCCAACTTTTTTGAGATGTGTTGTTGTCATGAAATTTAAAATCACCTAATTTTTCTCTTTAAATGATACATTTTCTCAGTTTAAACATTTGATATGTCATCTATGTTCTATTCTGAATAAAATATGGAATTTTGAAACTTCCACATCATTGCATTCCGTTTTTATTTACAATTTGTACTTTGTCCCAACTTTTTTGGAATCGGGGTTGTATTTAAAGAGTAGGGATCTGTCAAAGTCTGATCTTCACAACACACGTTTGTGGAAGTGTATCATGGCAGGAACAAAGGAGATTTCTGAGGACCTCAGAAAAAGCATTGCTGATGCTCATCAGGCTGGAAAAGGTTACAAAACCGTCTCTAAAGAGTTTGGACTCCACCAATCCACAGTCAGACAGATTGTGTACAAATGGAGGAAATTCAAGACCATTGTTACCCTCCCCAGCAGTGGTCGACCAACAAAGATCACTCCAAGAGCAAGGCGTGTAATAGTCGGTGAGGTCACAAAGGACCCCAGGGTAAATTCTAAGCAACTGAAGGCCTCTCTCACATTGGCTAATGTTAATGTTCATGAGTCCACCATCAAGAGAACACTGAACAACAATGGTGTGCATGGCAGGGTTGCAAGGAGAAAGCCACTGCTCTCCAAAAAGAACATTGCTGTTCGTCTGCAGTTTAGTAAAGATCACGTGGACAAGCCAGAAGTCTGCTGGAAAAATGTTTTGTGGACGGATGAGACCAAAATAGAACTTTTTGGTTTAAATGAGAAGCGTTATGTTTGGAGAAAGGAAAACACTGCATTCCAGCATAAGAACCTTATCCCATCTGTGAAACATGGTGGTGGTAGTATCATGGTTTGGGCCTGTTTTGCTGCATCTGGGCCAGGACAGCTTGCCATCGTTGATGGAACAATGAATTCTGAATTATACCAGCGAATTCTAAAGGAAAATGTCAGGACATCTGCCCATGAACTGAATCTCAAGAGAAGGTGGGTCATGCAGCAAGCCAACGACCCTAAGCACACAAGTCGTTCTACCAAAGAATGGTTAAAGAAGAATAAAGTTAATGTTTTGGAATGGCCGAGTCAAAGTCCTGACCTTAATCCAATCGAAATGTTGTGGAAGGACCTGATGCGAGCAGTTCATGTGAGGAAACCCACCAATATCCCAGAGTTGAAGATGTCTGTGAAGATTCTCAATCATCCAGGTCATTGTAAACTGTGGGTGGTAGAAAAGGGCAACTGGACTTGCTTGAAGATTCTTGAAAATGTTTCACCTCTCGTCCAAAAGGCTTCCTCAGTTCTGTCTCACTAATAGGGAGTATCAGATATTTATCCTCTCCTGGATCAGAATCAGAATTCTGATGACCAGCTCATCTAAGATGTCATTGAGGCATCATGTTGGTGTGGGTCACTGGAGGCTGGGTGTGAACGGCGAGTCATTAGGGTGATCAAAGGATTGCCCGTTAGGGTGATCAATGGAAATCTGACTCTCTCTGTCCTCCTGTGAGTCACCGAAAACAGCTGGGTCCTGGCGTACACCCAGCTGTCTGGGAAGAGTGTCCAAGACCACATTGTAGATGGTTGATAAATGATGTCTTAGACCCCCACCTCTGTTCAGTGATGGCCATTCCAGGTTGACAAAAATGGCTTCTTTAACTCCTCGCTCATACCAATGATCCTCTCTGGCTAAAATACGTACATTGCAATCCTGAAATGAGTGTCCTTTGTTGTTAAGATGAATGTAGACAGCTGAGTCCTGGCCTGCGGAGCTGGCTCTCCTGTGTTGAGCCAAGCACCTGTATAGCGGTTGTTTTGTCTCCCCAATATACGAGTCCGTGCAATCATCACTGCACTGAATTGCATACACTACGTTGTCCTGTTTGTGTCTGTGTATTCTGTCCTTAGGCTTTCCTAAAGAGCATAAAAAGGAACATAACTGACAAGGATGATAACAGGAACAAATGCAAGAACATTGTCATTCCCTACATTTCTGGTCTATCTGAGAAAATCAGGAGGATCTTCTACAAACACAACATTCCGGTACATTTCAGATCCAGTAACACCTTGAAGCAGAAACTGGTCCACCCTAAGGACAGAATACCCAGACACAAACAGGACAACGTAGTGTATGCAATTCAGTGCAGTGATGATTGCACGGACTCATATATTGGGGAGACAAAACTACCGCTATACAGGCGCTTGGCTCAACACAGGAGAGCCAGCTCCTCAGGCCAGGACTCAGCTGTCTACATTCATCTTAACAACAAAGGACACTCATTTCAGGATTGTAACGTACATATTTTAGCCAGAGAGGATCGTTGGTATGAGCGAGGAGTTAAAGAAGCCATTTTTGTCAACCTGGAACGGCCATCACTGAACAGAGGTGGGGGTCTAAGACATCAATTATCAACCATCTACAATGCAGTCTTGGACACTCTTCCCAGACGGCTGGGTGTACGCCAGGACCCAGCTGTTTTTGGTGACTCACAGGAGGACAGAGAGAGTCAGATTTCCATTGATCACCCTAACGGGCAATCCTTTGATCACCCTAATGACTCGCCGTTCACACCCAGCCTCCATTGACCCACACCAACATGATGCCTCAATGACACCTTAGATGAGCTGGTCATCAGAATTCTGATTCTGATTCTGATCCAGGAGAGGATAAATATCTGATACTCCCTATTAGTCAGACAGAACTGAGGAAGCCTTTCGGACGAGAGGTGAAACATTTTCAAGAATCTTCAAGCAAGTCCAGTTGCCCTTTTCTACCACCCATAGTTCCCAGAGTTGAAGCTGTTCTGTATGGAGGAATGGGCTAAAATTCCTCCAAGCCGGTGTGCAGGACTGATCAACAGTTACCGGAAACGTTTAGTTGCAATTATTGCTGCACAAGGGGGTTACACCAGATACTGAAAGCAAAGGTTCACATACTTTTGCCACTCACAGATATGTAATATTGGATCATTTTCCTCAATAAATAAATGAGCAAGTATAATAGTTTTGTCTCATTTGTTTAACTGGGTTCTCTTTATCTACTTTTAGGACTTGTGTGAAAATCTGATAATGTTTGAGGTCATATTTATGCAGAAATATAGAAAATTCTAAAGGGTTCACAAACTTTCAAGCACCACTGTATGTCCCTATATCCTTATAACAGATCCTGCAACATCTGCTGTTGTCAAAGAAGTGGAACCAGCCGAAAAGATGTCATTACACAACAGCACTTTCTCAGTCTTGTGAGGGTTATCAGTTCACCAAAGGTCAAAATAGTACAGTACTACATCACTGTCTTTTACCTCATTCCCATTCGCACTGAAAACCATTTATCCACTGCTGTAATGATGTCCTGTGGGAATGGGAGTAAAATGGTAAAGTCGAAACGTTAATCAATCCCCTGGTGACCTAGTAATGTTTATGAGAACCTTTCGCCATGGGTCCAGTAGGAATTGGAAACGTTGGTGTTGTGACCAGTTGTGATGTTGCCAGCAGTGATGTAAATGATGATGTAGTGATATTGTGATGGAACTACTGACACCTGTATAATCTGAATACTCATACTGCTCACTGTAAAGCAACTGGTGGCAAATTTAAAACAAGGAAAGAAAACATCAGCAAATATGCTTTGGGCTTTTCACAACAATTTGGACTTGCAGCCTAGTAAATTATATGCCATGTCTGGTGTTACATGTTTTACATGTCTTGCGGAGGTTCGTGCTCCGTAGCATCCCAATAAATACAGTCAGGCGGGAATATATAAATCCGGTACTTTATTGCTATGAAACACCGAATGGGAATGAAAATTTGTTATCTGTCCCATGTTGTTTTTACTTGATATATTAATGGGTTTTGTATGGATTTTGCATATCTGAATTGCCTTTAGGTGTGTCCTTGCTGAAAGTCAGAAGCTTTTGTTGTAAAAAGATCAGGTGAAGTGAAAATTACTTGCCATGTTTGGCACCTGCACAGTTGTAGTGCAGGATATTTCCTGTGAAAAGTTTGAGAACTTTATTTTCCCAGTATTTTTTTTTTCAAAGAAACCAAATACACACCTTATACACTCACTGGCCACTTTGTTAGGAACACCCATACACCTGCTGTTTTATGCAGTTCTCTAATCAGCCAATCCCTTGACAGCAGCACAATGTATAAAATTACACAGATACAAATCAAGCTCTTCAGTTAATGTTCACTTCAAACATCAGAATAGGAAAAACTGTGATCTCTGTGACTTTCACTGCAGCATGGGTGTTGGTGCCAGATGGACTGGTTTGAGTATTTCAGAAACTGCTGATCTCCTGGGGTTTTCACACACAACAGTTTCTAGAGTTTACATGGAATGGTGCAAAAAAACAAAAAAACACTGAGTGAGCGACAGTTCTGTGGGTGGAAACAGACGCCTTGTTGATAAGAGAGGTCAGAGGAAAATGGCCAGATTGGTTCCAGCTGCCAGGAAGGATATAGTAACTCATATAATCACTCTTTACAACTGTGGTGAGCAGAAAAGCATCTCAGCATGCAACAGCAGAAGACCATATTGGGTTCCACTCCTGCCAGCCAAGAACAGGAATCTTAGAATCAAGAACATGTTCCTATTAAAGTCGCCGGTGAGTGTATATGACTATGTGGAACTTAACACCTTGGAGGCTGTTAAAAATGCATTATAATCAAGCACTTGAATTTTCTATGAATTGTTCTGTTTATGGGATGTTGTTCTGTGATATGTACAGTACTGTGCAAAAGTCCTTGGCACCTGTTTTTTCCCCCATACAAATTGTGTTATAGATTTCTATTTTATGACTTCTACATTATCGAGTCAGTACAAAAACATTTTAGAGTTCCAAATGTTCATTTTCCAGCATAAAATTAAATGTAGCAGAAAAAAAAGTTTGTATCTGAGCAGCATATTACATAAGAGACGACTTTTCAGATTAAAAAAGAAAACATAATGAAGGCTGCTGGGTTTTGCTGCAAAATGAATAAGCGAGTGTGACAGTCAAAGTGTCCAGAAGAACTGTGGCTGCTTCTGCAAGATGCTCAGTAAAACCTACAGCTCATTTCCTTATAAAACTGCACTCACTGTACCTCAGACTACTTTTTTTTTTTAAAGCAAAGGGTTGTCTGACACGAAATATTGACTTTGTTTCATTTATTATGGCTTACTGCTGTTTACAGCATTTTTTTTAATGTTGAAACATTTCATTTCATGATTTTTTAAGCCATTTTTGGTCGACAGTATTTCTTTACATGTGCCTCAGACTTTTGCACACTACTGTATATCCAGCTATATTTTTACAGACAGATGAGTGTCAAATTAAAGGAAAAAAACTATATAAATTGTCTTAGTAAGGTACTGGACCACCACAAGACTCCTCTGGAGCTGTTGTGGAGACATGAACACCACTCTTCTAAAAGATACAGTGGTGCTTGAAAGTTTGTGAACCCTTTAGAATTTTCTATATTTCTGCATAAATATGACCTAAAACATCATCAGGTTAATGGTTGTCTGTGTCTATGTGCCAGCCCTGTGATGACCTGGCGACTTGTCCAGGGTGTACCCCGCCTTTCGCCCGTACTCAGCTGGGATAGGCTCCAGCTTGCCTGCGACCCTGTAGAACAGGATAAAGCGGCTAGAGATAATGAAATGAGACATCATCAGATTTTCACGCAAGTCCTAAAAGTAGATAAAGAGAACCCAGTTAAACAAATGAGACAAAAATATTATACTTGCTCATTTATTTATTGAGGAAAATGATCCAATATTACATATCTGTGAGTGGCAAAAGTATGTGAACCTTTGCTTTCAGTATCTGGTGTGACCCCCTTGTGCAGCAATAACTGCAACTAAACGTTTCCGGTAACTGTTGATCAGTCCTGCACACCGGCTTGGAGGAATTTTAGCCCATTCCTCCGAACAGAACAGCTTCAACTCTGGGATGTTGGTGGGTTTCCTCACATGAACTGCTCGCTTCAGGTCCTTCCACAACATTTCGATTGGATTAAGGTCAGGACTTTGACTTGGCTATTCCAAAACATTGGCTATTCCAAAACATGTCAGAGTTCGACTCTTTCTTCAGAAACCTTTCCATACCAAGCTTAGATGCAGCCTCAGCATCAGGCTTGGAACAACCAATCACATTAGAGGAGATTCGTAGAGCAATCTGTGCTATGCAAAGTGGCAAATGTCCTGGCCCAGATGGCTATCCCATAGAATTTTACAAGAAATTTTCAGATCAGTTGACCCCTCTCTTACTTGAAATGCTTAATGAATCTTTTACTGCCAGTTGCTTACCCCCTACTCTACGGCAAATGTCTATCTCCTTAATATTAAAAAAGAACAAGGACCCACTTCTTTGCAGCTCATATAGGCCCATCTCATTGATCAATATGGATGCTAAACTATTAGCTAAGGTGTTGGCTATGCATTTAGACTCAGTCCTACCTTTGTTAATATCTAATGACCAAACTGGATTTATCAGAAATAGACACTCCTTTTTCAATGTTAGACGTTTATTTAATATTATTTATGCCCCCCCCCCCCCCCCTTCACCCACTTGTTCGGAGGCTGTTGTCTCCCTGGATGCAGAGAAGGCCTTTGACCGAGTGGAGTGGGAGTACCTTTTCTATACTCTAAGAAAGTTTGGGTTCTGTAAAAAATTCATTTCCTGGGTGAGGCTTCTATACTCCCTTCCTTCTGCCTCCGTCAGAACTAATAATATAAATTCGGAATACTTTAGTCTTCGGCATGGTACCAGACAGGGCTGCCCCCTTTACTTTTTCCAATCACCATTGAGCCTTTTGCTATAGCTTTACGTTCCCATCCACAAATCTCTGGAATCTTCAAGGGTGAGGCTGAACAAAAGGTAGCACTGTACGCAGATTATCTGCTCCTTTTTCTCTCCAATCTCAGTTTATCACTGCCACATGTACTTTCCACACTGGAGGCCTTTGGGGTAATTTCAGGTTACAAGGTCAACTATGACAAAAGCGAGCTATTTCCTTTGAATGCTGCTGGGCGCAACTTTTCATCACAACAAGTGCCATTTAAAGTTGTTGCTAATAAATTCACATACCTAGGTATTCAAATTACAGATACTTTTGAAAACCTCTTTAGAGCAAACTTTGAACCTTTGCTTATTAGAACTAAACAAGATCTAAAGTGCTGGTCCCTACTTCCCCTATCTGTAGCTGGACATGTTAACTCTATTAAAATGAATATTTTACCAAAATTCTCTTACCTCTTTCAATGTCTACCAGTTTACTTAACAAAAGCATTCTTTCATAAACTAGATAGTTTGATATCAGAGTTCCTATGGCAGGGACGGCCTCCAAGACTTCGCAAAGCTTACTTAGAAAGGCAAAAGTGTCTTGGTGGTCTGGCTCTACCCAACTTCCAATACTACTACTGGGCTACTAATCTACGTGTGATGCGCTACTGGCTGCAAACCACCAATCCAGTACACACTGCTGCCTGGCTTAGTATTGAAGCTGCCTCCTGTAAACCATCCTCTCTTCCAGCACTCTTGTATTCTCCAGGAGACTCTCCTACTGTGAGATACACAAAGAACATAGTGGTTAGGACTACTCTCAAAATCTGGAGGCAATTTAAACTTAATTTTGGCATTCTTCCTTCCTTGCTTCAGGCCCCTATTGAACAAAACCATTCATTTCCCCCATCATTGATAGGCAAGGCTTTCTCTACATGGGTGCAAGCAGGTATCACTTCTTTCAGTGATTTGTACATAGAAGGAAACTCTGCCTCGTTTCAGCAGCTGACTGAAAAATTTTCCTTTAAAAAAAGTAATTTTTTTTCAATATTTACAGATCCGTAGCTTCGTTCAAGCTGAAATGCCTAATTTCCCCTTAAAACCACAAAATACACAAGAAGACATATTTCTAGAACTGGTTTTTAGGGAGAAGGGTTTCATTTCGTATATGGATGGTGGAGTCTTTTCTGAATACAATCATTCCTTGTCTTCCATTAAGACACTCTGGGAACAGGATCTTGGGGAGGTGTTTGATGAGGATGTTTGGGAGAGAATCTTGTATCGTGTCCATTCCTCCTCTTTTTGTGTCAGACATGGACTATTACAATTTAAAATTCTCCATCGCACTCACTGGAGTACGGAGAGGATCTCTAGCAGGGAAGGAATTTCACGAGGGCCACGAGGGCCATGGCCCTCGTGCCCTCTCAATTTGGCCTTGTGCCCTTGGAAAAAAATATCTGCCGTAAGGCCACAGTGGCCTTGATGCCCTGCGGTTTTGCGGTTTTGTAGTCTGCCTCGTGACTGCCAATAGGCTTTAACATCACCTGCGTCTACTGAGAAAAAAAATACGTCTTTTGATGACATTCTGGATTCTTATTGGGCAACTCATCAGTGGTGGATCGGACTCGAGCCTGGCATGAACCGCTCTGACGTGCTATAATGACACCAATCTATCACCAGCCAACCAGGAGACTTAATCAAATGCATCCTCCGCCCACTTGTGTCCGTGTCTGAGATGTTGAATTTTCACAGAAGGAGGGAAGAAGTTGACTGAGGTAAGACTGTGTGATAAATTAACGAACGAATAAGAGAGGAATTTCAACATATAGGGCTTAAGTTTGTTACCGTTAAATAAGCATTGCTTGTACAGTAACATTATGTCGTTACAATGTTGACCCACTTTTAACGTGCCGAGTACCGACTGTAGCCGGTAACAAATGCTAATTAGCTTGCTGTCAAGTTTTTCCTTTGTCGAGCTTTAAGCGTAAGGTCATGGATGTTACTACTGCTTGTTCCTGCCGTAATATGATACGTGATGTGCTGTTGTCTGTTCATAGCCACTTTTTTAATCTATGCAGTTAGCATTGTTTTGTTACTAGTATTGTATGTTTCTTTTTGCTGTTTAACCGAAGTGTAACTGCTGCCATCTTGACGAGATCACCATCGCAAGAGATTTTATCTCATTGTTTTTGGCGTCATTACAACATTAACATTTACTTTTATTCATTTACCCCCAGTAATAATTATGCTAAAAATATAAAAATGAGTACACCTCAATAATTTTCCTTGATTGAGAAATCGGTCTGGGCTCTTATGGGTTAATCAGTAGCCTGCATACTAGTATATGTTCCATTTACAGTCAAACATTTTGATGTACTCCAGGCTCAATTTTGATTAATCAAAAATCTGCGTAGTAGTACAGTCTGAAGATGCTCTTGCACATTCGGTGTCAATTGAACAAAAATTATGGGAGGATATAGGTTTAATAAGTTTTATAATTTTTGAAGTGAGTGATGGATTGATAAGTTTAGATGTGTTCAATATTTTCTTATCTTCAGACATAATAGTGTAGGAGATGTTTCTTTACCTGCTTGATAGTTTCGACTGAGACTCCAAGCTTCCTCAGAAGAGTCATTAGTCCTTAAATTAAATTCATTATAGACGTAAACTTAAAATCATTATTTTATTTTATGGCCTTCGTGCCCTCAAAAAATTGACAGCACAAAAGGCCAAGTGGCCTTGCCCCTAAAATGACGAAATTCCAGGCCTGATCTCTAGGATTTACCCTCACATAAACCCCCTCTGTGATCGATGCCAGCAGGTTCCAGCCTCCTTAATTCATATGTATTTAACTTGTCCAACTCTCCATAACTTTTGGACTGAAATTTTCAGTACCCTATCTACTATATTGAATGTGCCCTCTGACCCTATCCCAGTAACTATCCTGTTTGGGGTGCTACCTTCTACCCTAGCGGTGCCTAAATTTAAGGCTGACTTTATAGCATTTAAATTTAAGGCTGACTTTATAGCATTTGCCACTCTATTTGCCACTCTATTGGCTAGGAGATTGATCCTACTCAGATGGAAATCCTCCACTTCTCCCACAGTTTATCACTGGCTGAGGGATCTTTTGTCCTACTCCAAGCTAGAGAAGATGGGGGCTACATTGCATGGCTCCAAATTCTACAAAATATGGAATCCTTTTCTTGAACATTTGAAATCAATTCAGTTCACCTCTGCCAATCTGTAATCTGTATTGTACTCTTCTAGATGTATGTAGTCTTTGTGTGCTATAAGTAAGTGGGAATAACATTTAATATACACCTTCTGCTGGATCGTGTCATTCAGAAAGGTCCCCATTTTTTAAAATATTTTTTTCCCTCTCCCTTTTTTTTCCATTTGTGAGTCTTTAATCTGTACTGTGTCTGTAAGTGTGTTTATGTGTGTGTAAGTGTATTCATGTCCAAAATTTGACCCAGAATCTAAATACTGAGTCTTAATGGGTTATTCTTTTGGGGTCTTATAATTCTAATTCTGATTTCATGCTGTCGTTTCTAAAACATTCTATACATTGATATCATCATTGTATAATTTTGACTTGAAAAGAAAACCAATAAAAATAATTTGGAAAAAAAAACATGAGCAATAACAAAACAAAGGCTTGGTACTATATGTCAGTTGTGTACAGAAAGCTGATCAAATACTTTGCAGTGAGTGATACTGATGAGTGTCCTAGTACAGGATGTGGTGGTCAGTCAATCCAAGTGTGTGCCATCAGAAATTGAGTGACTGTGAAAGTGACATACGTGTTTCTCAATGTCAGTGAAGGATCCCTAACTGGCTGCATTTCAAGGATGCCACACCATCGAATCCCATCTACCAAGGGATTCGAATTCTACCGAGGACCGAGTCCTTTGTTCAGACAATTTTCAATGATGAGCACCCACAATCCGATGCATGCATACAAAGTGGTACCTTTCCAATGGCACACAACTGCACATTTGCGAGACTGTTTCCATTACGGGTTCTCCGAATGCTAGGAGGGAGTCTTGCCTAGCTTTGGAAGGATCCGACTTGGAAGAATGCATCGTACCAAGAAAGCATCCTTAACTTTGAGAAACACTTCATGTTTGGGGTGGCACGGTGGTGTAGTGGTTAGCACTGTTGCCTCACAGCAAGAAGGTTCTGGGTTCGAGCCCAGTGGCTGACGGGGGCCTTTCTGTGAGGAGTTTGCATGTTCTCCTTGTGTCTGTATGGGTTTCCTCCGGGTGCTCCGGTTTCTCCCACAGTCCAAAGACATGCAGGTTAGGCTAATTGGTGGCTTTAAATTGACTGTAGGTGTGAATGTGAGTATGAATGGTTGTTTGTCTCTGTCAGCCCTGCGATGATCTGGTGACTTGTCCAGGGTGTACCCCACCTCTCACCCATAGTCAGCTGGGATAGGCTCCAGCTTGCCTGCGACCTTGAACAGAATAAGCGGCTACGGATAATGGAATGGAATGGAACTTTATATCTGTAGTCTGAGGTGCATTGTGGGAAATGGAGCTGAATGTCAACTCTGACAGAATAACGATACTGCCATCCTGGAAGACAGCACTCACATCAAAAATAAAAATGTTCCATTATAGTATCAAAGTGATCAGTTGGAAAAAAGTTTGTATGGATTTGCAGTGACCCTTCCATTGAAGGGAACAAGTGGTAATCCCCCCCATATAACAGAGCCATTGGTTTTTCCCTTTAATTTCTCACCTGTCTTTATATTTTGTATGTGTATGTACCATATATCAAGAACTTTCGTGATGATGTTTGATTTTTAACAACTCCAGACACACTGGAACCCAACTGAGCTGCTCTATTGAGATCAAAAGGTCTGAGAGAAAGAAAGTGGTCTCCTGCCAGCTTTAGACCTGTGGGAAGTCCTGCAAAAGGCACAACAGAGACATTCTCTGAGGAATGTCTGGAAAACCTGGCTGTTTGTGTGGAGAATGTGTGTGCAGCAGTTGCAGCTTCCATGGGAGTGTTTTTTCATGAAAATGTAGTTCAGTTGCTTTTTACTCACTGTCATAAATGTAAATAAACCCAGTTAGCTTTAAATATTATTGAATTTTATTGCAAACCGCTGACAGTTGACAGCATTAATGTTCCTTTATTAAGTAATTTTGAAGGTATATGTCTCCAAATTGACAGACACTGTGAATCATTCAGCATCAATGCAGACTTCTGTGTTTTGAGAAATGACTGTCACACTCAGCAGCCTCTTGTGCCAATGCTAACTCATTAAATTGGTCTCAAAGGATCTGCTGTAGACAATATTTATATCCATCATCAGTCAACCATACCAGATTCATAATAAAACAAAGATTAGTATAATCATTTAGTACAAGTCGAATTATCACAATTACTATGTTGAGTTTTACCTTTGCAGAAATGGGTTTAGGAAAAACACATTTTCTAATATTAATTTGCAATAACAAAATCCAATGATGCAATTCACTTATGTCTGATAAAGCCGACAGTCTAATATCTCTTCTGGGGAGAAATATATATATATATATATATATATATATATATATATATATATATATATATATATATATATATATATTTTAAATCTGATCAGTGGCAGCTGAACTGCAAGTTATAATTTAGTGTTTAACATCTCAGGCAATCAATGCCACAAGAATCATAGTAAATCACGAGCTCCCCTCCCTAGAGCACATACTCAGACACATTACTCTCGCTCAATCAAAACTAAATGATTAGTATTTAACCACTAAGGCAGAGGCTGTGAAATGACAGGTCTGTATTAAGGTAATATTTGCCACACACTATGAGTATACCAAACAACAGAATGCTGTGGCAACAAACACTGTGTGGGCAGACGACATTATTACTGTAATACAAGAAACTATTATAAAGCCAAAGGTTTGTGGACACCTGACCATCATACCCATACATTCCATAAACTGTTGCCACAAAGTAGGAAGCACACAACTGTCTAGAATATCTTTGTATGTTGTAGCATTAAGATTTCTCTTCACTGGAAATAAGAAGCCCAAACCTGTTCCAGCATGACAATGCCCCTGTGCACAAAGTGTGGTCCATAAAGACATAGTTTGGCAAAGTTGGGGTGGAAGAACCTGAGTGTCCTGCACACAGCCCTGACCTCAACCCTACTGAACATCTTTGGGATGAATTGGAATGCAGACTGCACCCTATATACTGAATATTTTATTAAAAATGCTGCATCATGTTAGATAATTATCTCTATTATACATTTTCTTCAATAAAAAAAAAAATAATAATAATACATTCATTTTATTTCATTTTTCATTTTCATTTATTTATTTGCACAAAACAAAACAAGAATAGACAATAATCATAAAATCTACATGCAGGAGGAGGGGAGAAGCCTAAAAAAAGCTTATACTAAGCCCTCCTCCTTTAAACTGCTTAAATAAATAACAGTGATATTAATCAACTAAGAACATAAATAAAACAAAATTCAAATACAATACATTATATTATATGACCAATTCTGCAGCACAGTCCTGGAACTGTGATTATTTCTTCAGAAGTCCCCACATCACAAAGGTATGCTTGGTCGTGTGCTTCTGCCATTCTGAGATTCTGAGACACGTTTTGTTCCACACATCAGTGTGTAGATCTACACCATCAACATAGACAGCAGAGTAACACAGCAAGGTCCATGAGAGAATGGAGTGTTGCCAGAAGGAGAATCCACCATTACTGGATCTCAAATACAATATTCAGTAACTGGCCAGTCAGTATACAGTGTCTTGCAAAAGTATTCATCCCTCTTTGTGTTTGTCCTCTTTTGTCACATTACAAGCTGGAAGTACAATGGATTTTGGGGGATGAGCACCATTTGATTTACACAACATGCCTACCACTTTAAAGGTGAAAATTGTTGTTTTATTGTGACACAAACAATAATTAAGATGAAAAAAAAACAGAAATCTAGCGTGTGCATAGGTATTCACCCCCCCAAAGTCAATGCTTTGTAG
Source organism: Neoarius graeffei (assembly GCF_027579695.1). Classification (NCBI taxonomy): domain Eukaryota; kingdom Metazoa; phylum Chordata; class Actinopteri; order Siluriformes; family Ariidae; genus Neoarius; species Neoarius graeffei. Next base: position 49,318,336 of record NC_083569.1, on the reverse strand, counting down.
AGCCACCTTTTGCTGCAATTAGAGCTGGAAGTCTTTTGGGGTATGTCTCTATTAGCTTAGCACATCTAGCCCTGAGATTTTTGTCCATTACTCAAGGCAAAACTGCTCCAACTCCTTCAAGTTAGATGGGTTGTGTTGGTGTACAGCAATCTTCAAGTTATGCCACAGATTCTCAATTGGATTGAGGTCTGGGCATTGATTAGGCCATTCCAATACATTTAAATGTTTCCTTTTAAACCACTCCAGTGTAGCTTTAGCAGTATGTTTAGAGTCATTGTCCTGCTGGAACATGAACCTTTGTCCCAGTCTCAAACCTCTGGCTGACTCAAACAGGTTTTCCTTCAGAATTGCCCTGTATTTAGTGCCATCGAGCTTTCCTTCAGTCCTGACCATCTTTTTTGTCCCTGCAGATGAAAAACATCCCCACAGCATGATGCTGCCACCACCATGCTCCACTGTAGGAATGGTGTTCTCAGGGTGTTGGGTTTGCGCCACACATGGCATTTCCCATGATGGTCAAAAAGATCAATTTTAGTCTCATTTGACCAGAGAATCTTCTTCCATGTGTTTGATGAGTCTGCCACTTGCTGTTGGGCAAACTCCAAACATGTTTTCTTAAGCAATGACTTTTTTAGGGCCACTCTTCCATAAAGCCCCGCTCTGTGGCGTGTATGGCTTAAAGTGGTCCTATGGACAGATACTCCCATCTCCGCTGTGGATCTTTGCAACTCCTTCAGTGTTATCTTTAGTGTCTTTGTTGCATCTCTGATTAATGCCCTCCTTGCCCAGTCTGTGAGTTTTGGTGGGCGGCCTTCTCTTTCAGGTTTGTAGTGGTGCCATATTCGTTCCATTTTGCTATAATGGATTTAATGGCGCTCCCTGGGATATTCAAAGTTTGGGATTTTTTTATAACCCAACCCTGATCTATACTTCTCCACAACTTTGTCTCTGACCTGTTTGGAGGCTCCTTGGTTTTCATGTTGCTTACTTAGTTGTGTTGCAGAGTCAGGGTCCTTCCAGAACAGGCTGATTTATACAGATATCATGTGACAGATCATGTGACACTTTGATTGCACACAGGTGGAGCTTAATCAACTAATTATGTGACTGATGAAGTGAATTGGTTGGAGCAGCTCTTATTTAGGGGTTTCATACAAAGGGGGTGAATACTTATGCACACTCCTGATTTCTGTTTTTTCATCTTAATTATTGTTTGTGTCACAATAAAACAATAATTTTCACCTTTAAAGTGGTAGGCATGTTGTGTAAATCAAACGGTACTAACCCCCCAACAATCCATTTTAATTCCAGCTTGTAATGCAACAAAGCAGGACAAACACCAAGGGGGATGAATACTTTTGCAAGGCACTGTATGTGATAGGTAATGTGTATATCCATGCTCACAGGGTTCAAAGGCACTTGCCTTCAGTTACTGGGCAAATCTAGTGGAAAACAGAAAAACCATAACTATTGTATATCAGGGCTTTCTGTTTATCTGTTTGGACATGGATTGATGGCAAAAGGTTTTCCCTTATCTTGGTGCCTTGCCGATATTTTTCCCCTCACTCGTGAATCACACTTATACCATCAGAAGTCAGAGAATGTCCTTCGTCTCACCCTTTCCCAAAGAGATTCTTTATCAGTGCTAGGCACCAACCCCATCTGGTACGTTGATGCTGACAGAAAGATGAACGCATAGATCAGTCAGAATCCAAAAAAATCTTTTTTTTTAAATACATGGGATTATTGCTGTATGATATTTTCATCTCAGCCTGTCTTTATGTGGATATGATGACTGTGTCTGCTTGTATTCTGATCACTAATATGGACACTGAAATGTGTTTTGGAAAAGCAGCCTCAATAAAACCTCTAGACTTACTGCAGGTTGTCTCTGGCCACCATGTAATGCAGTGCATTGTTTTATTTGTCCTTATCCTTTAAAGTACTTATCTAAAAGTGCCCTATAACCCTATGAAAAACTGTTCATTATTATCCAAATTATTGTTTTATTTACTATGCAGATAGAACGTACTACACCACATCTACCTTGGCTTCTAGAGTTATGTGTGTAAAAAGTATTGAAGAAGGTTATACACATACTTTACATTTTCATCAAATTCATACATCCTTATGCAATGGTCCCTTCCATTCATAACAAAGAAAACAATAACTTACATAAAAATTACTAATTTGGACAGCACTTTTCATAGCACTAGAGAGCACTTTTACATGAGTACTATACAGGACAAGGACAAACAATAATATAAAAAAAAATCCTCTGTATCACACAGGAGCCAGAGACAACAGGCTGTAGGCAGAGGGTTTTATTTTATGCTTCACTGTCAGAGACCATAGAAGGGATCAGGGAGCAGACAGACAAAGTAATTATAGAGCAATTAATTAAAAAAAACCCCATAACATTATTATTTTTTTAAACAGATCAAAGTCAAAACATTAGAATAAGGGAGAATAACAAAGTCAACAAAGAAGGAAAGTGTCAACTAAGAAAAGCTGAAGAAGAAAAAACAGAAATCACAAACAGATAGCTCAGGTCAAGAGCTTCAGTTAATATTCATATCAGAATGGGGAGAAAATGTAATCTCACAAACCTTGACCATGCCATGGTCATGGTCATTAGTGTAAGGTAGGCTATTTTGAGTATTTCAGAAACTGCTGATCTCAGATTTGACACACAACATTCTCTAGAGTTTACACACAGAATGGTGAGATAAACAAAAAGCATCCAGTGACTGCAGCTCTGTGGGGGAAACACCTTTTTGATGAGAGGTCAGAGGAGAATAGCCAAATTGGTTCAGGCTGACAGGAAGGCTACAGTAATTCAAATAAGCACTCTTTGAAACCATGGTGAGCAGAAAAGCATCTCAGAATGCTCAGCATGTCGAACCTTGAGGCAGATGAGCTACAGCAGTAGAAGACCAGATCACATTACACTTCTGTCATCCAAGAACAGAAATCTCAGACTAAGGTTCACCTAAACAGGACAGCTGAAAATGAAATAAATCTTGCCTGGTCTTTTTCCAATTTTCAACTGTCCAGTTTTGGTTGGCCTGTGGCCTCTGTAGCCTCACATTCCTGTTCCTGTTGGGTCCAACCAGTCTGGCCAATCTTCTCTTATGTCTTGGATCAATAAGGCATTTCCACCTGCAGCTCACTGGATGTTTGTTTGATTTTCACACCATCTTGTGTGAAAACTCTCAAGACTATTGGGTATGAAAATCAAGATCAGCAGTTTCTGAAGTAATCCAACCAGCCTGTCTGACACTAACAACATTGCCATGCTCAAAGCCACTGAGGCCTTGTTCACACGTGACATGGCATTAACATGGGGGATCCGATTGAAAGTGGACAGCGTGTAGTACAGATGTGAACAGAGTCAAATGTGTCTCCAAAATGCACTGTAAACCAATCACTCAAACCACATTCGGCTGTTGTCTGGGCCAGTGAGTGGACATCCATCCATTTATCCATAAACTATACTGCTTATCCGTCAGGGTCGCACGAGATGCTGGAGCCAATCCCAGCTGACTTCAGGTGAGAGGCGGGGCAGACCCTGGGTAGATTGCCAATCTAGTACAAGGCTATGAATAGATCGACGGCTGTCAATCTCTGTAACACTACATATATTTAAGTTCTGGTCTGCTTTTGTGGGGAGTCATTTTTGATATTTGAATTCTCACATTAACTTTTAGTAATAATAATAATAATAATAATAATAAGAAGAAGAAGAACGACAACAACAACAACAACTTTATTCATCACACACTTGTGAAATTCCACTCTGCATTTAACCCATCTGAAGCAGTGAATGCACACACATGTGAGCAATGAGCGCACACACACACCCAGAGCAGTGGGCAGCCATGCTAACAGCGCCTGGGGAGCAGTTGGGAGTTAGGTGCCTCGCTCAAGGCCACCTCAGCCCAAGGCCGTCCCATATTAACCTAACTGCATGTCTTTGGACTGTGGGGGAAACTGGAGCACCCGGAGGAAACCCACGCAGACACGGGGAGAACATGCAAACTCCACACAGAAAGGCCCTCATTGACCACTGAGCTCGAACCCAGAACCTTCTTGCTCTGAGGCAACCATGCTAACTACTTACACCACCAATAATAATAATAATCTCATCTCATTATCTCTAGCCGCTTTATCCTTCTACAGGGTCGCAGGCAAGCTGGAGCCTATCCCAGCTGACTACGGGCGAAAGGCGGGGTACACCCTGGACAAGTCGCCAGGTCATCACAGGGCTGACACATAGACACAGACAACCATTCACACTCACATTCACACCTACGGTCAATTTAGAGTCACCAGTTAACCTAACCTGCATGTCTTTGGACTGTGGGGGAAACCGGAGCACCCGGAGAAAACCCACGCGGACACGGGGAGAACATGCAAACTCCGCACAGAAAGGCCCTCGCCGGCCCCGGGGCTCAAACCCAGGACCTTCTTGCTGTGAGGCGACAGCGCTAACCACTACACCACCGTGCCTCCCCTAATAATAATAATAATAATAATAATAATTATAATTATTATTTTATATATAGAGAGCACATTTCTCACACCCAAGGTCACTTTATAGTTATGAAATCAAACAGGACAAAAAAAAAGTCCTCTGGTTGTCTCAGGTTCAGTCTCCAGAACTGTGATTCATCTCCAGCTGCTTATATGAATAAATCTTTCAAAAACTATTTCAAATCACTTACATTATGACAGCTGTAATTTTAAAACTGTAATGTTGTTGTTCGAAAAAAAAAAAAAGTTATACTTTTTGATGTTTTTGAGCCCTGATCATGTTCTGTGTCAGTGCGGCAAGCTTGTCAGAAGCCTACTAATACCTGGGTGCTCTAGTCTATATACTTATTCCAAATTCACTGACTGCATCTTTAAATATGGCGAATCACCAAACTGTGAGAGGATACAGAAAAATAATAAAATAGGGATAAAGCTTAAAATCTCTCGCAGCTATAGTTTCTTTTGTTTATATGTGCTCCCATACTTCTATTCATGGATGAACATGGATTTATACCTCTACTGAGTGGCGGTTGGAGTGTTTCATAGACCTCAATAGCCTTTATTGAGTGCAGCCAGTGGTCAATAGCTGTCAGGGAAAAGATACACCTATAGTTGAAATGCTACAACAAATGCATGAATGCAGCATCATAATCATGCTTATAATTCCAATTAAAGGACTGACCTCAAACACAAGCGCAGGTATGTCTAGGTACCTGGGTTGGTTTGTGTTTCTGAAAACCTATATTTGACCTTAAATTAATTACACAGAGCCTCTGCCTGCAAGCCTGCTAAAGTGTGCATATACGTGACTCTTTGCTAGCAGTGGCTTATCTATCTATCTATCTATCTATCTATCTATCTATCTATCTATCTATCTATCTATCTATCTATCGTTTGTTTTGCCTGCCTCAGAGTTTCTAGGGAAGAATTACAGTAACGGATTCCCATTGCAGGCGGCATGGTAGTGTAGTGGTTAGCAGCACTGTCGCCTCACAGCAAGAAGGTTCTGGGTTCGAGCCCAGTGGCTGGCAGGGGCCTTTCTGTGTGGAGATTGCATGTTCTCCCCATGTCCGCGTGGGTTTCCTCCGGGTGCTCCGGTTTCCCCCACAGTCCAAAGACATGCAGATTAGGTTAACTGGTGACTCTAAATTGACTGTAGGTGTGAATGTGAGTGTGAAAGGTTGTTTGTGTCTATGTGTCAGCCAGGGTGTACCCAGCCTCTTGTCCATAGTCAGCTGGGATAGGCTCTAGCTTGCCTGTGACCCTACACAGAATAAGCGGCTACAGATAATGGATGGATGGATTCCCATTGCCTTCTATGGACAACTTGGAGAGTGAACCTACTAACCAGTTAACCTAACCACATGTCTTTGGAAACCAGAGCACCCGGAGGAAACCCACATGCAAACTCCACACAGAAAGGCCCCCGTTAGCCGCTGGGCTCAAACCCAGAACCTTCTTGCTGTGAGGTGACAGTGCTAACCACTACACCACCGTGGTGCCCCAGCAGTGGCTTGACCCTCAAGGAAATGTACAATACAGCTTTGGTCCATTGCGCTTGTGCTGAGATGTGATTTAGGAGACCGTGATCTTCCTGTCTCCACACTGACCCCTTCCACTGACCTCTTCCCTCAATTTCATCCATCCATCCATCCATCCATCCATCCATCCATCCATTTTCTGTAGCCGCTTATCCTGTCCTACAGGGTCGCAGGCAAGCTGGAGCCTATCACAGCTGACTATGGGCAAGAGGTGGGGTACACCCTGGAGAAGTTGCCAGGTCATCACAGGGCTGACACTTATGGCCCTTTTCCACTACCCTTTTTCAGCTCACTTCAGCTCGCTTCAGCCCGACACGGCTCGCGTTTCGACTACCAAAAACCAGCACGACTCAGCTCGTTTCAGCCCTGCTTAGCCCCTAAAACTCGCACCGTTTTGGAGTGGGGCTGAAGCGAGCCAAGCCGTGCCGAGTGAGGCTGGGGGCGTGAGCAGACACTCCCCTGTGCACTGATTGGTGAGGAGGAGTGTCCTCACATGCCCACACACGCCCCGCGAGCGCGCTGGGATCTGTAAACACCGCAAACCCGGAAGGAGAATAATTACGAATTACGAGAATTTCTGAAGCCTTATGCGCCTCGCCTCATCTATACGCTCTTGCCAGTATCTGTCCGCGTTGTCGGTGACAACAAGCCACAGCACCAAGACCAGCAACACTAACGACTCCATGTCCTCCATGTTTATTGTTTACTATTCGGGTCGTGAGACTACCGCTTAAAAGATCACTGATGTCACTGTTTGCGCTGCTTAACGACATCACGTGACGTCCACCCACTTTCGCTAACTCCACCCAATGTGTCCACCCACTTCCAGCCAGCACGGTTCAGCGCGGTTGTAGTCGAAATGCAACTCCAACAGCCCCGCTCAGCCCGACTCAGCACGGCACGGCTCAGCCCGACTCAGCCGCGTTTGTAGTGGAAAAGCGGCAATAGACACAGACAACCATTCACACTCACATTCACACCTACGGTCAATTTAGAGCCACCAATTAACCTAATCTGCATGTCTTTGGACTGTGGAGGAAACCGGAGGAAACCCACGCAGGCACGGGGAGAACATGCAACCTCCACACAGAAAGGCCCCCGTCGGCTGCTGGGCTCAAACCCAGAACCTTCTTGCTGTGAGGCGACAGTGCTAACCACTACATCACCGTGGTGCCCCAGCAGTGGCTTGACCCTCAAGGAAATGCACAATACGGCTTTGGTCCATTGCGCTCGTGCTGGGATGTGATTTAGGGGACCGTGATCTTCCTGCCTCCACACTGACCCCTTCCACTGACCTCTTCCCTCAATTTCATCCATCCATTATCTGTAGCCGCTTATCCTGTACTACAGGGTCGCAGGCAAGCTGGAGCTTATCCCAGCTGACTACGGGCGAGAGGCAGGGTACACCCTGGAGAAGTCGCCAGGTCATCACGGGGTGGCACAGAGACAAACAACCATTCACACTCACATTCACACCTACGGTCAATTTAGAGCCACCAATTAACCTAATCTGCATGTCTTTGGACTGTGGAGGAAACTGGAGGAAACCCACGCAGGCACGGGGAGAACATGCAACCTCCACACAGAAAGGCCCCCGTCGGCTGCTGGGCTCAAACCCAGAACCTTCTTGCTGTGAGGTGACAGTGCTAACCACTACATCACCGTGGTGCCCCAGCAGTGGCTTGACCTTCGAGGAAATACACAATACGGCTTTGGTCCATTGCGCTCGTGCTGGGATGTGATTTAGGAGACCGTGATCTTCCTGCCTCCACACTGACCCCTTCCACTGACCTCTTCCCTCATTTTCACTTACGCATAATTAGACGCATTGGATGAAGTGGGTCATTATGTGGCATAGCATTTCGTTCCGTCTGCGTCATTTCACGCCATAAAGTGCTTTTAAAAGACTCGCGCGCACACACACACACCACACACACAGCAGGAGCGCGCTGTGGAGAGCAACTTTATCCTCACCGACACCAAGTTCTGGGAGGGAGAAGCCCCCAAAGCAAGCAAGGAAGCGCTCTCTCTCTCTCTCTCTCTCTCAGACAGACTTGTGGCTGCACTTCAGTGGCATCAGACGGCGGCGGCGCGCGACAGGAGCGGACGTTGCGCACGAGGCAAAGATGAAGGTCAGTGAACCTCAGACTCGAAACACATCAGGGCTAAATTACTAACAAACATCTGGAGGCGACCTACTGATCTCATTCATCAAACTGCAGGTATTTCTCTTGATGTTATAAAAATAGGATAGAACCGAGTTAAAACAAATGTACATGCCCTAAGGGCTCTGAGTTTTTATTTTTAATGTTTTATCACAACGATACAATACACAGTAAGCCTTTCAAACCAAGTAAGCATTATGAAAACTCTTTTTTTTAATTATTAACAACTAGTCTATTATTTTTAAATTATTTATTAATTTTTACAAAGTAAAGATATTATTATTATTTTGATCTCATCATCATCATCGTTATTATTATTATGAACATTAGGCCTATATCATGTTTTTTGTTTTGTTTATTTGGTATTTAAAAAAAAAAACAGAGTACATTAACTCACAAACTGTCAAGTGCACAACGGTGAATGAGTAAAAATTGTATCGCAGTGTATTATACCGCTCAGAAAAGTCCAATACAGGGGACTTATTTCCATTGAGGTCCTTTATATATATATATATATATATATATATATATATATATATATATATACACACACACACACACACACACACACACACACACACACACACTGCCATCAAATCAGCTCTAAATGCCGCACAGACATCAGAAAGGCTTATCAAAGAAACATTACAGAGTTTAATGGCATGGGTGCAGATCCCGGGGGGGACGGGGGGGGGGGGGGGACATGACCACCCTCCAATCTCTGATAAACATGAATTGTCCCCCCCAATAAAAATCCCCTAAATTATTCAAAATTGTACAAACAAATGTATTTTCAGACAAATGATTCCCTGTGCAGTACTTTTTGAATGATGTGGCGAGCCTCTACGAAGTTGTGATTTATGGTTGCATGGTATGAGTTGCATACGGGCAAAAAAAAAAAAAAAAAAAATCACTTTTGCGTCCCCCCCAAATCCTGACATCGGATCTGCACCCCTGTTTAATGGATTACACTGAGAAGTCACGAGCTCTCTATGGGCTGGATCTTGCAGCTTTGTCTGCTGCAAGAGTGCATAGACTACTGGGGATGTAACCAAACATTTCTGTGTTTCTCTGTGTGTGTGTGTGTAGTGCTCGGGTCTGATGCGCTTCCGCTGGACAGTGCTCTTCCTCAGCGCGTATTTGCGCGTGGTGAGCGCGGACTGTGGCTCGGATTGCGCCTACTGCTCTGTGCACATGCGCCTGCAACAAACACACGGCAACTCTATAGTAAGTCTGTCGACACTATGCACTTTCACTGCTCCATAGCGTTAACCCAGCAATACTTATTCCCCAAAATGCAGTTCAAACACACATTTCTGTGCACACAGCTGCGCCTCTTTCTTTTTTTTTTGCACATCTATCACGATGAAGAAAAGACTCTACTGGACCTTGCTATAAAAGGCTATAAAGGTTTACTGTTTATAGTATTGCACTTTTCCCCTCCCTAAAAAAAATACATTATTCTGTCTGAGAGTGCAGTTCTGCGATTCATGCCCTTCTTATCAGTAATAGGATTAGACAATTCGACAAACAAAAAGAAATATTGTCTGTGATGTATTGATTATGTAGCATTTTCAAGCTATGGCATGTTCCCTGAATCAATTCATGGTGCTTGATGATATATTGATCAAAGCTCTGTGTGTGTGTGTGTGTGTGTGTGTGTGTGTGTGTGTGTGTGTGTGTGTGTGTGTGTGTGTGAAACAGTCTCTAAAATAACATCGATTGAATTTTTCACCACTGCAATGTTCTAACACATCTCCCGATTTGTGTTTACAGATCTGTGCCATGTAAATATTTCGTCTATACTAATGAGTGTTAAATGTGCATTCTTTCTATTTCTTCTCTTTCCTCTTCTGGACATAAAGGAAATGAAAAAAAAGCCCTTTCTTCATGTTTCCAAACATGCATCAAACTACTGAAGAGCTCAAACACTATAATTTGAGGTTGTTTAAGTGTGTATGTAATATTAATATACATTGTAATACACAGTAAAATGCAAAAAAAGCTGTATGTTAGATTTGCTGAAAATTATTCTCACGTATGGTTTCTCAAGAGCTTAACTCTGCTTCCCACCCGCACACATGCTTACTCATTACACACAGCACACTGCTACATAAAAGAAAATCCAGTTAGTCATGCGTAATATTGACTCTGGTGTTAGTAAGAGCAACCAGCAAACACTGATGTGTCTAATGATGCCAGAGTCAGGCAGTGTTGCTATGTATGTGTTTGTAAGACCAAAGACATCAGACAGTATGCATGTCATATACCATATTCATATGTTTTGGCAGGAATGTGTGTTGCAGTGTGAAGGTCATCTTTCCACTGGCGGCTCTTGGGGTATATGTCAAGATTTCCTACAGACAACTGAAAACACACCTGAAGCAGGGCAAGCGTTCACAGAAACCTATAGTCTACCCCAACAGCACCATGAGGAGAAAAAATACGGTGGCTTCATGAAGCGATATGGTGGTTTCATGAAGCGTTATGGAGGCTTCATGAAACGATATGGAGGCTTCATGAAAAAAGCAGCCGAGGTTTATGGGCCACAGCCAGATGACATAGACAAAGGCAGAGAAATCCTGTCTAAGAGCGACATGGAGATGCTGGCCAATCTGGTCGAAAACGATGCTGAGAGGGAAGGGCCTGCAATGAATGATATCCTTAATGCGAAGGGAGAGGCTGATGAGTTAGAGGGTGTGGCAAAGCGCTATGGTGGTTTCATGAGAAGGGGTTATGACTCAGGGGGTGGAGCAAAGCCATTACAGAAACGCTATGGTGGGTTCATGCGGCGGGTGGGCAGGCCAGATTGGTGGGAGGAGCCTAAACTTTACAGAGGTGTTGTTAAGCGTTTGCCACAGGAGGAGGAAGAGCAAGAGAAGTCACCAGCTATGGGCAAGAAATATGAGGGTTTCGTGGAATACTGACATCCTTGCAGATTGTGGTTAGCTGTTGATATTTCTGTTCTATCCCCCTTCATCTGTTAACTGTTAGAGGTTCTTCGTAATCATGGCAGAAAGAATCACATGCTTATAATGCACTTGTGCTGACACCATTTGTATAATTTGATTGTAATATCTTTGTAATGCTGAACATTTTCAGAATGTGAAAAAAAACACTCTCAGAGGTATATTGTGGCTACAGGAATTCATGTTTGTGTAGCAGAATCCGACACCAGATCGATGACAAAGTTTGATAACTTATGCTGATCTGTCCTGTCTTCATTTGTCACTTTTCCCTATTTCCTTGGCTGCACTACAGATAACGTTCTCTACACCAAATTTACTTCGAGATTGATACAGGAATATAAACTAATTTACTACAGCAACAGATTTAGTGGTGTAAAAGTTTTATTTAATGACCACAGTAGAGTGATTTCCCCACACAGCAGTGTTTCTCATAGTGGGTTGTTTTGTTGACTGTCTAAATTTGTTATATGCTGTACAGCTTGAATAAACTGCTCGAAACTGCAAAACAAAGCCTCTGTGTTTCAGAATGTCTCTGGGTTTCATAAATATTATAACAGTCTACAGTTACTGGTTCAGTGATACATCCTACTGCATCTCTGAGAGGTGCTTCAACCTACCATTAGGTAGCTATAATAAATACTTTTATCAGAGTGTATCCCAATAAAGTGTAGCCCACACAGTAGATCAGTATCTGCACTTTAGGAAGGTCATGACGGAAATCAGAAATCTTTTTGTGATGATGATTATGATATTAATGCTAATGATATTTTCTGTTTATTCATTTTATAATGATATAACAGTGAACATCCACCATTGTAATGATCTAAAGTGCACCTGGGTTTCTTATTTAGCTACATGATTTTTATTCAGTTGTATGCAAAAGTTTAGGCACCCCAACCACACATTTTGGTGATTTTTGAAGTAAAAAGAAGAAACATTTCTACAGCAAACTGTACAAGAGTGCTCTGAGAACACAATATCCCCCGCTGGCAACGATGCCATAACTCTGGTAAAACTCTGGCAATATGCATATTATCGACATATAACAAAGAATCCTGTCAAGTTTCATGAAATTCCTCCAAACATTGTGAGAGGAGTTGATTTCAGAAGGTGAGTACCCTTCCCGGGACGGACAGACAGACGGATGGACATCGCCACGAAATAATCCCCCTTCAGGCCTTTCAGCCAGTGGGGGATAAAAATTGTGAGGGAAGTTGATTTCAGAAAGCAAGCACACCTTGATGAAATTGCCAAAGTACAAGTTTGTTAATAATCAAGGGCATAACTCTGGTAAAATTTGCCCAAATTAAACAAAATTTCAATATGCATATAACTGTCACATAACAAAGCCTTTTGCCAAGTTTGGTGAAATTCCTCCACAAATTGTGATTTCAGAAGGCAAGCACACCTTCATGAAATTGTCACAGTACAAGTTATTTAATCAAGGGTCAAAACTCTGGTAAAATTTTCACAAGTGAAATTAAATTGCAGTATGCGTATTATCATCATATAACAAGGCGTTTTGCCAAGCTTCGAGAAATTCGTCCAAAAATTGTGAGAGAAGTTGATGTCAGAAGGCGAGCACACCTTCATGAAATTGTGAAAATACAAGGTTGTTAATCAAGGGCCGCAACTCTGGTAAAATGCGACCAAATTTAACAAAATAACAATCTGCAAACTACCGACATATAACAATGCCTTTTACCAGGTTTGGTAAAATTCCTCCAACAATTGTGAGAGGAGCTGATTTCAGAAGGAAAACACACTCTCATGAAATTGTCAAATTATAATGTTGTTAATCAAGAGCTGTAACTGGTAAAATGTGACCAAACTGAACAAAATTACAATATGTGTACTACCCACATACAACCCCGATTCCAAAAAAGTTGGGACAAAGTACAAATTGTAAATAAAAACAGAATGCAATAATTTACAAATCTCAAAAACTGATATTGTATTCACAATAGAACATAGACAACATATCAAATGTCGAAAGTGAGACATTTTGAAATTTCATGCCAAATATTGGCTCATTTGAAATTTCATGACAGCAACACATCTCAAAAAAGTTGGGACTGGAAAAGTTAAAGGTACAAAAAAAGAACAGCTGGAGGACCAAAATGCAACTCATTAGGTCAATTGGCAATAGGCCATTAACATGACTGGGTATAAAAAGAGCATCTTGGAGTGGCAGCGGCTCTCAGAAGTAAAGATGGGAAGAGGATCACCAATCCCCCTAATTCTGCACCGACAAATAGTGGAGCAATATCAGAAAGGAGTTCGACAGTGTAAAATTGCAAAGAGTTTGAACATATCATCATCTACAGTGCATAATATCATCAAAAGATTCAGAGAATCTGGAAGAATCTCTGTGCGTAAGGGTCAAGGCCGGAAAACCATACGGGGTGCCCATGATCTTCGGGCCCTTAGACGGCACTGCATCACATACAGACATGCTTCTGTATTGGAAATCACAAAATGGGCTCAGGAATATTTCCAGAGAACATTATCTGTGAACACAATTCACCGTGCCATCCGCCGTTGCCAGCTAAAACTCTATAGTTCAAAAAAGAAGCCGTATCTAAACATGATCCAGAAGTGCAGATGTCTTCTCTGGGCCAAGGCTCATTTAAAATAGACTGTGGCAAAGTGGAAAACTGTTCTGTGGTCAGACGAATCAAAATTTGAAGTTCTTTATGGAAATCAGGGACGCCGTGTCATTCGGACTAAAGAGGAGAACGACAACCCAAGTTGTTATCAGTGCTCAGCTCAGAAGCCTGCAACTCTGATGGTATGGGGTTGCATTAGTGTGTGTGGCATGGGCAGCTTACACATCTGGAAAGACACCATCAATGCTGAAAGGTATATCCAGGTTCTAGAGCAACATATGCTCCCATCCAGACGATGTCTCTTTCAGGGAAGACCTTGCATTTTCCAACATGACAATGCCAAACCACATACTGCATCAATTACAGCATCATGGCTGTGTAGAAGAAGGGTCCGGGGACTGAACTGGCCAGCCTGCCGTCCAAATTTTTCACCCATAGAAAACATTTGGCGCATCATAAAACGGAAGATACAACAAAAAAAGACCTAAGACAGTTGAGCAACTAGAATCCTACATTAGACAAGAATGGGTTAACATTCCTATCCCTAACCTTGAGCAACTTGTCTCCTCAGTCCCCAGACGTTTACAGACTGTTGTAAAGAGAAAAGGGGATGTCTCACAGTGGTAAACATGGCCTTGTCCCAACTTTTTTGAGCTGTGTTGTTGTCATGAAATTTAAAATCACCTAATTTTTCTCTTTAAATGATACATTTTCTCAGTTTAAACATTTGATATGTCATCTATGTTCTATTCTGAATAAAATATGGAATTTTGAAACTTCCACATCATTGCATTCTGTTTTTATTTACAATTTGTACTTTGTCCCAACTTTTTTGGAATCGGGGTTGTACAACAAAGAATCTTGCCAAGTTTCATGAAATTCCTCCAAAAGTTGTGAGAGGAGTTGATTTCAGAAGGTGAGCACCCTTCCCGGGACGGACAGATGGATGGACGGACGGATGGAAATCACCACGACATAATCCGCCTTTGGGCCTTTCGGCCAGCGGAGGATAAAAAACTGTGCCACTAGATACCACACAACCTAAAAGCATAATAGATCAAATGTTGTGCATGAACATGCTAAATGAGCACTATTCATTGAACATACTCATATTTTTGGTAAATGGTGAAAGTGAACAATGCACACGCACCAGAAGTAGAGATAATAGGCAAAAATTTAGCTTTCATATTGTAAAATTAAAATTATTACATGACCATCTCGATTTTTCTTGTGTGTTCCTTGTCTTGACCAGTGTTGTCTTATGGCGATGTGCTCTGATGCACTGGTCATGACAGAACTGATCTGTTTATATCAAAAAAGTAGACTCCAAGAGCTTTTCTAATAGTAGGTGAAATTTGATATTTTAATTGGTCAAAAATTTCACTTTGGATTCAGAGCAGCTCATTAAAAAATTCAGAAGAAATGAACAAGATTACCCCACCTTTCGCCCGTAGTCAGCTGGGATAGGCTCCAACTTGCCTGCGACCCTGTAGAAGGATAAAGCGGCTAGAGATAATGAGATGAGATGAACAAGATTAGATCATTTTTGGAACTGTGAACTATGAAGTGTGAACTATGTGAACTAGATCATCTTAATCTGTGTGAACTGAACTTTGAGCTAGCTCTTGTTAAGTATGAACTTGCACAACACTGAATAGATCCATCCCATGCTTACTGTAACAGTTGGCAAGGTGTTTTTTTCATCCAATATTACTCCTTTTTCTCCAAACATATCACCTTATTGTGGCCAAAGTGCTCAAATTTTTTATTTTACTAGCCTACAGCAATATTTTCCAAAATACCTCAAGCTTATTCAGATGTCGTTTTGCATACATCAGACGTTGAGCTTTGTGATGAGGTCACAGGTTTCCTTCTGATGACTCTTCCATACAGATCATGTAATATTAATAGTATGTACACGTCTTATAGTGTTGTAAGCATCAATTAGATTAAATTTCAGGTCCTCAGTTAACTGCTTCGAGGACAGATGATTGAATGTTAGCGTGATAAAAACAACAACAACAAAAACAACAACTATAATAATAATTATTATTATTATTGGATGGCACGGTGGTGTAGTGGTTAGCGCTGTCGCCTCACAGCAAGAAGGTCCGGGTTCGAGCCCCGTGGCCGGTGAGGGCCTTTCTGTGCGGAGTTTGCATGTTCTCCCCGTGTCCGCGTGGGTTTCCTCTGGGTGCTCCGGTTTCCCCCACAGTCCAAAGACATGCAGGTTAGGTTAACTGGTGACTCTAAATTGACCGTAGGTGTGAATGTGAGTGTGAATGGTTGTCTGTGTCTATGTGTCAGCCCTGTGATGACCTGGTGACTTGTCCAGGGTGTACCCTGCCTCTCGCCCGTAGTCAGCTGGGATAGGCTCCAGCTTGCCTGCGACCCTGTAGAACAGGATAAAGTGGCTAGAGATAATGAGATGAGATGAGATTATTATTATTATTATTATTATTATTATTATTATTATTATTAGGGCAGCACGGTGGTGTAGTGGTTAGCACTGTCGCCTCACAGCAAGAAGGCTCTGGGCTCAAGCCTAGTGGTGGATGGGGGCCTTTCTGTGTGGAATTTGCATGCTCTCCCCGTGTCTGTGTGGTTTTCCTCTGGGTGCTCCGGTTTACCCCACAGTCCAAAGACATACAGGTTAGGCTAATTGGTGGTTTTAAATTTTGTTTGTCTCTATATGTCAGCCCTGCGATGATCTGGCGAGTTGTCCAGGGTGTACCCCGCCTCTCACCCACAGTCAGCTGGGATAGGCTCCAGCTTGCCCATGACCCTGCACAGGATAAGCGGTTACAGATAATGGATATATATATATATATATTAGGTGGGTATTGTTGTCAACTATTCATAATAGTTAGCTAATTTGAGGAAGCACCACTGGGCACAATTATGAACTTGAGTGATGTTACTGAGGTTGAGGACTTGAATAAAGTTATGTTCTGCAAATTACTAGTTGGTACCATGCTATAGTGATCGAAAAAAGTTCTTGTTTAGGTCACACCCAATGGTTCAAATCTGAGACTTAATTTCTGGCATGGCTAATGGTGCCATACAGGCTGGTTTGTGAATTTTAGAAACTCTTAATTTCAAGGTATTTTCATGCACAACAGGCACTATTTTACATAGAATATAAAGAATATAGAATAAACAAACAAAACAGTGAGCCAGGAACAGGAATCTGAGCCTATAGTGGAGAGTTCAAGATTGGAAAAACCTTTTCCAATCTTCAACTGAGAGCTGAGGGCCACGAGCTCTGGGCCCAGGGCTACTTATTTGTGAGGCGAGAAGGTCATCTCAGGATGTGAAAAGGCAGAGTAAGAAGGTAACATTTCAATCTACTTGTATTTCTAGAGCATGCTTATATGATAGTTCTACTCACCTCTATTGGGCTAATTTCGTAGTTCATGGGGCTGATCCATTCTGTGATAGTGTAGAGAAAGGTAAAAAGATGTCTTTGGAACCTGATCTGTGACATATTACTTCATAGTAATTGCTTAGATAGTACTTCATATTCTGATTAAAAGATTGCAGGTAGACTCAGAATTAGTCTTTATTTATCACACATACACCCAAGCACAGACTTAAGCATAGTGAAATGTCTCCTCTGCATTTAACCCATCTGAAGCAGTGAACACACACAAGTGAGTAATGAGCACACACACACACACAAACCCATAGAACACGGCAGCTATGCTACAGCACCCAGGGAGCAGTTCGGGGTTAGGTGCCTTGCTCAAGGGCAGTTCAGCCCAACCTTCAGGCCATGGCTGCCCCATATTAACCTAACCATGTTTTTGGACTGTGGGAGAAACTGGAGCACCTGGAGGAAACCCACACAGACATGCCGAGAACGTGCAAGCTCCACACAGAAAGGCCCCCATCGGCCACTGGGCTCAAGCCCAGAACCTTCTTGCTGTGAGGCGACAGTGCTAACCACTACACCACAGCCAATCCATCTGCAGGTGATACCCCAAGGTTTGTATGTGACTTTCCTGGGGTTGCTAACACAATTATTTCACCAGTGACTGTACAGTAGGCTGCCCCAGAATAATGGCTTGTCTGTCCAGGATTCTCTGAGAACAAGGCACCAGTAGTTTTTCACCTTCTCATTGGTCTTATGCTAACAACTTTGGGAAAAAATAGCAAAGAGGGTTTGTATCTGTCAATTTCTCACCACATACCATGTCAAGGGTACTTGTGTGGCTCACACATCTTGTCAATAGTGTAGCCGCTGTCCATATTACTGATCCTGGGCACTTCAGTTATGACAATGCTCTACGTTAAGACCTGGCATCACATGTGTATATATATATATATATATATATATATATATATATATATATATATATATATATATATATATATATACACCTCACAAATGTAACTTGCAACACATCCCATAAAATTTGCCTTTATCTCGAGGTGTCTTTGCTCTGGATAAGAGCCTCTGCTAAATGCCTTGTGATGTAATGTCTTGAGTATGTTAGGTAATAAGGAGTCATGGTTTCTATACACTTCCCAAGCTCTCTACAGGTATATTAACCTTTGTACTGGAGGGGAAAGTGTGATCAGAATGAAGACCAAAGGTCAATCATCATTTAAATAAAGAGGAAATGAAAAAGCAGCAGCGCGGCACAGTGGTGTAGTGGTTAGCACTGTTGCCTCACAGCAAGAAGGTCCTGGGTTTGAGCCCAGCAGCCGCCGGGGGCCTTTCTGTATGGAGTTTGCATGTTCTCCCCGTGTCTGCGTGGGTTTCCTCCAGGTATTCTGGTTAGGCTAATTCAGGTTAGGCTAATCGGTGGCTCTAAATTGACCGTAGGTGTGAATGTGAGTGTGAATGGTTGTTGGTCTCTATGTGTCAGCCCTGCGATGACCTGGCGACTTGTCCAGGGTGTACCTTGCCTTTTGCCCATAGTCAGCTGGGATAGGCTCCAACTTGCCTGCAACCCTGCACAGGAGAAGCGGCTATAGACGATGGATGAAAAAGTGGCAATAGCTAACTCAACTTCTTGAAATTGCAACAGACTCTTTAGTTTCAGAGTCTCTCTCTCTCTCTCTCTCTCGTTATCTCTGTATATGTAATAATAATAATAATAATTTGTATTTGTCGAGCGCTTTTCATGATACTCAAAGACGCTTAACAAGCATAAAATAATCAGTAAAAGAATCATAATCAAGAAAAATCATAATAGTGGGGCTGTTAAGCTCTGATTATCAGAAGAATTGTGCACAAAATGAAAAAAGCATGAAACTTTCAGTTTGTTCTTGAAGGCATAAGCTTTAATTTGGGACGTGGAGGCATTCTCAGTTTGACCTCTGGGGTCAGCTAGAGGTCATTGACCTCCATGATGGCACATTTCTATGCATGAAATTAGAAAAGGCTGTATTTTAACACCTAAATGTGATGTAAATATAAAATAAATGTGTTTTTCCATGTTACTGGGCATGAAAAAATCATATATAATACTGATATTCCTCTTAGGGGTAACTTCAGGGGTCAGGTAGAGGTCATTGACCTTTGAAATTTGAAGTTTCTATGCATGACATTCTAGACGGGTGTATCTTAGGATCTAAATGTGATAGAAATGTGAAATTAATGTGTATTTCCTTGTTTCTGACCATGAGAAACCCATTTTTAATACTGGTATTACTCTTACAGGTCATCTCTGGGGTCAGCTAGAGGTCACTGACCTCCAGCATAATGCATATCTATGCACGAAATTAGAAACGGGTGTATCTTAGGTTCTAAATGTGATAGAAATGTAAACTAAATGTGTATTTCCATGTTTCTGGCCATGATAAACTAATTTCTAATACTGATATCATTTTTATAAGTCACCTCTGAGGTCAGCTAGAGGTCACTGACCTCCACGATAATGCATTTCTAAGCATGAAATTAGAAACAATCTATCTTTGGATTAAAATGTGAAATACTGTAAATGTAAAGTAAATATATGATTCCATGTTTCTGGACATGACACAACTCATTTCTGATAAGTAAAACATCTCCAGTGGTCACAAACTATGTCAGAAGCTGAACATAGTTGCCCCATTTCCATTGATAATTTCAAAGTGAGTAATGTTTTGGAGCATTTGCTCTCATTTGCACTAGAGTTGAAGAATACAGTATATTGTAGTTTAATTTTCAGTCATTTTAATGTTGGACATTGATAGGGCAATTCTAAATTCACAGGAATAACTATATGTCAGTCTAGCAGAGGTAGAGATTCAACGGAATTTTCATGTTCATGTTTTGTGTGTAGCCCATTATTTTCCCGCGGTTCAGAGTGGGGCAAGGGGTGTGGTTTTCCAGTGTTCTGTTTTCAGTGTTTCTGTTTCATTGTTCTGTTTTCCAGTGTTTTGTAGTTACAATTTGTAGGCCAACATTGTAATCCCCAAAGGTCAAGGCCCTTAGAATAAATGTAGATACTATAGTGATTTTAAAATGTTCTTTATGGAACCTGTTCAACTGTTTACACTGCATTTAGAGTTTTGATTGTAGTTCAAGTTTTTGATTAGTTAAAGTTTATAATTTCTGACAAGTTGAAGTATATTTCTGTCATGTTCATATTCATATGGAATTGTTTCTTACAATCCAAAACACATGAGATTTTTATATAGATTTATCAAAATGTGGGATGTTTCCCAACCTTGCCTGTTCTCCATGATGTTGACCTCTCAGAATGATATCAGTATCAAAAATGGGTTTCTCATGTACAGAATCATAGAAATACAAATTTAGTTTACATTTCTATCACATTTAGAACCTGAGGTACACCCGTTTCTAATTTTATGCATAGAAATGCATTATGCTGGAGGTCAGTGACCTCTAGCTGACCCCAGAGATGACCTGTAAGAGTACTATCAGTATCAAAAATGGGTTTCTCATGGTCAGAAACAAGGAAATACACATTAACTTCACATTTCTATCACATTTAGATCCTAAGATACACCCGTCTAGAATTTCATGCATAGAAACTTCAAATTTCAAAGGTCAATGACCTCTACCTGACCCCTGAAGTTACACCTAAGAGGAATATCAGTATTATATGCGATTTTTTCATGTCCAGGCACATGGAAAAACACATTTATTTTACATTTACATCACATTTAGATGTTAAGATACAGCCTTTTCTAATTTCATGCATAGAAATGTGATATCACGGAGGTCAATGACCTCTAGCTGACCCCAGAGGTCAAACTGAGAATGCCTCCATGTCTCAAATTAAAGCTTATGCCTTCAAGAACAAACCCTGAAAGTTTCATGCTTTTTTCATTTTGTGCACAATTGTTATGCTTAACAGGCCCACTATAAGAGAACACAAGAAAAATAAAATAAGAATAAGAGTCAGAGGCACTTGACTAAGGAGAGAAAAGTCATAAAATCAATGCAATAAAAAGGTAGGTGTGATCAAAGTGAAGACCAAAGGTACCAAATGTAGCACCAATATCGTTATCTGTGGTGCTATCTTAGTCTTTGATGCATACTTACCTTAGGCCATTTTCTAAATAAGGACATTTTAGAGCCATTATCCAAGTGAAATGCTTCTGTTATAGCCTATGGTAACTAAGTTACAAATCTTTCACCTTTGGTTGTTGTAATCATAAATCATAAAACTTTTAGTAATGTCACCTAAGGACTTTGTATGCCCTTACACATAACAACAGTACGTCATAACACTGACATGGTCTAATTTGCATGGCATAATCCAGTAACTTTACAATCTTTTTCCTTATGCAGTTTAAAGATAGTAACAGTACTGTGTAAAAGCCTTAGCACATGCAAAAGAATTCTCTCAAGCAAAGATGCCTTCAAAATAAAAGTAAACATGAAGGTAAACATTTCTACATGAAATTAAGAAGAACAGTAAACTGTAATAAACTAAACAAAGGCAATATTTGGTGTAACAATGCTTTGCTATTTAAAAACGCATCAGAAGTCTCAAGTGCACTTTATAAAGGATTATAAGGAAATTGGCTGGTAAGCATTTTAGAGAATCTGCTACAGTTCTTATGGACATTTTGACTGTCACAAGCTGATGGTTTTGTTTGTTTGCCTTAAAAGTGGTCTGTGATGTTAGTTTATTTACTGCCATTTTCTCTACTGTAACATCTTTTTGTTGGAAAAGTAATGCTTGGACAGCAACATTATTTTTACTGACTTAATGATGCAAAAGTCATAAAATAAACATCGATGACAAAATTAGTATTAAAAAATTAAGGTGCCTAAAACTTTAGTACAGTACTGTACTTAAGACAATTTATGTTATCCACAAAGAAATATTTGTGTTTAATTATATATACACCGCAATAAAGCAGTTCCCAAAGATACATAATGAATATGAATGAATTAACATAAATCACTTTATCCCACTCTATGTCATGGATAAGGAACCTACCTAGATAGAACTAGGAACAAAGTGGGAATGCACCTCGAATGGAATGACAGCTTTATAAGGAAATGGGCTGAGAACTTGTTCGAAGCATTTTGGAAACCTTGGACCAGTTCTGTAGGTAAAATCCCAGAAAGTCTCAATGGTGTTTTGAATTAGAACTGTGGTCTATGAATTAATCTGGTCCATTAGTTCATAAAATACAACAAAAATCTCTGTAATTTTATTGATTGAATGATTGATAGATTAATGTTTGGAAATCAAAAGGCTATGTACAGTGGATATAAAATGTCTTCAGGCCCCTGTTAAAACTTCAGGTTTTTGTGCTCAGAAATAACCAATCACACTCAAACTCCTGTTCAGAAGAACCATCCACCATGAACTATTTCAAGAAATTTAAGCTGAGGTTTTAGAATGGCCTTCAGTCCCGTGACTTGAACATCACTGAAACTCTGTGGGTAGATCTTAAACATACTGTGCATGCATGATGGCACAAGAGTATTTCAGAACTAGAAATGTACGGTGGCTGGGAAGTACAAAACAAAATTACAAAATGTGAAACACTTTTACATTTTATAAAACAAAATTACATTAGGGCGGCACGGTGGTGTAGTGGTTAGCGCTGTTGCCTCACAGCAAGAAGGTCCAGGTTCGAGCCCCGTGGCCAGCGAGGGCCTTTCTGTGTGGAGTTTGCATGTTCTCTCCGTGTCCGCATGGGTTTCCTCTGGGTGCTCCAGTTTCCCCCACAGTCCAAAGACATGCAGGTTAGGTTAACTGGTGACTCTAAATTGACCGTAGGTGTGAATGTGAGTGTGAATGGTTGTCTGTGTCTATGTGTCAGCCCTGTGATGACCTGGCGACTTGTCCAGGGTGTACCCCGCCTTTCGCCCATAGTCAGCTGGGATAGGCTCCAGCTTGCCTGCGACCCTGTAGAACAGGATAAAGCGGCTAGAGATAATGAGATGTAAATTACATTAGCAAAGCACTTTTACCAAGGACAAAACAAACTTACATCTTAGAAAACAAACTGACAAGATGCAAAACACTTTTACGGGTGCTGAGACAAATTTACAAGTGGCGGAACACTTTTACCAGTCCCGAAACAAATTTGCAAACGAAAATCTTCATGGAACGGGAATGTACCAAATGCCTCAAGCGACCCGGAAGTGATAGAGTGAGCAGTCAATTCATGTTCCCTCTGTCCAAAATTACTCACTACTCACTATATAGTCCTCGATATAGAAGTCCCTATATAGTGAGCAGGGAGTATGAATGAATGAATGAATTTATTTATTTATTTATTTCGAACATGTATAAAAATGTATGTAACTATTTGTACATACAAAAGAAAGAAAATGAAAAAAGTGACAAAAAAAGAATAAATAACATAAAGAGCTAAGACATTACAATACACCGCACATTGTTCGAAAAAGGAGTGGGAAGAAGTACAATACTTTTTTTTTATTTCCCACCCCTTTTTAACTACCCCAAAATCCAAACTACATTAATACACCTATAAAAATATATACCATATATACACTTCATGATTATCCATATAAATATATAATTACAAAAATAAATATATACTACATACCATATCCATATATATATATATATATATATATATATATATATATATATATATATATACACACACACACACACACACACACACACACACACATATATATATATATATATATATATATATATATATATATATATATATATATATATATATATATATAAATCTCCTTCTCACCCCCGGCGGGGGGGTGGTATCCATGTCATCCTCAAGCTCGGGTCCTCTACCAGAGGCCTGGGAGTTTGAGGGTTCTGCGCAGTATCTTCGATGTTCCTAGTACTGCACTCTTTTGGACTGAGGCTTCAGATGTTGTTCCTGGGATTTGCTGGAGCCACTCTCCCAGTTTGGGGGTTACTGCCCCAAGTGCCCCCACCACCACGGGGACCACGCAACCCTTGACCTTCCACATCCGTTCCAGCTGCTCTTTCAACCCTTGATACTTCTCAAGTTTCTCATGTTCCTTCTTCTTGATGTTGGCGTCAGCTGGGATCGCCACATCTATCACCACCACCCTCTTCTGCTCTTTGTCCACCACCACTATGTCCGGTTGGTTAGCCAGGATCTGTTTGTCAGTCTGGAAGCTGAAGTCCCACAGAACCTTGGCCCTGTTGTTCTCAGCCACCTTCTGTGGTATGGCCCATTGGGACTTGGGTACTTCTATTCCATACTGGTTGCAGATGTTCCTGTATACTATCCCAGCCACTTGGTTGTGCCTCTCCATGTACGCTGATCCAGCTAGCATCTTACACCCTGCTACTATGTGCTGGACTGTTTCAGGGGCTTCTTTGCACAGTCTGCATCTTGGGTCTGATCTACTCTGGTAGATCCTGGCCTCTATGGCTCTTGTGCTTATGGCCTGTTCTTGTGCTGCCATGATTAGTGCCTCTGTGCTGTCTGTCAGTCCTGCATTATCCAGCCACTGGTAGGATTTCTTGATATCAGCCACTTCCTCTATCTGACGGTGGTACATGCCATGTAGGGGTTTGTCTCTCCAGGTTGTCTGTTCCTCCTCCTCCTCTGCACTCTCATCAGGGTTCTGCTGCCTGAGACACTCACTTAGCAGTTCATCCTTTGGGGCCATCTTTCTGATGTATTCTCGGATTTTCGATGTTTCATCCTGGACCGTGGTCTTGACGCTCACTAGCCCTCGGCCTCCCTCTTTCCGCTTGGTGTATAGTCTCAGGGTGCTGGACTTGGGGTGGAACCCTCCATGCATGGTGAGTTGCTTTCTAGTCTTGATATCTGTGGCTTCTATCTCCTCCTTTGGCCAGTTTATGATACCAGCGGGGTATCTGATGACTGGTAGTGCATACATGTTGATGGCTCGGACCTTGTTCTTACCATTCAGCTGACTTTTCAGGACCTGCCTTACTCTCTGGAGGTATTTGGCTGTGGTTGACTTCCTTGTGGCCTCTTCATGGTTTCCATTAGCCTGTGGAATGCCAAGGTACTTGTAGCTGTCTTGGATATCACCTATGTTGCCCTCTGGTAGGTCAATCCCCTCAGTCCGGATCATCTTGCCTCTCTTTGAGACCATCCGGCCACACTTGTCCAATCCGAATGACATCCCTATGTCATCGCTGTAGATCCGGGTGGTGTGGATCAGCGAGTCTATTTCTCGCTCGTTCCTGGCATACAGCTTGATGTCATCCATGTAGAGCAGGTGGCTGATTGTTGCCCCACTACGGAATCGGTACCCGTAGCCGCTCTTCGTGATGATCTGACTGAGGGGGTTCAGGCCTATGCAGAACAGCAGTGGTGATAGCGCATCTCCTTGGTATATGCCGCACTTGATGTTGACTTGGGCAATGGGTTTTGAGTTGGCCTCTAGGGTTGTCTTCCACATTTCCATTGAGTTCTGGATGAAGGTCTTTAGGTTCCTGTTGATCTTATACAGTTCCAGACATTCCAGTATCCATGTGTGTGGCATTGAGTCGTAGGCTTTCTTGTAGTCAATCCAGGCAGTGCACAGGTTGGTCTGTCTCTTCTTACAGTCTCGGGCGACTGTTCTATCGACCAGTAGCTGGTGCTTGGCTCCTCTGGTGTTACTGCCAATTCCTTTCTGTGCGTCGCTCATGTATTGAGCCACATGCTTACTCATTTTTGCCGCAATGATGCCTGACAGGGCCTTCCATGTTGTGCAGAGACAGGTAATTGGCCGGTAGTTGGATGGGATGGGTCCCTTCTGGGGGTCCTTCATGATTAGG
Organism: Neoarius graeffei; assembly: GCF_027579695.1. NCBI lineage: Eukaryota > Metazoa > Chordata > Actinopteri > Siluriformes > Ariidae > Neoarius > Neoarius graeffei. The sequence goes on along the minus strand of NC_083569.1, from coordinate 49,292,319 downwards.
ACTGTCCTGCCTTGGGTTAGCCATTCTGGGTGGGTTCCATCCCTCAGCAGCTGGTTCATCTGTGCTGCTAGGCGTTCATGGAGTGCAGTTAGCTTCTTCAGCCAGTACGTATGGATCATATCGGGGCCTGGTGCTGTCCAGCTCTTCATCTTTGACACTCTTTCTTGGACGTCTGCCATTGAGATGGTTACTGGTTCTTGTTCTGGGAGGTTGCTGTGGTCAGCTCTTAGGTCCACTAACCATTGGGCATCGGTGTTGTGTGATGCCTTTCTTTCCCATTTGTCTTTCCAGTATTTTTCCACCTCAGCTCTTGGTGGGTCTGACCGGTTGTTGTTCCCCTGCCACTGAGAGTACACCTTGGCTGGTTCAGTGGAGAACAGCTTGTTTATTCTCCTGGCCTCTCCCTCCTTGGTGTATCTCTTCAACCGGGTGGCCAGAGCTGTTAGTCACTGTTTGGCAGTTTCGAGTGCCTCTGGTATGGAGAGTGAGTTGTACTTCCTTTATTCACCATGTTCCCTTTCTGTAGTTCAGCTAGCTGGCTAACTTCTCTCCGTGCTGCCTTTATCTTGGCCTCTAATCGTCTCTTCCATGGTGGATACTGTTTGTTATGTCCCGAGCCCACCTTGTGTCCAAGCATCTCCATGATTACTGTTGCTGTACTGTGTATCAGCTTATTGGTCTCAGTGATGGTTTTTGTGGAGATTGTCTTCAGAGCAGCATTCATATCTACTAGTAGATCTTAGGCAGGTAGAAGGTACTTAGGTACCTTAGAAGGTACTTGGCAACTCAGCTTCGGTATTCGTCGGGGGCTCCAGGTTTCCAGTTGGGTCATGATCTTCCTTCTCAGGTCAGCAGCTCTTGTGTTGAGGCTGTTAGTTGTTGGGGCTTGGTACCCAATCTCTGGTTGTGGGGATGATGACATCTCCCCGCTGACCTGTCTTCCTGGCTCCCCCTTGCCATCGTTGTTGTATTTCATTAATCTGTAGTGATAGTAGATTTCGATTACGGATGTTGGAACACTGTTTCTTTGTTAGCCTTGATTGTGGGTTTCGAAGTATCCAATGGTCCCACATTCGCTGCATGTATCCCCTCTCTCTGGGATTTCTTGTATAGTAGCATTCCAGCAAATCCGTATTTTCTGTCCTCGTCCATCGATGTCTTGTTCCAGTAGCCCATTTCTCATCAGTTTGCCCTGGTTCCCTAGCAACTGACGCAGACCTTGTTGACCCGGGCGACCCTGTTGAGCCTGTATGACTCTATCAGTTATGTCTTCACTCATTCCTGAGGTAGGCTGATATATCATGAGGGGTTTTTGCCTAAGAACCCTTACTGGATGATGTTTTGCCCCGACCGGGATTCGAACCCCGATCTCCTGCGTCGTAGTCAGTGAGCGTTACCACTGTACTATCCAGTGTAATACAGTGTAATACAGTGTGTATGTGTATATACACACATATATACACATACACTTCATAAATATCTATATAAATATATAATTACAAATATATATATATACTTTATACCATATATACACTTCATAAATATCTATATAAATATATAATTACAAAAATAAATATCTACTACATACCTATCCCTGTAAATATGAAGATATCTATCCCCATAAATAAATATATACCATATACTAAGTTAGTTCTAATATAACAATCAACCCCATTCTATTTATCCCTCATCATCCTCCATTAACATACTTCCTCTTCAATATACTTATTTAAAAATATTTTTGTACCTTTTTTTAAACAGATTTATATTTGCACTTTGTTTTATTTCTGTCTCCAGTCTGTTCCATAAAGTCACCTCACAGCTCGATACGCACATGCTTTTCATATTTGTTCTAACCTTTGGTTTTTTAAAATTTAGGTCTCCCCTTAGATTATATCCCCCCTCTCTCTCACTAAACATTCCTTGTATATTTTTCAGCAATAGATTATTTCTTGCTTTGTACATTATTTGTGCTGTTCTGAATTTGACCAGATCCATAAATTTCAACGTGTGATTTTATGAATAGTGAGTTTGTATGTTCTCTGTATCCTGTTTTGTTTATTGTCCTTATTGCTCTTTTCTGTATTGTACATATCGGCTGCAGAGTGGTTTTGTAGGTGTTTCCCCAGACTTCGACACAATAGTAGTGAATGAGTGAGTGATTTCAGATACAGCCGCTGTCTTGTTCCCTGTGCACTTGGTCCTTCTGTCTGCTCCGTGTCCTTTAAAAATTCTAGAGACTGTCCACATGAACCAAGTTAAGCAGTTCAAGTGTTTTCCACAAAAGGGGCAAAACATCATTTGGTCACAGTCGATGTTCCGTCACCATAAACTCCACAGAAGACAACACAAATTGACCGCTCACTCTATCACTTCCGGGTCGCTTGAGGCATTTGGTACATTACCTTTCTGTGAAGATTTTCATTTGTAAATTTGTTTTGGGACTGGTAAAAGTGTTCTGCCACTTGTAAATTTGTCTCAGCGCTCGTAAAAACGTTTCACATCTTGTCAATTTGTTTTCTAAGATGTAAATTTGTTTTGTCCTTGGTAAGTGTTTTGCTAATGTAATTTTGTTTTATAAAATGTAAAAGTGTTTCACATTTTGTAACTTTGTTTTGCACTTCCCGGCCACAGTAGAAATGTTCTGCAAAGAGTAGTGGTTGAAAATTCCTAAAACAAGAATAGAAAGACTTCTATTTGTCAACAAAAAGAGCTTACCAGCTGTGATAGCAGCCAAAAGGAGTTTTAAGTGCTGACTTACTCAGGTATCCAAACTTTTACACATGCCAAAATTACTATTTTATTTCTAAGTTCCTGAAATACAAAATAACTGTGCATTAACATCTGAGTGAGTGATAGTTCTGTGGGTGGAAATGCCTTGCTGATAAGACAGATCAGAGGAAAACATCCAGATTGTTTTGAGCTGCCAGGAAGGATATAGTACCACAAATAATTACTCTTTACAGCTGTGGTGAGCAGAAAAGCATCTCAGCATGCACAAAACCTTGAACCTTGCAGTGGATGGGCTACAGCAGCAGAAGACCACATTGGGTTGTACTCCTGTTAGACAAGAACAAGAATCTGAGGCTATCATTGGCAGGGCCGCGTTAACCCTTGCCGAGGCCCTGGGCAGACACCCCCCCCCCCCCCCCCCCCGAGGCCCCCCCCCCGCCTGTTGTCAACTGCGCTCAGCAAATTCACCCCCTCAGATGTGCCTGTCTAACTAGACACAGAAACTTAAATAATGACAGTGGCACAATTAGAAATACTACTGAACGATAAAACTTTATATCCATCAACACCTATTTAATCGAGAAAAAGCAATGGTGAAATAGGCAATTGCATGGTGAAAAAATCCTTCAGACATCATGGTTAACAAGTCTGGTTAACTAAAGTTTAGCCTCAAGAAGCCTTTGAATGAGTGAGTCAATGAACAACATGTCAAGAACATAACCTCGGCCTACAACAGTTTCTTTAGTATTCAGAACAAGAGCATTCATTTGGTATATAACCGTTCGTTTTCATTTTGGAATCCAGGCGACTTTTAATTTGTGAAAACAAAGAGCGATAACAAAGAAAGAAAAATATCTTGCTTCTCAGAAATAAATCTCAAAATGTTAGGCTATGTGAAACATTTCATCCTTTCACACACGTAATGTCCCAAACAGCAGTGGCACACAGCTTTCCGCATTCAGTTTGACAGCCATGGGTCAACTTACAAGGGCACTTTCCTACTTTTCTGGAAAGTGAAGTCATTAATTAAATCATTGAACTCAAGCTGGCGTAGCGTGTGAAGACATGGTGGACAGTGATCATATTGACAATGACGGGTGATTTTTGCGACGGGACAAGGTGGGCTTCCTTACGGGTGGCGAAATGCATCAAAAATGTTATCAATATGATCAAAACGTCTGAAAATATCGTTTCATATTTTCCGATCTCGCTACCTCCGAGGCCCCCTAGTGATCGAAGCCCTGGGCAGCTGCCCATGAAGCCCATTAGGATAACACGTCCTTGATCATTGGTGCTTTCTTAGATGCTTTTTTGCTCATCACTTTTCCAACAAGTGATTATTTGAGTTACTATAGATTTCCTGTTTCACTCAGTCTGACCATTCTCCTCTGATCTTTCTCATCAGTAATGTGTTTTAGCCTGCAGATCCTCTGCACACAGGATGTTTTTTGTTTTCTGCACCATTCTGTGTAAAGTCTAGAGAATGTTGTGTGAAAATCCCAGATCAGCAATACTCAAATCAGCCCATCTGGTACCAACAACCATGCCACAGTTAAAGTCACAGGCATCACACTTCTTCTTTATTCTGATGTATGATCTGAACATTCCCGGAGGTGCTGGATCCATATCTGCATTATTTTAGGCATTGTCTGGTTGCCACATGATTGGCTGATTGGATAACTGCATAAAATGAGCAGGTGGACAGCTATTAAAGTAGACAGTGAGTATACATACACATTCTTCATTACTTATTTCTAAGTAAAACAAAATATTTGGGTGGGCAAAAATGGATGTGAAAATGGCATTCCAAAACTGACAGTTGACTATATTTTAAATGATTTATATGACCTAATAACAGACATTGATATAAAGAAATTTAACCAACAGAATAGGACTAAATTTATCAGTAATTATTTCCCCACCAATGTAGCACAATGTATACATTTCATTTGCCCTATCTATTTTAATCCCATCTCTAAATAGTCTTTTAACCTGTTGGATTACTTTAAATATGAGAGTCACTGTTTTTCCAGCTTGGTTTGTAGTTAAAAGAATAACACAATTAAGGTGACAGGTTTCCAACCCCATATTTGGGTCCAGTGCGTTTACTGGATGTTAAGAAATTTGCATTTGCCACATCTTGAACAGTTATATGCAAATGCACTGTAGCTCTTATGTGACAGAACATTTATTTCACTCCTGTAAACATGTCTTTAATGTTTATGTCCTCTAGGCAGGAGCAGCAGTAGGAATGTTGGGCCCCCGACAGGTTAATGGACTGCCCTCCATCCCAACTCCCCCAGGAAAGCTTTCATACCAGGGAGGCACTCTTGGGCCACCTGTAACCTTGGGTCAGCTTCTTTGCTCAAATGGAATTCTCTCTGTTTTAACCCTAGACCATACTGCTGGGTTTCACGTGACGTCACATCCGCCTCATTAGTTATTCAAAACTTTAGCTGATGGTCTACCAAAGCTCAGGTGACAAAACATTTGTATGGAGAAGGTGCATTACTCGCATGAAAAATGCCTTACGTTTGCATTGTTTTAGGTTGTTCAAATTGATCAAACCATGAAACTGATAAAAGTTTCTTCAGGGTTCCCTGTGAACTAATAAAAAAGGGAGACTGAACACAGGATTTCACAAAAAGACGTTGAGAAAGGTGGCTTTCGAACCTCACACTGAAATCGAAGAGAGCCGAGTCGAAGCATGCTCGAGTTTGCAGTGATCACTTCGTGAAAGGTTTGTATCTCCCTCTCAGCTACATTGTTAGTGTTTTCCAAGTACTTTTCTTGCTATCTGTCATTATTTTACGGTACTTTTTTTAGTCACGAAGCGCTAAAGTCCCCAGCTGTTTCTTTGTTTACTCCTCACGCCTCACAAAGTCCATACATATGAAGGTCACAACAAAATTCTTCCCCAGCCATACAGTTACAATGTACCATGATCACTTCTCCATCTTGTTTAACTAAGATCCAGGTCTTTAAAGGGGTTTCTGATGATCTTTGTGGATTATTTACCTGAGAGATAAGAGCCAACACAAGTGAGAATCAAGTGAACTGTTGTTTGTTTACACTTCAACTTGCAGCGCTTTTTTGTAAAGACGCAAATGAAAAGATAAAAAAAACAATACAGGATTCAATCGGCAGCGACTTGATACCGAGGTCCTTTACCCAGCCACATACAAAAAAGTTGTAAGCCTCCATACTCTTTCATACTTTCATTTCTTTTGTGGTGTAGAAGGACGTCTGCAGCACCAGATAGTTCGAGATGTCGGGGAACTCGATGGAAGGGTAGTTTTCGAGATCGTATGACAAATCCTTCTTTCCCAGACTGTAGGGGTCGATTCCGTTGCACATAGCAATCTTCTGAATATATCTAAAGCGAGCAGTGGCTTCTAGATTACGAGTGTACTCTGATAAGTTATTGCTAGTTGTTTGCACTACAGCAGCTATTTCACTTCTGGTAAAATCGCTAAGAAAAGTCACGTGACTAAAACCCAAAGATAGTTTAACTTACAACGTACTTAATACTCTGGGGTGAAGTAAGATCATTTTGAATATTTTACAAAACTAAAACGATTTAGTTTTACAGTATTATACCTGTTACCTACCGTATCTGCCTTTCCTGTATCCTGCTTGTTCCTTCCTCAGCCTATTACCTACTCCGCCTCTTATCCCATCAGGAATAATCCTGCCAAGTTGCTTTCCCACCATAGAGATTAGAGTGTTGCCTCTTGAATTCTTGCATGCTTTGAGATCCCCTTTCTTTGCCAGCTTGATGATAAGTCCTTTCTTCCAACTATCTGGGATTTTCTCATCTCTCCATATTTCCTTCAGTAGTTCATGGCTCTTAGTTGCTGAAAAGTCTACGTCTGCCTTCAGTAGCTCTGGCATGATGGAATCAATTCCTGCTGATTTTCCATTTTGTAGCCATTTTATAACTGTTTTTACGTCTCTTATAGATGGTTCACTGATTGAAATGTCCTCAATCATTTCCTCTACAGTGGTATGCAGAAGTTTGGGCACCCCTGGTCAAATTGCTGTTACTGTGAACAGTTAAGCAAGTTGAAGATGAAACGATTGCCAAAAGGCATAAAGTTATTCCCTTTATATTTAAAGCAAAAAAATTTTTTTATTTTCACCTTTTACATTTTCAAAATGACAAAAAAGGAAACGGGCCCAAAGCAAAAGTTTGGGCACCCTGCATGGTTAGTACCTAGTAACACCCTCTTTGGCAAGTATCACAGCTTGTAAACACTTTTTGTAGCCAGCTAATAACCTTTAGTTCTTACCTGGGGGATTTTCCCACATTCGTCCTTGCAAAAGGCTTCCAGTTCTACAAGTTTCTTGGGCTGTCTTGCATGCACTGCTCTTTTGAGATCTATCCACAGATTTTCAATGATGTTTAGGTCAGGGGACTGTGAGAGCCAGGGCAAAACCTTCAGCTTGTGCCTCTTGAGGTATTCCATTGTAGATTTTGAGGTGTGTTTTGGATCATTGTCTTATTGTAGGACCCATCCTCTTTTTAACTTCAACTTTTTTACAGATGGTGTGATGTTTGCTTCTAGAATTTGCTGGTATTTATTCAAATCCATGCTTCCCTCGACCAATGAAATGTGCCCTGTGCCACTGGCTGCAACACAACCCCAAAGCATGATCGATCCACACCCATGCTTCAGAGTTGGAGAGGTGTTCTTTTCCTGGAATTTGGCACCCTTTTTTCTCCAAACATACCTTTCCACATTGTGGCCAAAAAGTTCTATTTTGATTTCATCAGTCCACAGGACTTGTTTCCAAAATGCATCAGGCTTGCTTAGATGTTCATTTGCAAACTTCAGACGCTGAATTTTGTGGCTAGGACACAGGAAAGATTTTCTTCTGATGACTCCCCCATGAAGGTCATATTTGTTCAGGTGTCGCTGCATAGTAGAACAGTGCGCCACCACTCCAGGGTCTGCTAAATCTTTCTGAAGCTCTTTTTGCAGTCAGACGGTTTTTATTTGCCTTTCTAGCAATCCAACGAGCAGTTCTTTCAGTTTTCTTCATCTCCCAGACCTCACCTTGATCTCCACTGTTTCTGTTAACTGCCATTTCTTAATAACATTACTATCTGAGGAAACAGCTACCTGAAAACACTTTGCTACGTTCTTGTAGCCTTCTCCTGCTTTGTGAGCATCAATTATTTTATTATTCAGAATGCGAGGGAGTTGCTTAGAGGAGCCCATGGCTGTTGATTTTAAGGACAAGTTTGAGGAGTCAGAGAATTTATACAGCTTTGAAATCTGCATCATCTGACCTTTCCTAATGAAGAATTTGAACAAGCCACAGCTCAATAAGCTAATTAAGGTCTGGAACCTTGGTAAAAGTTACCTGAGAACTCAAATGTATTGGGGTGCCCAAACTTTCACATGGTGTTCCTTTTCTTTTTTCACTCTCTAATTGTGCAAAACAAAAATAATACACAAATCTTGCAGAAAACGCTGAAAAGAAATGTGTTGCCTTTACCTTTATGCCTTTTGGTGACCAGTTCATCTTCTGCTCACTTAACTATTCACAGTAACAGACATTTTCAGTAAGGGTGCCCAAACTTTTGCATGCCACTGTATATGTATCTTTTTGGCTCTAAAAAGGTACACATGGTTACCTTGAGGTCCAATAATGATCCCTGGGGGTACATTAGTGTAAATTGTATCCTGGGGGACAGAAATGGACTCCTACGGTACCCCTATTTCTGACAGTGTACATGCCCCTTAAATAGTTTATGTGAAGATATCAATAGTCACAAGGCCATCAAAATTACATGAATAATCAATTGAAATCTCATTTCCTGAATGTGATTTATCCTAAGATGCCATTCTGACACTTTGTACACTGTAAAAAAAAATCCGTTGTTTTTACGGAAAAACACTGGCAGCTGTGGTTGCCAGAATAATCCTGTTAAAAATACAGTGAAATGTAAACAACATTACAGAATAACTTGTACATTTCACTGGGATTCCATGTACAATTAATGATAACTAAATGTAAATTTTACAGGTATTCAATGTACAATAATCAATACATAACTGTTAATTTTACGGATATTCATTGTACAATAAACAATGATTCAAAATGGTTACAAGCAAGGATCTACAGATATTTTTTGGGGGGCTTTTTTCACCTTTATTGGATAGGACAGTGTAGAGACAGGAAATGAACTGGAGAGAGATTGGGAAATGACCTTGGGTCGGAATCGAACCCGGGTGCCCGGATTCATGGTATGGCGCCTTAGTCGACTGAGCCACGACGGTGGCCATTTTTTAATTTTTTTAACAGGGCAATGATGTAATTTTAATGATCACATTCTGTTTTAGTATTACAGTTTGTCTGTGTTTAAACTACAACAATTTGTAAATTCTACAAAAAAAATATGATCAATTCAACATATTCTTACTGTTAAATTAACAGTGGTATTTGGTTAGGAGTTTTACAGTATATTGATGTAAATTACACACTGCTTCATTGTTTTTGTATTTACAGTTTTTTATGTCATGATTTTACATAAATTCACTGTTAATTCTACGGACATTTTTTACAGTGTAGGTTAGATGTAACATGCTGGCTTTTTTTCAGTCAGGTTGAATCTGACAGGGTCTGAGAGGAAAGCAGACCTTTTAGTTTAGAAAGCAAAACTTTTAGTTTGGATTGCAAGACCCTACAGCGGATAGTGAGGGCAGCTGAGAAGGTCATCTCTTCCCTCCATCAAGACATTTACACCACACGCTGCATCAGAAAAGCTACCAGCATTGTGGCCGACCCCACACACCCCTCACACAATCTCTTCACCCTCCTGCCGTCTGGAAAAAGGTACCGAAGCATTTGGACCTTCACAGCCAAGCTCTGTAACAGTTTATTTTCGCACATGCCATCAGACTCACCAACTCTGAGGGACTGGACTGATAACATGGACTGTTGATCACACCACTCCCACTGCAGTCTTTGCACAGTGAACAATAATGCACTATCACTTTTTACAATGTTTACAATGCCTATCACATACACAGTGTTGACATCGATTTATTTCTTTTTACATATGGTGTAGTGGTTAGCACTGTTGTCTCACAGCAAGAAGGTTCTGGGTTCGAGCCCAGTGACTGACGGGGGCCTTTCTGCGTGGAATTTTCATGCTTTCCCTGTGTCTGTGTGGGTTTCCTCCAGCTACTCTAAATTGCCCATAGGTGTGAATGGTTGACAGGAGAAAACCTCTATAAAAATCCAGTAGAAGGCAGTGGGAAACCAGCACTGTAATTCTTCTCTTTGATGGCTGGTATTGTCAGAGCGGACCTGCCATCAGGCAGAACACTAAAGAAGACCTCAACTTTCTGCACATTAACAGTTGGCACTGTCTGTTTGTGCTCGTTGTCATTTTTGCACTGTCCTTGCTGTCTGCACTTTATGTTGTGTGTAGTTTATTGTCTGCAATGTTTGCACTCGCTGCACTCTTGCACTTTATGTTGTTATATGTAGATTTGTGGTCCTGAAGAAACGCTGTTTCGTTTTAACTGTGTACTAGAGCGGCGGCTACAATTATCGACACCTTAACGATCTTTTGGCTATTGCAAAAGTAGAAAAGACTTTCAATATGTAAATTGTGCATGAATAATTACTCAAACTTCCACTGGAAAAAAATGAGTTGATTCCCGATTACTTAGCATATCAGATCACGTGAAACCGTTCCACAATTATTGACACCTTTGTCCACAATTATCGACATCCAATTGATTATTTATAAAAAAAATTATCAGTATGTGGTATTAAGTTAACAAAACATAGTTTTTATTTAAAATTTGTTTTACATACTTATATATAGTACATAATATCTTTTATATAAATATATCGATGTCTGTGCTTACGTAAATGAGGAAGTAATTCTAATGTTTATAAACAAATGAACTGATAATGTTTAACCTGTCAGAAAATCTTTTTGTTCCACTTTCTCAGTATTTTCACAGATCACATTCTGTTAATCATTTGTTATTGTTTATATTAATTTCTAGTTTTGTAGTTTACCAATAAACGTCAACAGGCAACTGACATTGTAACCGCATGGAAATCCAGGTCAAAGGTCGCATGTCATTTCTTGAACCAAAATATAAAATGTCTGCTGATATTGTAATATGTGGTAGATGTTTACAACAAACTGAAGAAAAAAAATCTGAATGGAAAAGAAAAATCTGAATATTTCAAGCCTATAATTTTTTTATATGCTAGGAATGTAATTCTGTTCTAATTCTATTTATTGCAATCGGATTCCAAATACTCTATAAACATTCCATTCTGTTATGAATCAGAAAAAAATGATTATAAATCACAACACTTTTATTTTTGTAAAGTACTTCATCTACTTCAACAATGTTACACAAAGTTCGATCCATAACAGTTGTAAATGTCTCTTAATTCCACAGGGTGTCAATAATGGTGGACACTGGTAAAAGTGATCACTATTATCGACACCTCACATGATTCTCAAATGCACGTTTAGATACAAAATGGCGACTGTCAAATGAAAGAGTAAGAAACAAAGTAGGTTTCGACAAGATTATGAAATATTGGTGAATTTGAGAAGTAAACACATGTCCATGATCTTTCCACCATGCTTACCTGCGATGATAACGTCTGGATTTCCTCAATTTGGGCAATTCCATGTAAATGTCAACCTCACCATGCAAAAATAAAGCAACATGTAATACATCAAAACCACTCCCAGAGATATCACCTAGGCCTGTATTTTACAGATGTGAACAAGCTGAACCAATTTGTAACCAACCTAATATGTCACTGTCAGTCTTTCTTTCTTATAATGTAAACCCCAAGCTAAAATCAACTTTGATCATGTACAATTCTATATTATTGCCACAAGCCACAGAAATGTATGCTAAAATCCACAAAACAGCAAAACAATAGCCATCCTAAATATTATTTAAGAACTTTGATAGTTTTAGCTGATATTTAGAGAGTTTTTCAAAGGGTTATGGTGGTTAAATTGCTGATTTTCTAAACATATGCCATGTCTATTTCAGACGCGTCACATCCATAACGGAATTTCATCACATCCATAACGCTGACTTTTCCTTCCGAAACTCTGCATGAAATATAAAATATTTTAAACAAAGATTTTTTAATATTCACCTTGGACCCCTCTATCAAATGGATATCTCCATTTCGACATTAGGTTTACGATTTCACAGAGTTTGATAAAAATGTACAGTCACCCAAGAAAAGTGATACTTTTTCTGTCACATCCATAACGCATCTTTTATTGGCGTTTTCTGGCATGCCCTAGATGTACTATGGGAATTGTTCTTGTTCTATCACTTCTCCAGTATGGTACAGCCTTAAAATATGCAACACCTGTTTAAATACTGGGAGACAATAAAACATGCACTGGGTCATTTGTTGCCATTTTGAGTTCAAGTGTCACTTCCATAACGCTGGAATTGCTCATTTCCTGATTGTGCTGAAAAAAATTCCATCTCCGGTAACGAGCTGTGTCATCAGATGACAAGATCAAAGGGTGAGGCGGGTCTTCCAGTTGATTAATTAACCAATAATAACTGTTGTAACTGAAACTCACCTTTGTAAAATTGATTTTTATTGGTAAATCTGAAAAGGTGTCGATAATTATGGACTGTCGATAGTTGTAGTTGCCGCTCTATACCAACTGTATACGGTTGAAATGACAATAAAAAAGCCTTGACATTGACCTTTTTTAACTTTTAGTTCTTATTTAGTTATAATAGTTTTCTCTGTTGATAAATTGCATTCATAGCTTTTCATTCTGAAAACATACTAAATAAAATAGTACACAGCTTTGTTTTATAGCTTCTTAAAGCAGTATCCTTGACTTGCAAGTGACGTCAAAGCAAATAGAAACCCAGATGTCGGCCATGTTGGTGGAGATACAAATGCGGGGTAAAGCGACATTCCATACAAAACATAGTCACGTGTGCGCAACTCTCTTTGTTTTTCCACTGCTTTAAGCGTTCTTTTAGCTTTGCCATATCTTTGTGCTGTATATGGTTGTGGTCACAACAGTACTCGTGAACGTGGCACATTCCGATTTTTTAGAATTCCATCCGTGATTCAGAAAGAGGGCAAGGAAACTCTGAGGCTTAGTACGGAGAGGAGACGAGGGGATCAGTACACTTCATCCGATGACCATTTTGTCCAACAGTTAAGACATTCAGTCCAAAGCCTTTTTCAGACGCACGATCAATTATTTTATATTTCAGGTATTCTGGTGGTCACGAACAAAGCCCTCATGAGAGCGCTGCTCTGTGCCTAAAGATTTAACATGATCCAGCCAGCTTTAAAATTAATAACTCGGCCACTGGAGTTCACAGCAAAGCCAAATTTTACAGGCACCTCCCTCTAAGCCTCCCCCTTGGAAAGAGCATGGTCTCGGGTCGGTAGAACCGCGTTTTGGCCTGGGATTCGCAAACAAAGCCCCTGTGAGAGCGCTGCTATAATAATAATAATAATAATAATAATAATAATAATAAGTTCAATTTATATAGCACCTTTCTCAAAACCCAAGGTCGCTGTGGCAGTGGGGGCATGGTCAAGCATCGGTCTGTGACCGGAGGGCGGAGTCAGGGAAGGTAAGTGGCAGAATCACTGCACCTGATGTCTATTAACATGTGTTTGTGTGTCTTCCCAGTGACCGCGCCCTATTTAAAGAGAGAGAGAGAGAGAGAGAGAGAGCAGAGGAGGAGAGCTCTCTCCCCAGCCAGACGACCTGTGTGTGTGCGTCCGTGTGTGACTGGGAGACAATTAGATAAGCTAAAAAGCTGAATAAATATTTTTTTTCTGAACTCAGGTCTGGCCTGCCGTCCTTCTGTGCTCCTCCCACTCATACGAACTGTCACAGTCACTTTACAATTATAGGAAAAAAAAAGAGTCAACCAAATAAAGGTCAGGATGTCGTTCCACTAGTGTAGCAGCCAAAGTCCCACCAAAAAGCATATAAAAACACGTCCCACACCGCCAGCACAGCCGCCAAGACGGCACCAGGCAGCATTGCTTGGAACACTGTGCCATGGATCCACAAAGCCAGCACAGATGCACCACCACGCACAGTGCTGGTATGTCCCAAACCACCCTGCACAGCCACCACGATGCCACCGAGCAACATCGCTCGGAACATCACGCCAAGCACTAAAGCACCGCTGCACAGAGCGCTGGACAACCGTGATGTTAAAATGAGCAACGAGCTCACTGCAGTCCATAGCGAGGAGCACAGGCATCACCCACAGTTAACCTAGGCCTGGAGGGAACCAATGCCCAAAATTGGGTCCAGAGCTACACCACAACCGGCGGACAAAAACACTCAAACAAAAACAAACATCAAACTACACAAACACAAAAAAGAAAAACAAAATAACAAATAAAATAAAAATAAAAAGCTCCGGTGAGAAGCGGCAGCCAGAATGCGCACGGTGTACTCTCAACTGGAAATGGAAATGAAAAAGACCATATTAAATCTGCGCCTAAAGATTTAATATGATCCATACTGTGGCACTCATTTGCTTTACAAAAATGTGTTTTGCTTCGGGGCCTTTCTGTGTGGAGTTTGCATGTTCTCCCCGTGTCTGTGTGGTTTCCTCCGGGTGCTCCAATTTCCCCCACAGTCCAAAGGCATGCGGTTAGGTTAATCGGTGGCTCTAAATTGACCGTAGGTGTGAATGTGAGTGTGAATGGTTGTTTCAGCCCTGCGGCGGGGGATTCAGAATGACCAATTCTAAATTGACCGTAAGTGTGAATGTGAGTGTGAATGGTTGTTTCAGCCCTGCGGCGGGGGATTCAGAATGACCAATTCTAAATTGACCGTAGGTGTGAATGTGAGTGTGAATGGTTGTTTTCAGGAACCTGTGGCAGGGGATTCAGACCATCACAGACTACAAGCCCTCGCCACAGACCTGTGATAACTCCACCTCTCTGCTGAATCAGTTGAATGACTTCTTTGCTCACTTTGAGGCAGACAACAGCACCACGGCACAGAAGACCCCACCACCTCCCGACGACCAGGTGTTGACGCTGTCCCCAGACAACGTGAAGAGAGCTCTCAGGATGACAAATGCATGAAAAGCCCCAGGTCCTGATAACATTCCTGGTCTTGTCCTGAGAGACTGTGGCGAGGAGCTCACAGATGTCTTTACAGACATCTTCAACATCTCATTGAGCCAGGCTGTTGTCCCCATGTGCCTCAAAGCTGCCACCATCATCCCGGTCCCGAAGAAGCCGTCTCCCTCCTGCTTCAATGACTACCGCCCGGTCACACTCACTCCCATCCTCATGAAGTGCTTCGAGCGGCTAGTCATGCGGCATATCAAGTCTGCCCTCCCCCCCCACCCTGGACCCTTTCCAGTTTGCATATCAGTCCAACCGTTCGACTGATGACGCCATCTCCACTGCCCTCCACTCAGCCCTCACCCACCTGGAGACAAAAGACTCGCATGTCAGAATGCTGTTCATAGACTTTAGCTCAGCATTCAACACAATCATTCCTCAGCAGCTCATTCATAAACTGGACCAGCTGGGACTCAACACCTCCTTATGCAACTGGCTGCTGGACTTCCTGACGGGGAGACCACAGGCTGTATGGGTTGGCAGCAACTCCTCCAGCACCATCACATTGAACACGGGGGCCCCCCAAGGATGTGTGCTGAGCCCCCTCCTCTTCACTCTGCTGACCTACGACTGCACACCAACATCCAGCTCTAATCTCTTCATTAAGTTTGTGGATGACACAACTGTGGTGGGTCTCATCAACATTGGTGATGAGACAATCTACAGGAGTGAGGTGAGCCGCTTGGCCATGTGGTGCAAGGACAACAATCTCCGCCTGAATGTGGAGAAGATGAAGGAGATTGTTGTGGACTTCAGGAGAGTGCACACCCAGCATGCTCCACTAACTATCGACGGTGCTGCAGTGGAGAGGGTGAGCAGCACCGAGTTTTTGGGTGTGCACATCTCTGAAGAATTGTCCTGGAGCAAAAGCACCGCATCACTGGCCAAAAAAGCCCAACAGCGTCTGTACTTCCTCCGCAAACTGAGGAGAGCAAGAGCCCTGGCCCCCATCATGCACACTTTCTACAGAGGCACCATCGAGAACATCCTGACCAGCTGCATCACCGTGTGGTACGGCACCTGCACCGTGTCCTGCTGCAAGTCTCTGCAGCGCATCGTGAGAGCAGCTGAGAGGATCATTGGTGTCTCTCTCCCTTCTCTTATGGATATTTATAACTCCCGCCTCACCCGCAAAGCCATCAGGATTGCAGGTGACCCCACCCATCCATCTCACAGCCTCTTCAGTCTGCTGCCATCGGGGAGGAGACTGCGGAGTCTCCGGGCCAAAACCAGCAGGCTCAAGGACAGTTTCTTTCACCAGGCGGTCAGGAGGCTCAACTCACTCCCTATTCTGCCCCTCTGCCCCCTGCCACAGATTCTGCCTGCACACCCCCCTGCCCCCCCTTATCTGACATGTCACCCTCTCAGTTCCCCCTCCAACACACACACACACACACACACACACACACACACACACACACACACACACACACACACACACACACACTCTCTCAACGTTCATTCACACACTGAACTCAGGGACTGCACATTTCACTTTACCTCGCTCATTTGCACTATTCTGCACTACCTCACCTTAACAGCTATTAGTTTATTGTTTATACTGCTTATTTCATGTTTACCTGCTATACCTCATCTGCATATCTTTGAACTGTGGGAGGAAACCGGCGTGCCCGGAGGAGGCACAGGAAGAACATGCAAACTCCACACACACAGAAAGGCCACAGTCGGTCACAAGGTTCAAACCCAGAACCTTCTTGCTGTGAGGCGACAGTGCCTCTAACCACTGCACCACTGAAAGTGGCAGATAATTATTTCTAATTTTAGTTATCTATTTGTATAAAGAAGCAAAATTTACTTCCAACAGAATAAGAACATTTAAAAGAGTGAAATGAGTAAAAGCATCCAAAACCCAGCTGAATAAGCTTATATTTGATTTATAACAATGTCATAATGAGAACATTAGCTAAATTTCCCCATATTCCAGACATTTTCTTTTGTTACAATGTTTTTGCAGCGTGTGTATGACCCTGCAAGTTAGAAGATCAGGCTACATTGTGCCTGCTCATATTAATGATCATGCATCCAGTGGATCCAACCATACATTATCCATACCACTTATCTGTCAGGGTCGTGGGGGAAGCTGGAGCCAATCCCAGCTGACTTCTGGTTAGAGGGTACACCCTGGGCTAACCAGGTTTACCCTAATCCGCATGTCTTTGGACTGTGGGAGGAAACTGGAGCAAACCCATGCAGGCACGAGAACATGCAAACTCCACACAGAAAGGTCCTGGTCAGCCGTGAGTTTCAAACCTGGAACCTTCTTACTGTGAGGCGACAATGCTAACCATTGCACCACCATGCTACCTACATCAAGTAGATATATTCATTAAACCATGGTATATCCAAGACACTGCTGTGAGATACCTTCTTTATTAGAATGCATTCTAACAAAAAAGGGTAAATCAAGAAAACTTAAGACAGTGTGACAGTTAAAGGCCGAGAGAAATGCATTTTTTTTTGTGCTAAAACAGAATAGCAGTTAAATTCGGCGAGGTTTCTTGAGTCCCTGGACAAAGGCAATTGTTCTTTAAACCGCACGGTAGCGGATGTATTCACAGACAAAAGCAGAGTAAATTTAGCCCTTTTATAACCACCCGGAAGTAGCAGACGGGAGCCGCGTGACGTCACGGTTGTGTATCGGCCACGAACAACAACATGAGCGACCAAAGCGAGCAGGAATTTAGTGAGGGAGAAACTTTAAGTTTTAGTAGTTTTTCGTCAGTTCAAGTTGATGACAATGTACTGACAGAGGAAGAAGAAGTGGCCAGCAACAGGGAAGAAGAGAGAGGTATCGAACCATAACGATTCGAGCCAGAATTGTCCGATGAGAGCGGGGTCAGTGCCCTTGACTGCTTATTTGCTCCAATTTATGTGTGTGTGTATATGTGTATGTATATGTGTGTGTGTGTGTGTGTGTGTGTATGCCTGTGTGTGTTTGTGTGTGTATGCATGTGTGTATATGAGTGTTTAGTCTATGTCTAGTTCTTATCTAGAGTGTTTATACTGTTTATATTGTTAATTTCAATTATTCTATTTTTATTTGCATTGCCTGTTTGCACCGTGGGTCAGAGAGGACTGAAATTTCATCTGTGCTGTATGTCGAGCATGTATAGTATATTTTTGCAATAAAGTTGACTTGACTTGAAATGTTTTCTATGGGTGAAAGATCTGGACTGCAGGCTGGCCAGTTCAGTACCCGGACCCTTCTTCTACGCAGCCATGATGCTGTAATTGATGCAGTATGTGGTTTGGCATTGTCATGTTGGAAAATGCAAGGTCTTCCCTGAAAGAGACGTCGTCTGGATGGGCGCATATGTTGCTCTAGAACCTGGATATACCTTTCAGCATTGATGGTGTCTTTCCAGATGTGTAAGCTGCCCATGCCACATGCACTAATGCAACCCCATACCATCAGAGATGCAGGCTTCTGAACTGAGCGCTGATAACAACTTGGGTCGTCCTTCTCCTCTTTAGTCCGAATGACACGGCGTCCCTGATTTCCATAAAGAACTTCAAATTTTGATTCGTCTGACCACAGAACAGTTTTCCACTTTGCCACAGTCCATTTTAAATGAGCCTTGGCCCAGAGAAGACATCTGCGCTTCTGGATCATGTTTAGATAGGGCTTCTTCTTTGAACTATAGAGTTTTAGCTGGCAACGGCGGATGGCACGATGAATTGTGTTCACAGATAATGTTCTCTGGAAATATTCCTGAGCCCATTTTGTGATTTCCAATACAGAAGCATGCCTGTATGTGATACAGTGCCGTCTAAGGGCCCGAAGATCACGGGCACCCAGTATGGTTTTCCAGCCTTGACCCTTACGCACAGAGATTCTTCTAGATTCTCTGAATCTTTTGATGATATTATGCACTGTAGATGATGATATGTTCAAACTCTTTGCAATTTTACACTGTCGAACTCCTTTC
This sequence comes from Neoarius graeffei, assembly GCF_027579695.1. Lineage (NCBI taxonomy): Eukaryota > Metazoa > Chordata > Actinopteri > Siluriformes > Ariidae > Neoarius > Neoarius graeffei. The sequence goes on along the minus strand of NC_083569.1, from coordinate 49,273,468 downwards.
TGATATTGCTCCACTATTTGTCGGCACAGAATTAGGGGGATTGGTGATCCTCTTCCCATCTTTACTTCTGAGAGCCGCTGCCACTCCAAGATGCTCTTTTTATACCCAGTCATGTTAATGACCTATTGCCAATTGACCTAATGAGTTGCAATTTTTTTTTTAATTAAGTTTTCTCTGCTCGGGGGTAGCACACAATATATACAGATTTCTTCAGTTAAGTCTTTGGTCAATCAAAAAAAAAAGAAAAAAATTATAAAACTAGATATGCTTCAAGGGTTGAATGAGTGTTATAGCTTTCAGTCCCATTTCTAGTGGTATCTAAGCAATACCTGTACATGCATCAACAGTCCACACATATATCACCATACAGTATGAATAGGTGAACTTACAAATGTCCAAATTATGTCCATCAACATAATTACTTAAACAAAACACATAATTTATCCATAATTTAGCTGCACAGATTCATACACATACCACCTTTCAAGGCCCTGTTACATACACACATATACCCCCCCCCCCACACACACACACACACAAAATGTACATCCACATATGCAAACCCTACTGTAGTATGAAATATAAGGGTATTCCTCCAGTAATACTACTTATTAGACAAAGTTCTGTCTGCATTATCCCATTATCTCATACATTAACTATAAACAAACAAAATTACCATAGATATGCTGTTTAATTTTTTGCCAAACGTTGGAGGTGCCAGTGTATATGGAGTTTGAAATTTGCTCTAGACTCAACATTGACTCAAAAACTTGTAACCAAGTTCTCTCATTAATGTTGGCTGTGTTCTTCCAGTTTACTGCTATTACTTTCTTTGCACTCATTAATCCTATGGATATTGCTTTCTTCTTAAAGGGTGGCCATTGCATATTGTCCATGTAGTTAAAAATGCATAACATGGGGTCTATGTTAATCTTCTCATTAGTAATTTTTGACAGGTTTAACATAACTTTTCCCCAGAATATTTGCAGTTGAGGGCATTCCCATATCATATGGAAGTAAGTTCCTTTACCAATATTGCAATGCCAACATATATCTTTATTTTGTGGGCCCATGAGAGCAAGTTTTTTGGGAGTATAATATATTCTGTTAATAAACTTATAGTTTATAGTTTTATTACGTGCAGAATTTGATATGTTGTGCATTTTCTGCCAGATAGATTTCCAACTGTCTGGTTCTATGTTTGTCTGTAGGTCTTTCTCCCAAATCTTTTCCAATGTTACAATAGCAGAGGTTTCAGAGTTGCTTATCATCTTATAAATTTTACTAATCAGGTGTGTGCCCCTTTTCATTATGTCCATTAGGTGTTTTTCTATATTGGATATTTTTGGGGGTTCTCCGTGTTGTCCAAAGATTTTTGTAAGTTGTGATCTAATCTGGAGATATAACCAAAAGTCTTTATTTGTTAGTGCATACTTCATTCTCAACTGTTCAAAAGATATTAGAATACCATCAAAAAAAAGCTTCCCAGTGAACAAAGCCCCCTTCTTTCCCACTCCTTGTTTTGCATTGGTTTCTTATCCACAGTAAAAGTATCATTACCCCATACTGGAGTGTTTGAGGAGAGATGAGGTTCAAAATGCAACTTATTGTGTAGGACTTTAATTATTTCACATGAGAATTTTATAATTGGACTGTCTTCATTTTTCAATTGTTTGTTATTGAACCACACTGACTTAAGAGACAATTTATGGTTATCTAAGGCAATTTTCATTTCTATATCTTCCCAGCTTGTCTGTTCCGAGTGACTATAAGCCCATTTCAAAGGATATCTAGAATTTATAGCTAAATAATAGTTTTCTATGTTTGGAAGACCCATACCACCTTTATCATGAGTAATATACAATTTATGTGTACTAATTCTTGCTCTCTTGTTGGTCCAAATAAAGGCAGATATCAAAGAGTTAATTTTTTTAAAGTATATTTTATTAAAAAGTAAGGGGAGAGCACTAATAGCAAACATTAAGCAGGGGAGGACATTCATTTTAATAGTATCTACTTTCCCCCACAGTGAAAGTGGTAGATACCTCCATCTGTCCAAGTCCTCCTTAATGTCACTCAGGATATTGGAAATGTTTACTGAGACTATCCTCTCAAGATCAGAATTTAACATGATGCCTAAATATTTGATACCTTCTGGGGACCATTTAAAAGGCAGATTTCCAAAGTCTTCCTCATGGCAGTATTTATTAAGAGGCATTGCTTGAGACTTTCCATAATTAATTTTATAGCCAGATAGCTGACTAAAATGTTGAACTAATTCTAGAGTATGTGTAAGTGAGGTGACTGGATTAAGTACCGTTAATAATATGCCATCAGCATATAAGAAAACCTTTACTGAGATGTCTCTAATAGGAATCCCAACAATTTCTTTACTGGATCTAATCTGACAGGCTAATGGTTCTAAAGAAAGAATAAAAAGCAGGGGTGAGAGAGGGCAACCTTGTCGGGTGCCACGATGCAAAGAAAACCCTTCTGAAATCAAACCATTTGTAGAGACCTTTGCGATTGGATTACTGTATAGCAAAGAAATATATTTAATATTTGAACCAAAACCAAACTCTTCTAAAGCTTTAAACAAAAAGTTATATTCAATTCTATCGAAGGCCTTTTCAGCGTCTAAAGAAACTGCGACTGCTGGGTCAGTTAAGGTCTTGGCATAATGAAAAGTATGCATTAGTTTCCGCATGTTATCTCCAATTAATCTATTTTGGACAAACCCTATTTGATCTTTATGTACTAGACTAGGCAGGATTTCTTTAATTCTGCCTGCAATTATTTTCCAAAGAATTTTATTGTCTACATTTAGCAACTGAATAGGTCTGTAACTTCCACACTGCAAGGGATCTTTTCCCGGTTTACATAGCAGTGTTATTATTGAAGTATTCATGTTGCGTGGGAGGGCATCATATTGTTTGGATTCGTTATATACTGTAAGAAGTTTATCTGCCAAGAGGTCAACAAAGGTCTTATAAAAATTTGTAGTAAATCCATCTTCGCCAGGAGCTTTATTGCTGGTTAGTAATTGGATTGCCTTTATCACTTCACATTTTGTGATATCTGCATCTATTTTATCCTTTTGATGTTTAGATAGCACCGGTAAATTTAGTTTCTTACAGAAACTTTCTAAATCTTGTTGAGCCGCTGTGACTTCACTTTTATAAAGATCTTCGTAAAACTCCTTGAATCTTTTATTGATACCTAGTGAGTCAGTTATGGTATTGTCGTTTAATTTAACAGCTTGAATAATTCGAGAATTTCTTTGTTTTTGAAGTTGTCTAGCCAGTATTTTCCCAGTTTTTTCTCCCATTTCATAATTTTTACTATTTAATTGGTACAAAGTAAATTTAAGTTTCTCATTCATCAATGTGTTTAATTCCAATTTAACTGTCGCCAATTCCTTGTATAGCTGGTCATTGTTCGGTGATTTTTTATGCTTATCTTCCAAATCTTTAAGAGTGGCTGTCAAATTTTCCATCTGATAGTTTGCCATTTTTTTCTTATAGGATGAGTAATTAATTATCCAGCCCCGACATGTTACTTTGTATGCTTCCCATATCGTACCAAAGTGTATTTCTGCAGTCATATTTTCCTTTAAAAAAAAGCTCTGTATTTTTGGTTATCATGTTCTTAAAGTCTGGGTCTGAGAGGAGAGAATTATTTAGTAACCATTTTGGTGATTTGAAGTTATTATTTGTGTGACAAAAAGACAGAGATGGGTGCATGATCTGATAGTATTATATTGTGAATTTTAGAATCACTGGTATTGCTTAATATATCCTGGGTTACCCATAGTGAGTCTATTCTTGAATAACTTCTATGAACATTCGAGTAGAATGTATAGTTTCTATCCTCACTGTGGGTAACTCTCCAGACATCAGCAAGTCCTGCTTCTCTACACAATTCTAGTAAAGCTTTAGATGTTTTCCAGTCATATTTGGAAGGTTGACTAGATTTATCCATAAAGGGTTGAGGGATAGAGTTAAAGTCTCCTCCAAGTACAGTTGGAATGCTATTATACGTTGTTAGAAGTTCTGAAATTGTGTGAAAGAAAGGGAGGTGATTTTCATTGGGTGCATATATATTCACTATTATTATGGATTTATTAAAAAGAGCTCCTTTTACAAGAATATACCTTCCTTCTGGGTCTTCTACAGTTTTTTCCACTTGAAATGATATATCTTTGTGGATTAATATGGCCACACCTCTACTCTTATTATAGCCAGCAAGAAAGGCCTGTCCCACCCATTTTTGCTTTAATTTTGCAGCATCTTGTGAAATTAAGTGAGTCTCTTGTAAAAGTGCTATATCTGTACTTAAGTCAGCTAGGCGTGTCAGAACTTTGCCCAACTTAATATAGTGATTGAGACCCTTGGTGTTCCAAGATACTAAATTAGATCTCTTAACATATGATTCAACCATTCAAAACAAACATAAAAGTAAACAATTGACCCTTTTTTCTTTTTTTAACAGTGTTCCCCGAGCATATTAAAGGAGTGTGAAAGCATGGCAGAGAGAGTAGAAAAAAATAAAAATAAAAAACAAACAAGAAAAAAACAAAGTGGATGTAAATTAATGAAAAGGGGAGGGGGTAAAATAAAAAACAAAAACCAAACCAAAAAGAAAACATTGAATAAAATTGGTCATTTTCATTGGCCTTGTTTCCAATACTCAGTTTAGAAGGTTTATCTTGGAGAGCTAGCTTATTTTATTTGCCCCCATCAAAGTATTAGGTTGTCTTATTCTCCATTTATTTTCAAACAATTAATATTCATGAAAAAAGGACTGAAACAGAGTCAAACTTGTTTCCACAAAAATGCTTGTAAAATCGTAGATGGAACTGTATCTTTTAATTTATTATTAGCCTATTTGTTTTATTTATCGGCCTGTATATTTAAATTGCTTTATTGTATTTTAAAGTGCTGATGACACGAACATGACTCTATGCAATTTCTTAAATAAACTATACAACATGGCAAACATGTTAGATTTCTGTTATAATTACGTGAAAAGAAGCTGTTGTTACGCAAATATCTAACTTTTAATTGCACAGCGCAAGAAAACTGGGTCCGTGGCTCGCGGCCATGCTGTGACGTCAGCGGAAGAACACGCTGCGGTTCACTGGCTGTCTACTCAATGGAAATGGCGCATGAAAACGCCGGTGAACTCTCTAGCTCTTCCTCTTCTGGGAGTCTAGAATTGTGTTGTGAGTGGGATAGATCGGAAGAATCAAGTGATGACGAACACGGGTGCATCCAACCGTACAGGTTTGAACCTGTTACTGTGCAATCTGAGAGCGACTCCGACCCCGAGATGGACAGCGGACAGGCAGACAGCCCAGCATTGAACACCACAAGGTTGGATAACAAGGATTGGTAGGTCAACCCGTATTTGTTCAAAATGTTACGGAATCAATATTTTAATATTGTGTATTGTTGTCTTGCATGTGTAAACACTGCTTATATCATGTAAGCCGTATGCTACACTGAATACATAGTTCCTAATGGAGCATGCAAACGGCTAACATAATAAGCTTACGACTATGCCTGATCCGTGATACATTTAGGATAACATTGGCAGGCACGTCTTCTAGTTTATGGCTTCTTAGTTTTATCCTTGAATGAAGCAAAATATTTGATAACCTACATCAGCGTAAGCAAATGACAATCTGTAGCCTACTTGTCTGGCTAAGTTAGCTTTCCCTCAGTGTTTGCTTTGAGAAACAAGCTTTCACAAGCAAATACATGACTGATATCACGCCGACTTTATGGTTACATTTATGATTATCATGAATGTGTACTCTATGATGTGTACTCGATGAGCGCTCTGGAGCGAGTCACTTCCAAGATGGCCGCGCAGACCGCATGGTTACTATTTTTAGCATCATGTTGGAGCACTCTATAGCTCTACGTACCTTTATCTTATGTCATTTCTCAACACATGTTCTGACAGTTGGACTGTCTTTGGAGGAGTCGCCTTGTCCCAGGCGACTGCTGGATCCGGCATAGCTACTAGTAGACCCCCTCCGGAATACTGTAGGCACTGCTGATGGTAGCAACACATGTTTGTGCTGAACTGAACACCCAAGAGATTCCTTTAAGCTGGGAAGGGTGTCAAAACAATCCAAATCGAAGTGTTCAGAGCACAGGACGGATGTTGGTGAGGGCTCCCACTTGTCACGAGTGCGCCTGACTTGCTTCACCCACTTCGCATGCAGCTCGGGATCTCTGGGAAACTTGAATAAACTTACCCCATCCTTGTGGGTTTTGGAGCAAAAGCCGGCAACACAACGCGAAGGCATAATAACTATATATATATAATAATGTATAATAATGTATAATAATAATACTAATAATGATAAACTGAACACCTCTCGCATCAACAACAAACTGGTAAGTTAGGAGGAAGGTTCTTTCGCTGACGTCATATAGCTCCTCCTCCTCTGTCTCCTGGGTGCTGCAGCCCTGTCAAATTTGCCCAAATAGCCGCGTTTTTTATCATAACTTGTAAAATAGGCGCCTTCGTGAATTAATATATGGATCATCGGGAATTACTTTTTATGTTATAAAACATCGCCAAAGATGTCAAAAACGTGTTATCAGCACTTTAAATTAAGAAGACAAGAAGAGAAAAAGAAAAAAGAAAAGTAGGCCTAAATAAATACGTAGACAGAGAGATAAAGAGAGAGAGAGAGAGAGAGAGAGAGAGAGAGAGAGAGAGAGAGACGAAAGAAATATCATAGATTGGCCAGTAAGACTTTCCATAATAAGTAGACGTCATGGCCAGTAAGACTTTCCATAATAAGTAGACGTCGTAAATTGGCCTTCCCCTTTAAACTAATTTATCTTTAAACAAAATTTAATTAATTGCACAAAAAAAAATTTTTAAACAGAAAAGACCAAGGCGAAATCGCAGATTGGGGCCTATAAGCCTACTTTTTCTGATTGATTTAGTCCATATTGTCTCTTTTCCCACCACACACAGTCTTATAGTTGTAGGCCTTGTCTCTCAAAAACAGTCACTCTCAAAAGTAAGCGTGAAGATCCTTTAACGAAGATATGAAGTCTACTAAAAAATTTTGGCGGCTCAAAGTTCATTCAAATGAAGGTTGTATGTCTTGAAGTAATACATCCGCCCGCGATTAAGAGGAAAAAAGACGTGGGGGAAAAAAGAGAAGACCTATAGGCCTACAGTTCCAGTGGGAATTCAATTGCAGTTCCCTTTTCTTTTAAAGTCATTTTTAGCGTGCCAATACAGCGTTTAAGGGCCCAGATAAAATAATAATTGAAAGGATATAGGCCTACCGGTTCTGTAGTCTTACTTGACCTTTAAGTCGTTGAATTTCTCTTTCATCTTTTCAGTTGCGTCTTGAACATTAGAGAAGTCTTGCCATTCATCGTCGATCCATATTCGAAGTATTGCCGGATCTTTCAATTGCGTCTTGATATCTCGTTTATGTAATTCTTCTCGAAGTGGCCAGAATTCCTCTCGGCGCAGTTGTGTTTTCCGCAAAAAGTCGGGAGTGATTCTCACGGTGTTCTCTTCAATGGTAAATCCCCTAGCAGACCTTGAAGCATTCAGGATGTCTTGCCTTTTCTGGAAGTGCAATAATTTCATAATAATACTGCGTGGTTTTCCCGAAGATTTTTCTTCTCCTATCCGACGTGCCAGCTCAATATCCCCTTCATCCACTTGGATTAAGTTTTGGGACAGAGTCGCGGCCAGGTAGGTGATCATCTTGGCTCCTTTGCTCTTTTCTGGTATATTATATAGTCTCAGGTTGTTCCTTCGTGCTTTATTTTCGATTTGATCTAGGTCATCTGTTAATTTAGAGAGTTGGTCTTCTAGTTGGTTTATTTTTCCCTGTTGTTCACTTAATTGCGTTGCCTGGTCATGGACATCTGCCACTATCACCTCGTATCGCCTGTCTATCGAGGCAATTGTTTGAGCCATCTGGTCAACTTTATCCGAAAGTACATCTATTTTCTCGATTTTCTTTGATATATTAGTTACCTCAGTTGAAAGTTTTTTGTTAGACTCAAGTACTTCTTGCATCATATTTTGTAGTTTCTCCATTTCTTTTGAACGCGACGAGGTCATTGCAGGTGAATCTAATTGTTTCCGGCGTGGGTGCGGAGATCTCAAGTTGAAAGCTACTTGTCTTCTTATATCGATACAGCTCACACCAAGGTTATCTTCCTATATCATTCCTTTTAGTTGTAGGCTACTAGAGTCTTTAATAAAAACGGAAAAATCATGGAATCATGGATCAAACATTTAAAAAGTTTCGGATGGGAGATAAGCGGCCCACCGCTACTCTCTCACGTCCACCATGTCTCCCGTCTCGAGACCTCTCTGTATCTAATGACGAGGGGAGACGAGGTACGAGAGATGATATGTTCAAACTCTTTGCAATTTTACACTGTCGAACTCCTTTCTGATATTGCTCCACTATTTGTCGGCGCAGAATTAGGGGGATTGGTGATCCTCTTCCCATCTTTACTTCTGAGAGCCGCTGCCACGCCAAGATGCTCTTTTTATACCCAGTCATGTTAATGACCTATTGCCAACTGACCTAATGAGTTGCAATTTGGTCCTCCAGCTGTTCCTTTTTTGTACCTTTAACTTTTCCAGCCTCTTATTGCCCCTGTCCCAACTTTTTTGAGATGTGTTGCTGTAATTTCAAATGAGCCAATATTTGGCATGAAATTTCAAAATGTCTCACTTTCGACATTTGATATGTTGTCTATGTTCTATTGTGAATACAATATCAGTTTTTGAGATTTGTAAATTATTGCATTCCGTTTTTATTTACAATTTGTACTTTGTCCCAACTTTTTTGGAATCGGGGTTGTAAATGTTCCCTAAAGTGGGAGATGGAGAGTTGGAGCCTCTGCTAGTTGCTTTTGATATTTTTTTTCTCTTTTAAACTTTATTAAGTACAATTAAACAGAGTGAAATCAAGAGGGAAATACAGATATGAACAAGACATTCCAAGAACAGACTTAAAAAAACAGAAAAAGAAAAAAAAAACAGAATCGACAAGAGAGTAATTAAGTGTGCGAGAGCATATTTCATGTAAATAAATGTAACGATTGTCCTCATATATTGTTCAAGTTCTTTTTTCAGTACAAAAAGAGTTCAGGCTTTCTGTTGATGAATTTGCACTTGTGTATGTGAAACGTTGCTAAAAATAAAAACATGTTTATAAAAAAGAATGCAACTTTATCTTTGTGATTAAAATTATGAAATCCAAAAATAACATTCTTGGAATCGGGGTTAAGGTGAAAATCAGAAAAGACAGAATCAGCAACATACCTGTGGAAGTCCCTCCAGAATTTATAAGTGAATTCGCATGACCAAAATAAGTGAGTATATGTTTCAGGATGCTTTTGGCAGAAAGAACAGTTAACATCAATATCATTCTTAAATCTTGATAAATATTGTTTTGCAGGGTAGAATTTGTGTATCAATTTAAATGAGATCTCTTTGACTTTGTTTGATAAAAGAAATCTTTGTGGTAACGTCCAAACTTTTTTCCATTCAATATCAGACACAAAATTGGCCCAATAAAATGATGCTGGTGGGACAGAGACTACCCTGGTGAAAAATAAATGTGCTAAGTGTACTAAAATTTAGCATACTTTTGTGTACTTGAAGCCACACTAATCATCAATATACTTCAAGTGTGTTTATGATTAGTTAACTTGAGGCATGCTATTTTGGAACAACTAATTTTGTACTAAATATATTTTAATTGTAATTAAATTGTAGAAAAGTGCAACTTGAAGTGTATTTAGTGTACTTTTATGTGCTAAAGTGGAACAACAAAGTATATTTTGTATACTTTAAGTATATGACTTTATATGTACTAATAAATGCTTAATTAGTACTTTGTATTATAAGTAGGGGAGAGCGGGGTAAGATGAGCCAGGGGGTAAGATGAGCCACCCCCTGTTTCTAAGAAACAGTAAACAAATGTGACCATGTGACCACATTCAAAGGGGGGCGGGACCATTTACTTACACTTGTGGAGAGGAGCACCACATGTCAAACTAGGTGAGGGACATATTTATAAAAATGTGTTTTTGTGCTTTCTAAGTCAATTCCATGTTTGTCCACAGTGAAGATGATTTAGAGAAGACAAAAGTAGAATAATATTTAGACACATTAGGGTTAAGTTAGTGGCTTTCTAAGCTATGATATGAATGCTAATAAAAATAATTTTGATTAGCCTAATCCCCTTTATTAGCATTTTTCTACAAAATGGTGGCCACGGGGTAAGATGAGCCATTAGATGTGGGGCAAGTTGAGCCACTGGCTCAACTTACCCCATTGGTGGCTGAGCTTACCCAATATGGATGACACTTAAGTTTTCACATTTACTGGTCATATATGACAACAACATATATATAAATATATATATATATATAAATATATATATATATATATATATATATATATATATATATATATATATATATATATGACATCAGATGAGGAAGACCAGTTGTTAGATGTGGAGGATTATGTTGTGGCAAAATACACAGGGAAGAAGAAAGTGCATTTCTTCATTGGCCAGATAATCAAATTGGATGTCTTCGAAATAGAGGCAAGATTTCTCAAAAGAAGCCGGTCATGCCATGGCTCTGCAAGAAAGCCAACCTTTGTCTTCAAAGAGAAAGATGAGGCTGTCCTGTCAAGACAGGATATTGTGAAAAAATTGCCCCGCCCCTTTACTGTTGGGGGGACAGCACAGAGGGAGAGGCAAATGGTGTTCCCTTGCGATTTGAACGCTTGGAACATTGAATAATGATGAAATGATTGAATGATTGATGGAATGATTGCTGCATGTTTTAGCAATGTTTTAACCTACTGAAAGAAATAAGATTTTTTGGCACTGTTCTACTGTTTTAGTAATTTCTATAATATAGTATATCTCTCATTCCCTCTCTAACCATCCCTCTTTCTATCTATCTACGCATATCTCTCTCTCTATCCATCTATCTATCCCTCCCTATCCCATCTCGTTATATCACCTCTCTCTTCATCTCCCCTTCTCTATGCAACGGCCCTATCCCCCACTTGATTGACTTGACTTGATTCATTGATTGCATTTCTAATAATAAAAGTTGTTTACTTTGTTAACCTAACATGTTTTGTGTTGACTCAATTTACCCCACACAGTGGCTCATCTTACCCCGTGCATGGGGTAAGTTGAGCCACTTGACATTTTTTTTTCAAGAGGTAATATCACTCTAACCATAAGAGCTTATCAATTATGTTTTGCTCAGATAGTAACAGTACACTTTGAAATTTGGTATGGTGTGTAGACTGGAAGCAAAAATGGCTTTAACATGTAGTTATGATGAAAAATGTAAAAAGTGGCTCATCTTACCCCACTCTCCCCTACCTTAAAAATTAGTACACTTTAGAAATTACACATAACTTTCACTTAAAGTATATTTTAGTATAATATATTTCTATAAAGTGTAATACAGCATAATTATTTTAAAGTGTGTTAAGTGCAGTGTTGTATAGTAACGAAGTAAAAATACTTCACTACTGTACTTAAGTACATTTTGGGAGATTTTGTACTTTACTTGAGTTTTCAAATTTTTGAGAACTTTCACTTTTACTTCACTATATTTTTTAACTTAATTGCATACTTTTACTCCGATACATTTTCAAAGAGCTGTTTAGACTACGTTCAGACTGCACCCTGAAACGACCCATATCCGATTTTTTTGCCCATATGCGACCTGTATCTGATTTGTTATTGACAATCTGAACGACACAGATCCGATTTTTTCACATGCGACCCAGGCCGCTTGGATATGTGGTCCTAATTCCGATGCATATCCGTTATTTTCACATGCGACTGCAGTCTGACCGGACAGGTCGCATTCATGCGACCTACACGTCATCAACAAGAGACAAACGTCACTATTCTGCGTTGGCTAATCCCGCCTCTTTGGTGGAAAACAACAACATTTGTACAGTTTTCAGAATTTAAATAGACTTTTATAGAATTGATCAAGCTAATGGTGGATTTGGTAGGGACCTGGATGTTGATCTGTTAGCCTGATTAAATAAAACAGTTTCTATAACTGATTTATAACTTAAACCATCCTGTATTACAAGATTATAAGATTGTTCTGGAAATTTCCAGTAATTTGACACCTTCGGTCTCATTAGTCTGCTGCCCACATTAATCAGATTATTGTGTGAGTTCCGCCGCCGCCACAAAAACCACATCGCCAGGTCTCGCCTCATCTCCATGCTTTACTTGCAAACTTGAAGAGTGCGCTTTTTTTTTGTTTACGTATTACGTACCGTAGATGTGCTTATTACATGTCAATTTGCGCATGTGGGACACTTTTGGGTCGTTTTCCGTTCATATTGGAGATCGCATACAAGTCTCATATAATTGGTAATGTGAACGGCCTAACAAAAAAATCGGATTTCACAACAAATCGGATATGGGTCGTTTCAGGTTGCAGTCTGAACGTAGTGTTAGTTACGCGTTACAAAAAAAGAAAGGAAAAAAAAGTGTTTTAACCCCACTGACTGCAACGAAGTCAGGACATGCCTGGGCTTGTTCACCACTTGCGCATGACAACCAATAGGCTATACCAGCTGCTTTTGAAGATGAACAGAAGTGATGGAGGGGGTTATGTGCAAGGATGACCTCAAAGGAGGTTTAAGTTAGAGGGGAAGAATAAAAAGGTCAAGGGCAAAAGTGTGTACTGGGGATGGGGAAGTGGGGCTTGAATGTGCAAAAAGAAAATCTGTTGGTGCTATGTTAAATGTTAAGATTTAGTTTATAAAGTGCAATAATGGTAGCAGCTCTTTTTTGTTTTATATTTTGTCTTGATGGTGTGATGTACGCCTCATTTTCAGTACTATTTTATTTTTCAAAAAAAGGTTTCAAACTGTGGTCACCCTCTTCAGAGGCCAGATAAGCTTCAGTTTTCTCCAAATTACTTTTTTCTTTTGATTATTATGACAGCAATTGGTCATGTATGCACCTCCATAGTTTATAAAGTGTAATAACAGTAGCAGCTTTTTTTTTTATGTTTTTTTCTTAATGGTGTGATGTATGCCTAATTTTCAGTACTTTCTCTTAGTTTAAAAAACAAAGGAAAAAAATGAGAAAAAAAGTGTCAAAACTGTTGTCTCCATCTTCAGATCCCAGATAGGCAGCTTCATTTTTCTCCCAATTTATTTTTTTCTTGTTTCTAATGGTTGTGTGTGCACCTCTATTTTCAGCAGTGTAATTGCTTGTCATGAACCATTGGTGACAAATTACCTTCAGTTTACCAAAATATTAAAAATATTACAAATTCAGATTGCCTTTGCTTGTTTACTTTTACGTGTACTTTTAATTACATTACTTGAGTACATTTATTTTTGCATTACTTGTCATACTTAAGTGCAAGAAATGTCAGATACTTTAAGACTTTAACACAAGTAACATTTCAGTCAGTGACTTTGACTTTTACCAAAGTCATTTTTTGGAAGGGTACCAATACTTTTACTTGAGTGGGATTTCCCAGTACTTTATACAACACTGGTTAAGTGTTAGGGTGAAAGCATGATGTTAGTATACTTTTTATATATTTATAAAAAGTACAATTTGTGTAAGTACATTTTCAATATACTATTGAAAATATGAATATACATTTCCAAACTAAGAGGACTTATGTCAAAAAATGATCTGGAAAAACTTATACATGACTTCATCTCCAGTAGGGTTGACTACTGCAATGGCCTTTTCACAGGCCTGCCAAAAAAGACCATCAGACGACTTCAGGTGATTCAAAATGCAGCGGCGAGGGTTCTCACACGAACAAAAAGAACAGAGCACATTACTCCAATTCTAAGGTCCCTTCACTGGCTTCCAGTAAGCTACAGAATTGACTTTAAAGTATTGCTGCTGGTGTACAAATCTCTAAATGGTACAGGGCCCAATTACCTCTCTGATATGTTGCAGCGGCCTAACCCAATCAGATCTACCAGATCGAAACAGAAAAATTTATTATTAAAACCAGTTGTTAAAACAAAGTGTGGTGAAGCAGCTTTTAGCTACTATGCAGTACAGCTATGGAACCAACTCCCAGAGGACATTAAAAATGCTCCTGCTGTTGGCAGCTTCAAATCTAGACTAAAGACCAAGCTGTTCTCAGATGCTTTCTGCTAACTGATAAATATCATCTTTACATGTTTTAAACTTTACTTAACTTTTACAGTCTTTGCATGTTTTAAATTTTACTTAACTTTTATTCCATTTTATTCTGCTGTTTTTTTACTGAACTTTTACTTCATTTTATTACTTTATTTCTACTATTGTTTAATTCTCATATTATTTTTATTTTTCTCTCCTCTTCCCCCTTTATTTTATGCAATTTTATTTTTTATTGTTTACTGTTTTGCCTTTACCTCTGTAATGCACATTGAACTGCCACTGAGTATGAAATGCACTATATAAATAAACTTGCCTTGCCTTTAAATACAATAAAGTACTTTTTTTTTTTTTGCCAGGGTAGGCCATCCTGAAACATGGCTCTTACTTTGGGGTTAAAAAGCTTACCAGATGAAAAACAAACCCCACCAAGAGAAGACTGTGATACATCAGGAGGATTGAATGATAAGGGAGGAGAGCTGTAAGAGTCCCTGAATAACATACACAGACCAGAAAGTAGTTGCTTTGGATCAGGGGCGTAGCCATCATTTTATAAGTGAGGGGGACAAATTGTTCAGAGGTCTATTGATTGATTTATCATCCTCTCACATTCAATTGCACCTCTCCTTAGCAGCTAAAGAACCACATCACCACAAACAGCACAGCACCGGGGAACCGACTTTAGTTCTTTAAAATGATATACTGTCAAAATCTATAAAGTAAAATTTATAAATAGAAATAGTAGTAGTGACATAGCTAGTTATATTCTCTTCTCACCTGTGACCCTGCATAATCATCCCCGTTGGCCTCTGGTCCACTGTCGCCTCTCTCACCCTGCTCTTTCTATTGTGGCAATAAAGATTAAAAAATATGTGGAAAGCAACATTTTGAAATAGAATTAGGAATACAGTAATAATAATCAGCAAATTCATGGACTTTAAACTTTAACTACCGCAAAAATAAATTAAATCTTTACAAAAATAACAGTCAAAGGAACACAAATACATTTATATTCTTATTTTCTACCCAGAAGTGAGTAATCTTAGAGTAGCCAAAATAGTAACGTTACTCAAGTAAGAGTATTGTTACTTTAGGATAATATTACTCAAGTAAAAGTAAAACAAATTTTGCAACAAAACAACTCTTAAGAGTACAATTTATCCAAAAAGTTACTCAAGTAAATGTAACGGAGTAAATGTAACTAGTTACTACCGCCTCTAAGTTAGCTAGCTAGCTTAACTAACTAAATTGACATCTATTTGTCATCTTTTCGCTAAACATTATCTACATTCAACAGCATTACTCAATTTACACAGTTTGTTTGGAAAAAACTGTCTAAAGTCTTTAGCCTCTTGGCTGGTTTGCTGAACATACAGAAGTGCTGCCCAGATCTGAATCACACCAAAGATACTCGTACGATATTTTCTAAAGCGTCTCTGATCACACACCACAGTGGGGTTTGTTTACCGCCTGAGCGCCGCCTGCTCATGATGCGTTTAGAGGCGGCTCGGAAAAACCCGTTTCCACATGTTAAAAGGCAAGGCAAGTTTATTTATATAGCACATTTCATACACAATGGCAGTTCAATGTGCTTTACAGAAGTAAAAACAAAAACAGTAAACAATAGAGAGATAAAATTACATAAAATAATTTTATTTTTATTCTTAAACAATTAATTAAAAGAATTAAAAGAATTAACAGAAAATAATAAGAATTAAACAATAGTAGAAATAAAATAATAAAATGAAGTAGAAATAGGAGGAGAAAAAAAGAAACCAGCAGAATAGAATAAAGAATAAAATAGAATAAAGTTAAAATTAAAGTAAATTTAAAACATGCAGAGAAAGTAAAAATTATAAAAAAAAAAGAAGACAATATTAATTATTTAACAGAAAGCATCTGAAAACAGCTTGGTCTTTAACCTAGATTTAAAACTGCCAACAGCAGGAGCATTTTTAATGTCCTCTGGCAGTTGGTTCCATAGCTGTACTGCATTGTAGCTAAAAGCTGCTTCACCATACTTTGTTTTAACAACTGGTTTTAATAGTAAATTTTTCTGTTTTGATCTGGTAGATCTGATTGGGTTAGGCCGCTGCAACATATCAGAGAGGTAATTGGGCCCTGTACCCAGGGCCGTCGACAGGGGGGGACAACCGGGTATTTTGTCCCGGGCCCAGGCATGAGGGGGGGCCCAGAACTGGTGATGAAGATGCCATTAATCATTCTATTTCATTTCAAAATGTGTTGATTTGGGGGAGAAAAATGTGCTATATTTGCATTCAATGAATGATTTCTGGTTCTTTTGCCTTTATTGTCTTCGAAAATAGATTCAAGAACCCACCTACCACCCCTAATGCAGAAATGGTTTGGTCTTTGATTAAGGCGCCAAATAACACGGCACTATTCCATCATAACGCTTCGACAATAAGCGTGCGAGCCCATTTGCCAACATGCACAACTCAGGAGCAAAGAAAAGAAAAGAGAAAAAGAGATGAAGAAGCCAAGAGCCTCAGGGGCTCACTGCATAGATATTTTAGAAAAGATTCAGATGATGCAGTGGGGCAGCTGAGCCAGGTAAGACACAGATAACTTTTTTCCAGCCCCGTAATGTAACCCCAGCACGCGCGACGCGCCATTCATAATTATAAAGTAGGGGATAGCAGGGTACACTAAGTGAACACTGAAATGCACAGGGCATTGAATTATTTCATAAACATATCGGTTTAATAACACTGTGTTGCATATATCTCAATGAAGCAAAGAATAGCACATTGGCCCGCAATCATATCCAAATGTTTTAGGCACGCTTGCTGAGCTGCGCTGAGCTGGACTCCGGTTAGCTGAAAGCCCGTGGAACGCTGCCTCTTGTTAATTAAACCTTATTTTGTTGGAAATCATCCCGTGTAGATACAACGGCATGTGAAATTGCCAGCTAGATAGAGTTTAATGTAACAAATGGGCTATAAATGGGGTGTTTTGAGGTTAGTCTGTTGCAAAACATTAAACTTTCGCTTAGACTGGATACTCTTCAAACAATTCCCTTGCTCAAGTGAAAAATGATAGGCCTGTATGAAAAGCGCAATTAATGAAAGTAGCCTAATAAGCCCTAAATGAATAAAACAACCTCTGTTTTATTGTTGTTGCTTACACGTTAAGATTTTGAAATCTTCTCGGTCCAGTTCTATATCCAGGGAATGTTGTAATCCTTTTGGTTTATCCGTAATAAACGTGTCAGCCCCCAGGTCAGATAGGCTAATGTTACGTGGTTGGGAGGGTGTCAATTTTTTTTGTAACTAAATGGGCTCAGGAATATTTCCAGAGAACATTATCTGTGAACACAATTCATCGTGCCATCCGCCGTTGCCAGCTAAAACTCTACAGTTCAAAGAAGAAGCCGTATCTAAACATGATCCAGAAGCGCAGACGTCTTCTCTGGGCCAAGGCTCATTTAAAATGGACTGTGGCAAAGTGGAAAACTGTTCTGTGGTCAGACGAATCAAAATTTGAAGTTCTTTATGGAAATCAGGGACGCCGTGTCATTCGGACTAAAGAGGAGAAGGACGACCCAAGTTGTTATCAGCGCTCAGTTCAGAAGCCTGCATCGCTGATGGTATGGGGTTGCATTAATGCGTGTGGCATGGGCAGCTTACACATCTGGAAAGACACCATCAATGCTGAAAGGTATATCCAGGTTCTAGAGCAACATATGCTCCCATCCAGACGACGTCTCTTTCAGGGAAGACTTTGCATTTTCCAACATGACAATGCCAAACCACATACTGCATCAATTACAGCATCATGGCTGCGTAGAAGAAGGGTCCGGGTACTGAACTGGCCAGCCTGCAGTCCAGATCTTTCACCCATAGAAAACATTTGGCGCATCATAAAACGGAAGATACAACAAAAAAGACCTAAGACAGTTGAGCAACTAGAATCCT
Source organism: Neoarius graeffei (assembly GCF_027579695.1). Lineage (NCBI taxonomy): Eukaryota > Metazoa > Chordata > Actinopteri > Siluriformes > Ariidae > Neoarius > Neoarius graeffei. The sequence goes on along the minus strand of NC_083569.1, from coordinate 49,255,327 downwards.
ACATTAGACAAGAATGGGTTAACATTCCTATCCCTAAACTTGAGCAACTTGTCTCCTCAGTCCCCAGACGTTTACAGACTGTTGTAAAGAGAAAAGGGGATGTCTCACAGTGGTAAACATGGCCTTGTCCCAACTTTTTTGAGATGTGCTGTTGTCATGAAATTTAAAATCACCTAATTTTTCTCTTTAAATGATACATTTTCTCAGTTTAAACATTTGATATGTCATTTATGTTCTATTCTGAATAAAATATGGAATTTTGAAACTTCCACATCATTGCATTCCGTTTTTATTCACAATTTGTACTTTGTCCCTACTTTTTTGGAATCGGGGTTGTACCTCAAGTGCCCTTGACTGTTTGGTTATTTGAACCAATTTGTGTGTGTGTATATCAGTGGCGGCTGCTGGTTTTTAAAACGGGAAGCCCATTTTACGCATTCATCGTAAAACCTGTAGGCGGGATATCAAAGCATAGAAAGGTGTGCCCCATTAGCATAGTGAACTAGACAACCCTACCTAGTGGCAGAAAGTATTTTTGCTTGTACATTTCATGTTATAGTCTGGCTTGCCAGGCTAGTGCCTCATATCCTTAATCAAAAATATCAAACATCCAAAAATCACTGGCTATTCAAGGAAGAGCCTTGAACATCATACCCTGATATGCAACACAGAGTCTTTAACACAACACCCAGCTGTGCAACACATCCTTGAACATCTTCTGCAACACAGTCTGGAAATTCATAACCAGGTAGGCTATGCAACACACAGAACCTTGAATATTATACCCAGGTATAACCTATAACACAGAGCCCACCATTCTCTTAACATTACTGAACAATATACACACTTCAGATCAAGGGCGTAAAAACGGTGTTGATATTGGTGGGGACATAATTTGGCCAAGCGCCCCAGTGCACCATGGTTGTCGCACGAAATGTGGCCTACACTGTACAAATGATTGGTTGTCCATTCCTTTGTGTTATTTTGATTTTTAGCACCAGGTACACTTAGTCTTAGACTTAGGCTAACATCTGCATGTATACGGGCAATACATTATCACACAGAGAAAGTGGACATTGAAGTTGCTGTGAATTTCGCTGTAGTGGATGACCTACCCAAAATACAACAATACAATCAATCAAAATTATGTGCTGCTGCTTCATTTTCACACAACTTTTACTATTTTCACACATTTGAAACATCATGTGCTTCCTTTTGAGTTACTGCAATTTCAGAATCTGGAAGTAATGTAGGTATGGGTGGTAGAAGTGTGAAGAGTTTTGGTAGTTGTAGTGCATTTTGCAAAAATGTTTATTCATTAAGTCGAAAGGGTTAAGTGACAATTGTTTCACATTTTTGCATTTTCACATTTTATTGCAGAGGTTACATACATACGCATATACACATGCATATACATGCAAACAATGAGCAAGAAAAAAGTAAATATAAGTAAACATTTAGCATTGCCTACAAGCATTTATTTGTGTGTGTGTGTGTGTGAGAGAGAGATTGCAAACAGAAACTCCTTGCTGTTACAGTAAATATAAGTAAACATTTAGCATTACCTACAAGCGTGTGTGTGAGAGAGAGAGAGAGAGAGAGAGACGGTGTATACAACTGCTAGATGTTAAGGTGTTTTTGCCTTCTGAGGCAGAAGCTAAACAATTGGAGTCGAGCGCTTGGCAGAAGAAAATGTCACTGTCTGAAGAGGTTCTCTAACAAGGCTATTTTGTTTTGAATAGCTTACCGTTGACTCGGTAAAATAATGTCTTATGTCCTCCTTACATTTTCTTTTATTGCCCGACATCACTGCCTGTGTGCTGTTTTGCTGTAGCAGCGAGCTGGATGCTGATTTTACCGCTTGCTACTGCTTACAGCCAATGACAACAAAAAACCATAGCAACGTCAAGGCAACGGGAGGTGGGCCAATCAAAAACCATAGCAACGTCAAGGCAACGGGAGGTGGGCCAATCAAAAACCATAGCAACGTCAATGCAACGGGAGGTGGGCCAATCAAAAACCATAGCAACGTCAAGGCAACGGGAGGTGGGCCAATCAAAAACCATAGAAACGTCAAGGCAACGGGAGGTGGGCCAATCAAAAACCATAGCAACGTCAATGCAACGGGAGGTGGGCCAATCAAAAACCATAGCAACGTCAAGGCAACGGGAGGTGGGCCAATCAAAAACCATAGCAACGTCAAGGCAACGGGAGGTGGGCCAATCAAAAACCATAGCAACGTCAAGGCAACGGGAGGTGGGCCAATCAAAAACCATAGCAACGTCAATGCAACGGGAGGTGGGCCAATCAAAAACCATAGCAACGTCAAGGCAACGGGAGGTGGGCCAATCAAAAACCATAGCAACGTCAAGGCAACGGGAGGTGGGCCAATCAAAAACCATAGCAACGTCAAGGCAACGGGAGGTGGGCCAATCAAAAACCATAGCAACGTCAATGCAACGGGAGGTGGGCCAATCAAAAACCATAGCAACGTCAAGGCAACGGGAGGTGGGCCAATCAAAAACCATAGCAACGTCAAGGCAACGGGAGGTGGGCCAATCAAAACTTCATAAAGTTTTTTTACCTGCTGTCCCCACCAATAGTCAGCCGTCTTTGAGAGGTCTGTTCACAACTGAAAATCAGCTGGAAGCGATACCGCGTTTGGTGTTTTTATTCAGCGTTTCCTGCATCGCGGCTTCTCCATTCAAAAATGGTATGGACATTTTAAACTCAGCTGAATATTGGTATGGACGCGTCCATACGCATTTTTACGCCCATGCTTCAGATTCATGAACATGAACACTATTTATACACAAATTCTGCCCTCCGCTCCTTTTCCAGAAAATGGTCTGTGACCCTGTCATACCAGCTGGTTGTGCTTTCCAGAGACTTCACCAATTTCTGTTATCAGCTAGCACTGCAGATCCCAATAAGGCTCAAGCTAGCCTACAACCAGATTGAACTACAAATGAAATAAACGAGTGAATTCACGAATGATCAAACTGATAGAATGGATGAAAGTCAACGGAGCACAACGAGTAATATTTACATTTATTTACAGAGTAATGTACAGAGACATCAATGAGAAGAAACGTTTATATGAAAAGAAATTCGGACAGCACTTAGGCACACGACTGCACTTTCTCAACATCCGCTAGGGACTGACTGATCATGCTTCTGTGTTCCTCGCCGAAGTACCGCCCTCCTCATGTCTTTCAAACACTACCTCCAATAATCCTTCATCAGCCCGGCTTCTTGCCCCTCCCACTGTCTCGTTTAGTCCCAGAGAAGCCCGGCTTCCCTGGAAGTGACGATTTTGTTGATTTTAACCAATAACAACTAGCCGAAATTGGCTGTTCAGAGCCGTCTCGTAGACTGCAACGGATACCCGGCTGCCAGTCAGTGTTGCCAGATACTGCTGACGTTTTCCATCCCAAAATATGTTCAAAACCCGCCAAAATGCACTTAAAACCGCCCAATCTGGCAACACTGCTGCCAGTCCATAGAGCCCATTGAAATAAGAAAGGTTACAGCCTGGCAGCAAAGGTGATTCTCATAACGAACTGCAAGTTCGTCAGACATCACTCAAATAAGTTACAGGATAGTTATGAACATAAATACAATCTTGGGCATATATTATGTTATGCAAGTTATTGTTTTAATGAGAATTCAACGTCGTAGACGCCACAGTTTGGGGAGAGAATTTTAGGGGAAGCTTGGCTTCCCTTGTTGTCTCTGAGAAATCGCCCCTGGTGTGTGTATATATATATATATATATATATATATATATATATATATATATATATATATATATAATCTCATCTCATTATCTCTAGCCGCTTTATCCTTCTACAGCAGGGGTCACCAAACTACGGCCCGCGGGCCAGATCCGGCCCGCCACCCCCCTTTGACCGGCCCCCCCAGCCCCTCTGCCCCCCATCACTTGAACCGGCACTATGAGGCAATCCCCAAAAGTGGTCATGGCCTATTTTTTTAAATTGCTTTTTGGCAAATAATAACATGTCTGCATCTTGTATTTTGTTGATTTTATCAATTAAATTGATATTTAGTTATAAAATGAACTATTCATATTTTCCGAATTTTCGTCATATGCTCGCAATCAAGCAGTGACAGGCAGCGCATGCGCAGAGAACTGTCAGTGTTCAGGACAGCAAAATGGCGAGCGGTCAGCGAAAAGCTGACAGAGAGTGCAGAGTTTTTAAAGAACAGTGGACCACCGATTATTTTTTCGTTCAGTGTAAGCAGGGTTCGAATTATAAATTTGACCCTATGGGGGTCTCTATTTAAAAAAAAAAAAAAAGCAATGCATACTCGCTCTCCTGGACCAGCGCACTTTTGCGCACTGCAGTGCACAGCTTTCACACACAGGCGCGCGCATGCACGCACGCACACACACACAGTGTTGCGCATATATATATATATATATATATATATATATATATATATATATATTAGTTAAACAAATTATATATATTATATATATATATATATATATATATATATATATATATATATATATATAATTATATATATTGTTAAACAAAGGAAGATCGTTGTGAGATAGAGGACAAGTCTTCTTCGGACTTAACTTCACATTCGATTTCGCAGGCTGCAAATTTCAGTTTGCGCGCATAGTGGTGTGGTGGTGAAGTACAGCCGTACATGTTGTGGTTTAATAACACGTTCAATACAAAGTTATGGCTGCATGGTGATCGGAAATGAAATGAGTTTTATTTATATTTATATGGTGATATAGGCTATTCAAGCTTATTATGGTGATATATGACGTATTTGAGAGACTTCCACAGAAAATTAAGTTTGCTTCTTTCATGGGAGCCTGAGGGAATGGGAGCTCAGCTCCCATTGGCTCCCACGTAATTCGAACTATGAGTGTAAGGACCGTGCAGTTTGTCTTGTATGTAAAGAAAGTGTGCCGGTTTTCAAAGAATATAATCTGCGTCGTCACTACGAAACCCGCCACAAAGAGTATGCTAGTTTGTGAGGGCAAACAAGAGAAGACAGGATTCAGAGGATGAAATGCGGACTGGCTGCACAACAGAATGGATTCCTTCACCAAACCCAGATCAACCAGGCTGCTGTCCAAGCTAGCTATAAGGTAGCTCACCTACTAGCTACCCATGGAAAGCCGTTTACTGATGGGGACTTTGTTACAGTATGCATGCTTGCTGTGGCCGAGGAGGTGTGTCCCGACAAGAAGGATGCGCTCGACGCAGTGAGTCCCTCCGCACCTACTATGACCAGGCGAACCGAAGATTTGGGGGACAACGTGTATGACCAGCTGAATGAGAAAGCGTCAGAATTCGAGTTTTTTGCTTTGGCCATGGATGAGAGCAAATGATGTGCAGGACACAGCACAACTGCTGTGATCTATTGCTCATATTATTATAATTTCACTGTTTTTTAAAATGTATTTATTTTATAGGCCTATTTATTTGACCTTTATTAAGTGCTGCATACAATTATTATTTATATTATTAATAATATCAACAGGCCTACCTACAATTTATAATTTTCCACTCATCTTTGCCAGTGTCAATCACCTCAAATAGGCAGATGTTTCTTACCTTGACAGCTTTGATGTTATTTTTATTAGAAAACAAATAAATGGAATATCTGTGGTATTTCAAATTAAAACAAAGTGTGAAGACTCAATTACTACTTTTGCAAACCACTAGTAAAGATAAACAAATATGTGCCAGGAATCAAGTGTTGATATAGTAGTGGGGGATATAGTAGTGTTGATATAGTAGTGTTGATATAGTAGTGTTGATATAGTAGTGGGGATATAGTAGTGTTGATATAGTAGTGGGGATATAGTAGTGTTGATATAGTAGTGGGGATATAGTAGTGTGGGGATATAGTAGTGTGGGTATAGTAGTGGGGATATAGTAGTGTGGGTATAGTAGTGGGGATATAGTAGTGTGGGTATAGTAGTGGGGATATAGTAGTGGGGATGGCTGTGCCAGGCTAGTAATCTCTACTACACAATGAGGCCTGCTGGTGGTCATATTTGTCTGGGTCATACAATTCTATGTGATATAGCTGACCCGACCCCGGCCCCCCATCACAGTCAGGAACGACAATGTGGCCCCCAGAGAAAAAAGTTTGGTGACCCCTGTTCTACAGGGTCGCAGGCAAGCTGGAGCCTATCCCAGCTGACTACGGGCGAAAGGTGGGGTACACCCTGGACAAGTCGCCAGGTCATCACAGGGCTGACACATAGACACAGACAACCATTCACACTCACATTCACACCTACGGTCAATTTAGAGTCACCAGTTAACCTAACCTGCATGTTTTTGGACTGTGGGGGAAACCGGAGCACCCGGAGGAAACCCACGTGGACACGGGGAGAACATGCAAACTCCGCACAGAGGGGACCTCGCCGGCCATGGGGCTCGAACCCAGGACCTTCTTGCGGTGAGGCGACAGCGCTAACCACTACACCACCGTGCCGCCATATATATATATATATATAAAAGTGATTCCACGCTTATGGGTACTGAAATGGGGACATGAACTTATTTTTAAAAATTCACCTAAAACCATTTCTTTTTTTACCATCAGGTCACAAAACATGTAATCTTTAATGAATGATATGTTAAAAGATAACTTTAATTTTCTGAGATGTAATAAAAACATATTTATATGCCAAAGTCAGAACGTAACAGAAGTGTTGTGGACATATATATTCTCAATTTTAACAATGTAGAATTACTTTTTGAAACATAGGAAGGTGATGTTTTAGCAAATATAATTAATAAACATGTGTAGTAGAATAAACATACACATTCTTTCAATAAGATTAACATGGTATATAGCTAGATTGTAATTAATTTGTAACAGACGCGAGATGGACAATCGTAACAGAAGTAATGTAACAGACATCATTTTGGAACTCATAGGCTTGACTTTGGCATATAAATATGTTTTTATTCCATCTCAGAAAATTAAAGTTATCTTTTAACATATCATTCATTAAAGATTACATGTTTTGTGACCTGATGGTAAAAAAAGAAATGGTTTTAGGTGAAATTTTAAAAACAAGTTCATGTCCCCATTTCAGTACCCATAAGCATGGAATCACTCATATATATATATATATATATGTGTGTTTAGTCTATGTCTAGTTCATATCTAGAGTGTTTATACTGTTTATATTGTCTGAGTGTTTAGTTAGTGTTAGTGTTTAGTGTCTATTGTTAGAGTGTTTAGTGTTTATTGTCTGAGCACGGTGGTGTCTAGTATCTAGAGTGTTTATACTGTTTATATTGCTTGTTTTTTTTTCAATTATTCTGTTTTTATTTATTGCATTGCCTGTTTGCACCGTGGGTCAGAGAGGACTGATATTTCATCTGTGCTGTATGTCGAGCATGTATAGTATATTTGACAATAAATTTGACTTGACTTGACTATGCCGCAGCGGTGCAGCCGCATGGACTCTGGGGCCTGTGATTGTATTGCCCAGGCCAGTTGGTCTCCTAGTGGAAAATCCTTAAAAAATGTTCTGCCCTGATTGTAAAACAACCCTTCTGTTACAGTAGCACATTTTGATCACGTGGTTGCAAGTCAGGTTTAGAGCGCAGTGCGTTGTGGGTCTTAAACAGTTAACAGTGAGGCCCCGCCTTCCACATCCTGTACCGTTACAGAGAGCCGCATCTCCGACCTTTGTATTGGAAGTAAACACGAAGGTTTAGCGGATGAGTGAGCGGCCGAAGGTCAGCTGTGAGTCTGCATAAAGGGAGCAGACTCATCACCTGTCCTCGCGCCTGAGGTGAAGCTCATGACGTTGCGCTTTTAGTGTAAACGCGCTGTTATTCATTGAGACTCGGGTTGAATCTCACTCCTCGTGTCCAGACGGTCGCCATGAACTTCTTCTTGGAGACTCTGAAGGTGCTCGGGTTGTTGGTGGTCTACTCCCTGGAGGCGTTTTTGCGGCTGTTTGTCCCGGTGAGGAGGAAGAGTGTTGAGGGAGAGCTGGTGCTGATGACCGGTGCCGGGGCGGGACTGGGCCGGAGCATGGCGCTGGAGTTTGCGCGTCTCGGCGCGCGCCTTGTGCTGTGGGACATCGACGAGACGGGGAACCTGGAGACCGCGCGCCTCATCAAAGAGACGCACGGCGCGCGAGCGCACACCTACACCTGCGACTGTAGCAGCAGAGAGGAGGTGTATAAAGTGGCGGACAGGGTACACACACACACACACACACACTGGCGGTGTACATGTGTATTACTGCAGCGACTAAGCTTCTCCAACAACCCTACACCTGTTGGTCTGGAGCTACACTACCGTTCAAAAGTTTGGGGTCACTTTGAAATGTCCTTATTTTTGAAAGAAAAGCACTGTTCTTTTCAATGAAGATCACTTTAAACTAATCAGAAATGCACTCTATACATTGCTAATGTGCTAAATGACTATTCTAGCTGCAAATGTGTGGTTTTTGGTGCAATATCTCCATAGGTGTATAGAGGCCCATTTCCAGCAACTCTCACTCCAGTGTTCTAATGGTACAGTCAGTGCGTTTACATGCACATAGAGAGAATCGAATTTCTGCCGTTGCTCGACTGAAATCGAAGTTCAAAATGCCATGTATACACCTTAATTCGGCTGAAATTGAACCGAACTTGATTTCTCGGAATCGAGCTACACGACCTAGATTATGCGATTTCTGCCGAGCTACTTATGGCCCTTTTCCACTACCCTTTTTCAGCTCACTTCAGCCCGACACAGCTCGCGTTTCGACTACCAAAGAACAGCACGACTCGGCTCGCTTCAGCCCTGCTTAGCCCCTAAAACTCGCACGGTTTTGGAGTGGGGCTGAAGCGAGCCAAAGTGAACCGAGTGAGGCTGGGGGCGTGAGCAGACACTCCCCTGTGCACTGATTGGTGAGGAGGAGTGTCCTCACACTCCCACACACCCCGCGAGCACGCTGGGATCTGTAAACACCGTAAACCCGGAAGAAGAAGAATTACGAATTACGAGAATTTCTGAAGCCTTATGTGCCTCGCCTCATCTATACGCTCTTGCCAGTATCTGTTGGCGTTGTCGGTGACAACAAGCCACAGCACCAAGACCAGCAACACTAACGACTCCATGTTTATTGTTTACTATTCGGGTCGTGAGACTACCGCTTAAAAGCTCACTGATGTCACTGTTTGCGCTGCTTAACGACATCACGTGACGTCCACCCACTTTCGCTAACTCCACCCAATGTGTCCACCCACTTCCAGCCAGCACGGTTCAGCGCGGTTGTAGTCGAAATGCAACTCCAACAGCCCCACTCAGCCCGACTCAGCCCAACTCAGCACGGCACGGCTCAGCCCGACTCAGCTGCGTTTGTAGTGGAAAAGCGGCATTAGTGCATGTAAACCCTATTGAGCTACGTATTCGAGCTACTTACTTCAGCACTGCCCCTTCCGGAAGTGACGAGTGACAAGACCACAAGGGAAACACAACAGCCTCGGTCGGCGGGGGTGTCATGGCTCAGATGGCTAAGGCACCATACCATAAATCTGGGGACCCGGGTTCGATTCCGACCCGAGGTCATTTCCCGATCCCTCTCTCCCGCTCATTTCCTGTCTCTCTACACTGTCCTATCTATATAAAAAAAGGAAAAAAAAAACAGCCTCGGTCGGCATGAATCTTTTCTTTTTGTGGCATTGTTTGCACTGTTAAAATTTAGCTCACTTACTGTATCACCAAATACATCTGTACAGCTGTTGCATAGCTGTGAATTGTGTACATAAACAAGTCATTGTATTTGTGTGTGTGTATACACACACAAATATGTCCAACATCTGAAGAATGTCAATAAAAACAAAACAATTGAACTTTTTGTGTGTTTATTAAGACATAAGTTAAATTGTAAGCAAAAAAAAAAAATTTTTTTGTAAGCAAAAAATGGACTTTAGAAAAATATTAGTGTGCAAAATAAGTTGTCTTACAAAACAGTGGTCTGCGCCGGACAGTTTGTAGCCATACAGTCTGTTAGAGCAAGCCTAACAGCTAGAACACAGAACTGCCAGTGTTGCCAGATTGGGGGGTTTTAAGTGCATTTTAGCGGATTTGAACATGTTTTGGACTGGAATACGTCAGCAATATCTGGCAACACTATAGCTCTTCTTCATGACGACAACCGGAAGTGTACCAACACGATGGGGCGTGTAGCGCCACGTGTGGCTCGGGTGCACAATGCACCTTGCACAATAGCCCGATTTCACTTGTGCATGTAGGATTGGATTTCTCTGGCACCCCTGCTGGGACCCTTTGCTCGATTACCGACAGTAGCTCGATTTGGACGTGCATGTAAACGCACTGACTACGTTTACATGCACATCCAAATCGAGCTGCTGTCGGTAATCGAGCTGAAGGTCCCAGCAGGGTGCCAGAGAAATTCAATCCTACATGCACACAATGAAATCGGGCTATTGTGTGAGGTGCATTGTGCACCCGAGCCACAGGTGGCGCTACACACCCCATCGTGTTTGGTACACTTCCGGTTGTCGTCAAGAAGAAGAGCTATTCAAGAGTGTAAAAAGTTATCAGTTCCGTGTTCTCCATTGCGCGTTTTTCTCCCGTCCATGAATTTTAATATATTCAACTCCTTAAGCTGAATGAGCATGAACTCTGTCTCCTCACTGCTCCAGAAGTGCACGTTTCTGCTTGCCTGTGGCAGTGGGGGCGTGGTCAAGCACCGGTCTGTGACAGGAGGGCGGAGCCAGGGAAGGTGAGTGGCAGAACGACGGTACACCTGACGGTAATTAACCTGTGTTTGTGTGTCTTCCCAGTAACCGCGCCCTATTTAAGGTTGGCAGAGGAAGAGCAGAGGGGAAAGCTCATCCCGGGACTAGAACACAGCGCGCGCGCGTGTGTGTGTGCGTGTGCGCGTTTCTTTCAAGAATAAAAGTAGGCTGTTAAACTGAAAAGTCTGACAATAAAAAGCCTATTAGTACCAGAAGCTTTGTCCTGCCGTCCTCTGTGCTCCACCCACACTTCAGAGAGCTCTACATCGCCATTTTCTCTTCTTCGTTTGTTACTCCTGACCTCTTCTGCTGCTCGCTACTACTGTTGTCATGCCGACCGAGGCTGTTGTGTTTCCCGCTTGTGGTCTCATCACTCGTCACTTCCGGAAGTAGCTCGACAACTAGCTCTATAGGGTATACATGCACAAAGTAGCTCGGCAGAAATTCAGGGGTGATAGCGTTCCGGCGCCGCGCCGGATTTCCGGCGTACCGTGGCTGGGGAAAAAAAAAAATCTAGTTCGCCCATTGTCCTGTGTCATTCTGAGATGCGCAGATAGACAGTAAAGGGAATTCGCATGATATGGAACTAGTGGGAAAAAAGTGCCGTGCCAAATTTCGTGCGTTTTCGCCCATGGCAAGCGCCCCGAAAATGGCCCAACAGCGGAGAAAAATAAAGAAGAAGAAGAAGACGGAAGAAGAAGAAGAAGAAGAAGAAGAAGCCGTCACGGCACTTTTTTCCCACTAGTTCCATATCATGCGAATTCCCTTTACTGTCTATCTGCGCATCTCAGAATGACACAGGACAATGGGTGAACTAGATTTTTTTTTTTCCCCAGCCACGGTACGCCGGAAATCCGGCACGGCGCCGGAACGCTATCACCCCTGGAAATTGCATAATCTAGGTCGTGTAGCTTGATTCCGAGAAATCAAGTTCGGTTCAATTTCAGCCGAATTAAGGTGTATACATGGCATTTTGAACTTCGATTTCAGTCGAGCAACGGCAGAAATTCGATTCTCTCTATGTGCATGTAAACGTAGTGACTGAATGTGTTTGCTCATTGCCTCAGAAGGCTAATGGATGATTAGAAAACCCTTGTACAATCATGTTAGCACAGCTGAAAACAGTTGAGCTCTTTAGAGAAGCTATAAAACTGACCTTCCTTTGAGCAGATTGAGTTTCTGGAGCATCACATTTGTGGGGTCGATTAAATGCTCAAAATGGCCAGAAAAATGTCTTGACTATATTTTCTATTCATTTTACAACTGATGGTGGGAAATAAAAGTGTGACTTTTTTCATGGAAAACACAAAATTGTCTGGGTGACCCCAAACTTTTGAACGGTAGTGTACATAAATAATTAAAGCAGCCAAATACAGTGGTGCTTGAAAGTTTGTGAACCCTTTTGAATGTTCTATATTTCTGCATAAATATGACCAAGTCCTAAAGAGAACCCAGTTAAACAAATGAGACAAAAAATATTCTACTTGGTCATTTATTTATTTATTTATTTATTGAGGAAAATGATCCAATATTACATATCTGTGAGTGGCAAAAGTATGTGAACCTCTAGGATTAGCAGTTAATTTGAAGGTGAAATTAGAGTCAGGTGTTTTCAATCAATGGGATGACAATCAGGTGTGAGTGGGAACCCTGTTTTATTTAAAGAACAGGGATCTATCAAAGTCTGATCTTCACAACACATGTTTGTGGCACGGACAAAGGAGATTTCTGAGGACCTCAGAAATCAGGCTGGAAAAGGTTACAAAACCATCTGTAAAGAGTTTGGACTCCATCAATCCACAGTCAGACAGATTGTGTATAAATGGAGGAAATTCAAGACCATTGTTACCCTCCCCAGGAGTGGTCAACCAACAAAGATCACTCCAAGAGCAAGGCGTGTAATAGTTGGCGAGGTCACAAAGGACCCCAGGGTAACTTCTAAGCAACTGAAGGCCTCTCTCACATTGGCTAATGTTAATGTTCATGAGTCAGGAGAACACTGAACAACAATGGTGTGCATGGCAGGGTTGCAAGGAGAAAGCCACTGCTCTCCAAAAAGAACATTGCTGCTCGTCTGCAGTTTGCTAAAGATCACGTGGACAAGCCAGAAGGCTATTGGAAAAATGTTTTGTGGATGGATGAGACCAAAATTGAACTTTTTGGTTTAAATGAGAAGCATTATGTTTGGAGAAAGGAAAACACTGCATTCCAGCATAAGAACCTTATCCCAGCTGTGAAACATGGTGGTGGTAGTATCATGGTTTGGGCCTGTTTTGCTGCATCTGGGCCAGGACGGCTTGCCATCATTGATGGAAGAATTAATTCTGAATTATACCAGCGAATTCTAAAGGAAAATGTCAGGACATCTGTCCATGAACTGAATCTCAAGAGAAGGTGGGTCATGCAGCAAAACAACGACCCTAAGCACACAAGTCGTTCTACCAAAGAATGGTTAAAGAAGAATAAAGTGAATGTTTTGGAATGGCCAAGTCAAAGTCCTGACCTTAATCCAATCGAAATGTTGTGGAAGGACCTGAAGCGAGCAGTTCATGTGAGGAAACCCACCAACATCCCAGAGTTGAAGCTGTTCTGTACGGAGGAATGGGCTAAAATTCCTCCAAGCCGGTGTGCAGGACTGATCAACAGTTACCGGAAACGCTTAGTTGCAGTTATTGCTGCAAAAGGGGGTCACACCAGATACTGAAAGCAAAGGTTCATATACTTTTGCCACTCACAGATATGTAATATTGGATCATTTTCCTCAATAAATAAATATCCTGGATGTCACAATTTCAAGCTATACAGCTGACTTGAGTCACAGCTGTGGCTCTGCAAGCATTTCTGTGTGTGTATTGTATCATGATCACGTATCATGATCATGCCTAATGAGGCAGAATTAGACTTCTAATCATTTTTTCAGGTTTATTTCTAATTTTTTGTGGTTAACACTTGGGTCATTCCATGCCAAATCAACAAATATCTGACAAATTTATGCTCGACCATTTCAGATTTCAATGAAATTTGGAGTGCTCAGAGATACTATTAAAAGAAGTTCATCTCATCTCATTATCTCTAGCCGCTTTATCCTTCTACAGGGTCGCAGGCAAGCTGGAGTCTGTCCCAGCTGACTATGGGCGAAAGGCGGGGTACACCCTAGACAAGTCGCCAGGTCATCACAGGGCTGACACATAGACACAGACAACCATTCACACTCACATTCACACTTACGGTCAATTTAGAGTCACCAGTTAACCTAACCTGCATGTCTTTGGACTGTGGGGGAAACCGGAGCACCCGGAGGAAACCCACGCGGACACGGGGAGAACATGCAAACTCCGCACAGAAAGGCCCTCGCCAGCCCCGGGGCTCGAACCCAGGACCTTCTTGCTGTGAGGCGACAGCGCTAACCACTACACCACCGTGCCGCCCATTAAAAGAAGTTAATCCCCCAAATTTGAGCTTCCTATCTCCAACGGTTTCAGAGATACAGGCATTTGAATTTTTCGATTTTTTTTTGCATTTTGCTCAAAACATACATATTTCAAAGTGTAATATAATCTTTATTATGCAAGATAGAAACCTAAAATTTTGCACAGAGAGACTCAATGTCTTGTACTACAAGCTTCAACTTAGTATTTTAATGGTCATTGTATATTAGATGGTGATTTTAACAAGGAAATTAAAAAGACAAATTTGCATTTTTAACTCATTCTGGAAGCTTGCCTGTGGCAGTAATGCTTAAACTAAGAATGTTATTCAAATCTACAGAGAAATATCTACCAATTTCAGTTTTACCAAGTCTCCACTATTCCTAGTTTGTCTGTAATAGGGTTTTGAAATTCGCCGATTTCTAAAACATGCCATTTTCAGTAGCAAGAAATCCAATGTGGGATAGCAGTTAGGAACTTGTAAATTTTTTTCAGTAATCCCCAAGACCCATATTTTATATTTCCAAATTTTTGTTCTGTGTCTCTCAAGTATTTTTAAACTACAGGGGTTTAAAAAATCCATTTTCACCAAATTCGAATGTTTGATATATTTTCATATAACTGATATTTGAGGGTTAATAAATGCTTCAATAAGGCTCAAGTAGGTTAGGAGACATGTTTCTTCCTCAATTTTAAATAAAATTTCAATTAATGCTCAGTATTAATTATTTGTAAATTGATTTTAATCTAAGACTGTGTAACATTAGCAATCAATGACCAGCTATTGTGTACCAGTCAACAGCCAGCCTTATCAATATCAACACAGCACAATAGGTGACCTTTGATACCAGAACAGGTGGCTCATATCTTATAGTTTTTGAGTCTGTAAACTGCATACTTGTTCAGATAACATTGTATTGTTTGGATTATATTAAATACATTGTAATACAGAGCACTGAGAAAATTTACCAATGTTATTAACTGAATGTGCTTCTTTGCAAGGATTGGATATTTTGAATAGTTGATTAGGGAATTTAATTGTAGTTGCTTTCAATTTGAGATCAGTATGAATGAGTTTGTTCTTAGACATCTAGAAATGGCTGAACTTCCTCCCTGTTCTATAGGAATTGGACTAAAGAAAGATTCTGACTGCCATAAACTAACATACAGTAAATCCTCTAATACTGGCCTGTATTCCATTACTGGCCGGGACTCTAATATTGGCCGGTCTCGCTGTCAGAGGAGGTAAATAATGGCCGGACTCTAATACAGGCCGGGGCTATAACCAACGATGTTTCTGAGATCATAGTAGCCTTACACAATCGTTCCGATCTGAAAGACAATTGTGATCAGTGGCGCCGCCAGGCGTATGGCCGTACGCACTAGGCGTACCTTGGGGAGAGAGATATTTTTTTAAAATTATAATTGTTACCTGAATGCTTTGGCAATGCAACATAATTTGAGAAAGAGAGAGAGAGAGAGCGAGAGAGACGTGTGTGTGCCGGCACATTTGTGTGCTTCAGGAGTGGGCGGGGTGTGCGTGACCAAGAAAGCTCATTGGTCAATGCAGATATACTTTTCTTGCACCACTGAGATTCTCTCCAGTTTTGAGAAACGGAGACACACAATCGTCAGTAGTCAGAGCTTGTGCGAGAATTTATTGAGAAGCGAGTCAAAAATGAGTAAACGAACCCTGAAACAAACGAGCTTGTTTCAGACTTTTACGAAAAAGTCCAAAAGCAGTGATCCAGGGGTGTCATCTGCTTGCCAGTCCTCTCCAGTATCAGCTAGTAACACGGCACCGGCAGCTTCCACTCCTCCGCAACCTAGCAGCAGTACGCTGCAGCTGGATGCGAGCTCAGTTCCTTTGAGGGAATTGCCTTCATCTACCTCTGAGTTTGAAACTAGCCATACATCCAGTGAATTTCATATAAGAACACCTACATCTCCCCATGTCCCTTACGATCAGAAGTAGATGGTTGCTCCACCTTGCTGACAAATGAGCCATCAGATAGCTTTACTAATGAGCCACGAGTCAGCCCGCTATCACTGACATCAGATTTATCAGACATAGGTAAACTTCAACCAGATGCCTTAAAATGTGCACCGGACTCTGTAAAGCTCAATGTCCTACAGAACCGCTTCAAACCAGACAGAGGGTGGGTGGCTCCTTCTACTCTGATTTTCGGTAAACTCAGAAAAATACCCGAGGAGTTTTTCAGCGAGTCTGTGTACCCCACGTTGCGCTACAGTGTGTGTCAGAGTCGTGCGTGCGGTAGTGCTGAGCAAGTTCACTAGATTCTAATCGAGGCTATGAAGAGTTTATTGTTTATTGTCGTGTGTAGTTCACATATGTTGTTCAAATATCAGCCTGTGTTCATGGAAGGCTATTGTTCAATTTCAAGTTAAAGTTCTATCGTTGTTTTGTGTATAAGCCTATAGATCGACTCTTCATAGAAACTGCAGCACGCAGTTTATAGGTTCAAATAGACACAAAATCTCGTTTTTATTCATTCCACTGGTAGTCTGTTTTGCTCAAATAGAAATAGAGGCCTGCCTCTAATTCTGGCCTCCTTCCAATAATGGCCTGGACCAAGATGCACTTGAGTGAAATAAAGGCCCCGGCCTATATTAGAGGATTTACTGTACAACAGAAATTGTAAGTTAAATACACTCTCTCAGTATAGTTTGGAGCAAATTTCATTAATTAATAAAATTTCATTTTAGAACGTAAAGTTTCTTCTACTCGTTGCAGCTTTGCTTTGCCATATGCAGCTTTCTGTTTGTGGCTATACTTGGCAATTTTCAGTGGAGAGCAACCGATTGACACAAGGCTTTTGTCAAGTGATTCAGCTACCTCACCAGTGTATGTTGGATCCACATCTACACACACGCTCTCTTGTTCTGATTCTGTAGAACCTGCTGAATCTGCTTGGCTTAAATGTTCTTTCACTCTCTGTGAACATTTAGAACACAATTTTTGTCCAGGTTTAATATTTTTATTTATCAGTTTTGAAAGTGAATCTGCTGTTTCAGGAAGAATTGAACGTAATTCTGTTTTAACTTTTTTCTTGTGCCTTTCATATGGATCACAACAACTTTGCTGTAGCTCTTCATATTTCATCAGAAACAGTTTCTCATGATGCAGACATACTGTGTCTGTGCTTGAAATGTTCTCAAGTTCAGTTCTCTGTTTAATTAATGAAATTTGCTCCAAACTATACTGAGAGAGTGTACTGTATTTAACTTACAATTTCTGTTGTATGTTAGTTTATGGCAGTCAGACTCTTTCTTTAGTCCAATTCCTATAGAACAGGGAGGAAGTTCAGCCATTTCTAGATGTCTAAGAACAAACTCATTTATACTGATCTCAAATTGAAAGCAACTACAATTAAATTCCCTAGTCAACTATTCAAAATATCCAATCCTTGCAAAGAAACACATTCAGTTAATAACATTGGTAAATTTTCTCAGTGCTCTGTATTACAATGTATTTAATATAATCCAAGCAATATAATGTTATCTGAACAAGTATGCAGTTTACAGACTCTAAAACTATAAGATATGAGCCACCTGTTCTGGTATCAAAGGACACCTATTGTGCTGTGTTGATATTGATAAGGCTGGCTGTTGACTGGTACACAATAGCTGGTCATTGATTGCTAATGTTACACAGTCTTAGATTAAAATCAATTTACAAATAATTAATACTGAGCATTAATTGAAATCTTATTTAAAATTGAGGAAGAAACATGTCTCCTAACCTACTTGAGCCTTATTGAAGCATTTATTAACCCTCAAATATCAGTTATATGAAAATATATCAAAAATTCGAATTTGGTGAAAATGGATTTTTTAAACCCCTGTAGTTTAAAAATACTTGAGAGACACAGAACAAAAATTTGGAAATATAAAATATGGGTCTTGGGGATTACTGAAAAAAATTTACAAGTTCCTAACTGCTATGCTACATTGGATTTCTTGCTACTGAAAATGGCATGTTTTAGAAATCGGCGAATTTCAAAACCCTATTACAGACAAACTAGGAATAGTGGAGACTTGGTAAAACTAAAATTGGTAGATATTTCTGTGTAGATTTGAATAACATTGTTAGTTTAAGCATTACTGCCACAGGCAAGCTTCCAGAATGAGTTAAAAATGCAAAAAATGCAAATTTGTCTTTTTAATTTCCTTGTTAAAATCACCATCTAATATACAATGACCATTGAAATTCTAAGTTGAAGCTTGTAGTACAAGACATTGAGTCTCTCTGTGCAAAATTTTAGGTTTCTATCTTGCATAATAAAGATTATATTACACTTTGAAATATGTATGTTTTGAGCAAAATGCAAAAAAAATCAAAAAATTCAAATGCCTGTATCTCTGAAACCGTTGGAGATAGGAAGCTCAAATTTTGGGGATTAACTTCTTTTAATATTATCTCTGAGCCCTCCAAATTTCATTTAAATCTGAGATGGTCGAGCATAACCTCTTGTTGATTTGGCATGGAATGACCCACTTTTAGTTTGGAATTTTTTGATGAGGGATATAAATCAAATATACTATGCACTGAGAGAGGCACTGGCAATTATGGATTCTCTTCGGTGACTGGCATAGTACTTCGGGGCTGTGCCCCTCACAGAATAGTACAATGCCAGTCACCTGAGAGAATCTATAATTTCAACCGGAGTCTCTCAGTGCATGGTATATTTGATTACTATTCAAAATAAAGTGCTCTAGAAAGCAAGTTTTAAGTAATCCTGGGATCAGACTACACAAATACAGCTCAATTTTGCCGTGACCGACAAATTTCCAGCATGGGGTCCGAATATGAACATCAGGAACTAGGAACGCTCCTTGTAGTGGGACATAATTGAAGAACAGTGATGTGGGGTCTGGGATGTCCCATGATACCCTGACGAAAAGTCCAGCATGTAAGAATTTTTTTTTTGCACTTGTATTTTCTTGCCTAGTTTGACACATCCTATGACATCCATGATTGACAATTTCTTGACCCTCCTTCCTGATGTCACGCAAGGACGTGAATGATGATTGGTTGAGGTCAAACTTGTAGTGTCGCCAGTCTCCCGACCAAGATATCAGAATTTATGGAGCTATGATTACCTAATCTGACATGATGACTATCGTGAAGGACAAAAATATAGTGTCGTCTGATCCCAGCTTTAATTAAGTCTTGAAAGTGTTTGACCACTCACCTCAGGGCTATTTTCAGTTCAGTACTACGAAACAGAGGCAAAGCGAGACAGGAAATGAACTAACTACCTGGCCCACAGTCCTGACCTTGATATTAGAATAATTGGATTTTTGAAATTTATTCCACTAGACATGATGTGGATGACTGAACACATACATATTTTAACATAACCTATTACACAGTCACAGACACATATTTCAAAATAACCTAATGTTGACATTGGGCAATTCCATGTAAATGTCAACCTCACCATGCAAAAATAAAGCAACATGTAATACATCAAAACCACTCCCAGAGATATCACCTAGGCCTGTATTTTACAGATGTGAATAAGTTGAACCAATTTGTCACATTTTGATCACCTAATATGTCACCGTCAGTCTTTCTTTCTTATAATGTAAAACCCAAGCTAAAATCAACTTTGATCATGTACAATTCTATATTATTGCCACAAGCCACAGAAATGTATGCTAAAATCCACAAAACAGCAAAACAATAGCCATCCTAAATATTATTTAAGAACTTTGATAGTTTTAGCTGATATTTAGAGAGTTTTTCAAAGGGTTATGGTGGTTAAATTGCTGATTTTCTAAACATATGCCATGTCTATTTCAGACGCGTCACATCCATAACGGAATTTCGTCACATCCATAACGCTGACTTTTCCTTCCGAAACTCTGCATGAAATACAAAATATTTTAAACAAAGATTTTTTAATATTCACCTTGGACCCCTCTATCAAATGGATATCTCCATTTCGACATTAGGTTTACAATTTCACAGAGTTTGATAAAAATGTACAGTCACCCAAGAAAAGTGATACTTTTTCTGTCACATCCATAACGCATCTTTTATTGGCGTTTTCTGGCATGCCCTAGATGTACTATGGGAATTGTTCTTGTTCTATCACTTCTCCAGTATGGTACAGCCTTAAAATATGCAACACCTGTTTAAATACTGGGAGACAATAAAACATGCACTGGGTCATTTGTTGCCATTTTGAGTTCAAGTGTCGCGTCCATAACGCTGGAATTGCTCCATTACAGCTGGCATAGAAAATGCTGTACACAAGCCTCTTTATGCCAAACATTGCTAAATTGTACTGGAGATTAGAGCTGTGATTACTGAAAGCATTACACCACTGTATGTTGTCCAGTGGGAGATGTATAAAGCTGATTCAGTGTGTTTGGCTTCTTAGGTCAAAAGGGAGGTGGGTGACATTACTATTTTGGTGAACAATGCCGGCATTGTCACGGGGAAAAAGTTCCTGCAATCTCCAGACTCGCTTATAGAGAAGACTATGGAAGTCAACAGCATGGCCCATTTCTGGGTTAGTGACTATGACGTACCCTCTCAGTCTCACTTTCTCTTCCATATACACACCTGCAGATTTGTAGATTTACACTTTTTACTGCAACAACAAGCACAATGTGATCTTTCTGCATCACACTGATCTCGCTTCTTTCTTTAGACATACAAAGCTTTTCTCCCAGCGATGATTGCTGCAAACCACGGCCATGTGGTCAGTTTAGCTAGCTCAGCTGGACTTATTGGTGTCAGCGGACTGGCAGGTATACACTCATAACACAGTTTGTGTGACAGTAAACACTAACTTCACGCCCATCCAGTCTGACAGGTTTGTGTGTTTTTGACAGATTACTGTGCTAGCAAGTTTGCAGCAGTGGGCTTTGCAGAGGCGATAGCTCTGGAGATGGTGGCTCTGGGCTGTGATGGAGTGAAGACCACCATAGTGTGTCCCTTCTTCATCAACACTGGAATGTTTGATGGGGCTAACACAAAGTAAGAATCACAAAGTATTTCAGCATGTAAAACATTCGATTGGAGACAGTGCAGTCGCTGTGTTTGATATGAAATAAAAAATCCGAATGCTTGCTAACATACAAGAATTAGAAGTTTTACTTATAGTACCAGTTTGGACACACATTCTAATTCAGTGGTTTTTCTGTAATGATGGACGTCGTTTCTCTTTACTTAGTTGAGCGGTTCTTGACATAATATGGATCACTACAGTTGTGGAACAGGGCTGCTTACTGTATTTTTATTATTTACTGTTTAATGGTTTCAAATGCATTACGAAGGTAAGAAATTGCACTAATTAACTTTTGACGAGGCACAACTCATCTCATCTCGTTATCTCTAGCCGCTTTATCCTGTTCTACAGGGTTGCAGGCAAGCTGGAGGCTATCCCAGCTGACTACGGGCGAAAGGCGGGGTACACCCTGGACAAGTCGCCAGGTCATCACAGGGCCGACACATAGACACAGACAACCATTCACACTCACATTCACACCTACGCTCAATTTAGAGTCACCAGTTAACCTAACCTGCATGTCTTTGGACTGTGGGGGAAACCGGAGCACCCGGAGGAAACCCACGTGGACACGGGGAGAACATGCAAACTCCGCACAGAAAGGCCCTCGCCGGCCACGGCGCTCGAACCCGGACCTTCTTGCTATGAGGCAACAGCGCTAACCACTACACCACCGACAAGGCACAACTGTTAATTGAAAAGCATTCCAGGTGACGACCTCGTGAAGCTGGTTAAGATAACGCCAATAGTGTGGAAAGCGTCATCAAGGTGGCTACTTTGAAGAATCTAAAATATGAAACATTTTGTTTAACACTTTATTGTTTACCACATAATTCCATGTATGTTATTTCATAGTTTTGATGTCTTCAGTATCGTTCTACAATGCAGAAAATAGTCACAATACAGAAAAAAACAATGAAAGAGTAGGTGTGTCCAAACTTTTGACTGGTACAAAATGTCAATATTTAGTTTGGGCTTATCTCCAAGCACTTATTTCAGCTTTTGAAAATAGATTGTGCAAGGACAAAAGAGAGCTGGAGGTGTACTGTGTTACTAGCCCAGAGCAACGTCTGAAATGTCAGATTTTATTTGAATGATCAGCGTGTGGGGTGGCATGGTGGCGTAGTGGTTAGCGCTGTCGCCTCACAGCAAGAAGGTCCGGGTTCGAGCCCCGTGGCCGGCGAGGGCCTTTCTGTGTGGAGTTTGCATGTTCTCCCCGTGTCCGCGTGGGTTTCCTCCGGGTGCTCCGGTTTCCCCCACAGTCCAAAGACATGCAGGTTAGGTTAACTGGTGACTCTAAATTGACCGTAGGTGTGAATGTGAGTGTGAATGGTTGTCTGTGTCTATGTGTCAGCCCTGTGATGACCTGGCAACTTGTCCAGGGTGTACCCCGCCTCTCGCCCGGAGTCAGCTGGGATAGGCTCCAGCTTGCCTGCGACCCTGTAGAACAGGATAAAGCGGCTACAGATAATGAGATGAGATGAGATGATCAGCGTGTGTTCGCTGGATGTTACATATGTACAGTAAGTGAGTGTTCATTGCAAAAAATGACAGCAAGTAAAAATATCTTGAATCTATTCAAATCTATCCAATATTTCCTATTATAAGATTACAATATACCAAATACAAACCCCATTTCCAGAAAAGTTGGGATATTTTCCAAAATGCAATGAAAAGAAAAATCTCTGATTTGTTCATTCGCGTGAAACTTTATTTAACTGACAAAAGTACAAACAAAAAGATTTTTAATCATTGTACTGACCAACTTAATTGTATTTTTGTGAACATAAATTAAGTTAGAATTTGATGCCTGCAACACACTCAAAAAAAGCTGGGACAGAGGCAAAATAAGACTGAAAAGTTTATAGCATATTCAAGTAACACCATTTTGGAAGATTTCACAATAAGCAGGTTAATTGATAATAGGTGAGGGTATCATGACTGAGTGTAAAAGGAGCACCAAAGTCTCAGTCTTTGCAAGCAAGGATGGGTCGTGGCTCACGCCTTTGTGCTAAAATTGTTAGTCAATTTGAAAATAACATTTCTCAGTGCAAGATTGCAGAGAATTTGTGTCTTTCAAAATTTACAGTACATAATATTGTGAAAAGATTCAGGGGATTCTGAGACATCTCGGTGTGTAAAGGGTAAGGTCGGAAACCACTGTTGAATGTGCGTGACCTTTGAGCCCTCAGGCAGCACTGCCTGAGAAACCGTCATACTAATGTGACAAATATAGCCACATGGGCTCGGGAGTACTTTGGAAAACTGCTGTCCGCCGCTGCATCCAGAAATGCAACCTGAAACTGTATTACACAAGAAGGAAGCCATTCATCAATTCTAGGCAGAAACGCTGCTGATTTCTCTGGGCCTGAACTCATCTCAGATGGACCAAAAGACAGTGGATAATGTGTGCTGTGGTCAGATGAGTCCATGTTTCAGCTTGTTTCTGGGAAAACCAGATGTCAGGTTCTCGGTGCCAAAAGCAAATACGACCATTCGGTTTGTTCTCAGAGAAAGGTGCAAAAGCCAGCGTCTGTGATGGTATGGGGGTATCAGTGCCCACAGCATGGATGAGTTGCATGTGTGTACAAGGTACCATTGACTCGGAGGTGTATATTGGGATTTTAGAGAGACATATGTTGCCATCAAGGCAACGTCTGTTCCCTGGAAGCCCATACTTATTCGAGCAGGACAATGCCAGGCCTCATTGTGCACGGGCTACAAAAGCGTAGCTTCGTAGACACAGAGTGTGTGTACTTGACTGGCCTGCTGCCTGTCCAGATCTGTCTCCTATTGAGAATGTATGGCGCATCATGAAGAGGAGAATCAGACAACGGCGACCACGGACTGTTGAAGGCCTGAAATCTTGTATCATGCAAGAATGGACAAAAGTTTAAATTGCAAAACTGCAACAATTAATCTGTGGGTGGTAGAAAAGGGCAACTGGACTCAAGTCCAGTTGCCCTTTTCTACCACCCACAGTTTACTATGACCTGGATGATTGAGAATCTTCACAGACATGCAACAATTAATATCCTCATATTTACAAAATACAATTAAGCTGGTCAGTAAAACTATTGAAAATCCTTTCTTTGTACTTTTGCCAGTTAAATAAAGGCTCACGTGAATCAACACATCACAGATTTTTGTTTTTATTTCATTTTGGAAAATATCCCAACTTTTCTGGAAATGGGGTTTGTATATGAATCAGACTCAGAATCAGAAAAAGCTTTATTACCAAGCGATTGTTGCAACTACAAGGAATTTGGCTTGGAGTTAAGGTGCTCAATAAATAAATGCTAAATAAAGACAGTATATTCTAAGATATTAAGAAATAAGGAATAAATAAACAAGATAAAAATAAGATAAAATAAATAAACAACTGTGCAGGTAAACAAATGTGCAAATTAGGTAAACAATAAGATGAACAACTGTGCAAATTAGGTAAACAATAAGATAAGATGGTTTTTAAACCTGGACAGCCATCTATTATCTATAGCAGGTCATGGAGGAAGCTGGAGTCAATCCCAGTCTGTCACAGGGAACAATGATTCACAATCACACTCACACTATTTGACCTCATCTGCATATCTTTGAACTGTGGGAGGAAACCGGTGTGCCCGGGGGAGGCACAGGAAGAACATGCAAACTCCACACACACAGAAAGGCCACAGTCGGTCACAAGGTTCAAACCCAGAACCTTCTTACTGTGAGGCGACAGTGCCTCTAACCACTGCACCACTGAAAGTGGCAGATAATTATTTCTAATTTTAGTTATCTATTTGTATAAAGAAGCAAAATTTACTTCCAACAGAATAAGAACATTTAAAAGAGTGAAATGAGTAAAAGCATCCAAAACCCAGCTGAATAAGCTTATATTTGATTTATAACAATGTCATAATGAGAACATTAGCTAAATTTCCCCATATTCCAGACATTTTCTTTTGTTACAATGTTTTTGCAGCGTGTGTATGACCCTGCAAGTTAGAAGATCAGGCTACATTGTGCCTGCTCATATTAATGATCATGCATCCAGTGGATCCAACCATACATTATCCATACCACTTATCTGTCAGGGTCGTGGGGGAAGCTGGAGCCAATCCCAGCTGACTTCCGGTTAGAGGGTACACCCTGGGCTAGCCAGGTTTACCCTAATCCGCATGTCTTTGGACTGTGGGAGGAAACTGGAGCAAACCCATGCAGGTACAAGAACATGCAAACTCCACACAGAAAGGTCCTGGTCAGCCGTGAGTTTCAAACCTGGAACCTTCTTACTGTGAGGCGACAATGCTAACCATTGCACCACCATGCTACCTGCATCAAGTAGGTATATTCATTAAACCATGGTATATCCAAGACACCGCTGTGAGACACCTTCTTTATTAGAATGCATTCTAACAAAAAAGGGTAAATCAAGAAAACTTAAGACAGTGTGACAGTTAAAGGCCGAGAGAAATGCATTTTTTTTTTGTGCTAAAACAGAATAGCAGTTAAATTCGGCGAGGTTTCTTGAGTCCCTGGACAAAGGCAATTGTTCTTTAAACCGCATGGTAGCGGATGTATTCACAGACAAAAGCAGAGTAAATTTAGCCCTTTTAGAACCACCCGGAAGTAGCAGACGGGAGCCGCGTGACGTCACGGGTGTGTGTCGGCCACGAACAACAACATGAGCGACCAAAGCGAGCAGGAATTTAGTGAGGGAGAAACTTTAAGTTTTAGTAGTTTTTCGTCAGTTCAAGTTGATGACAATGTACTGACAGAGGAAGAAGAAGTGGCCAGCAATAGGGAAGAAGAGAGAGGTATCGAACCATAACGATTCGAGCCAGAATTGTCCAATGAGAGCGGGGTCAGTGACAGTGACAATGATGAACCTTAAGTTTCAATTTAATCCACGGCTTCAGCCAGCCTTTAAATGCTCATAACTTGGCCACCGGAGGTCCCAGCAAAGCCAAATTTTGCAGGCACCTCCCTCTACACTATCCCTTACGAACCAGCACAGGCACGGCCCAGTAGGACCGTGCCTCTGGACGTTATTCACCCCGGTGCGGGCTCTACTCTGCACCTTGAGTTTCCATATGATTCACTGATCCAGGCGGACTTTAAAAATTCATAACTTGGCCAGGGGAGCTCACAGCAAGGCGAGATTTTGCATACACCTCCCTGTCCCCTAGCCCTCACGAACCAGCATGGGCACAGCCCGGTAGGACCGCGCCTCGGGATGTTATTCGCCCTGATGCGAGCTCACCTCTGTGCCTTAAGGGGTTTGGATGACTGGAAGCTGAAGATGCATTCCTCAAGTTAGTAGTATTCCAGTATGTTGGAAACAAAATGCTTTGCAGTTCATTGTAGCAAAGTCTTGACTAATTAGTGATTATCTTTATCTTTTGGGAAAAGGAACAGGGCCACTCCCTCCACGGCATTTGTGTTGCTGCACCCGGCAGCGATACATCGCTTTCTGGGCACTTTCTCTTTTTTCTCTCCCCCTTCTTCTCCATCACAGTCGTAGATTGTAGTTTAACGATTTGTCTGTCTTTCTATGTCGTGTTCTGTCGCAAGTTTCCGTCAAAATGAATGTAATCTAGCAGAGAGTCGGACAGAAGCTTCACTGTGTGGATGTAAGTGGAAAAAACGCCGGTACACACTCGTGACATCATGTGAAAGCCAGCTAATAATGACGACGTTGGTACCGGGATTCCCTTGGCGGGAAATTTAAACTCGACAAATTCTGAATGTTCCTGACATTTGCGGCGTGGGTTTCTATTGTAAGTTTTCATTATCAGGACTTATACTATTATTATCCAAGGGGGAAAGGGGTACATTTCTCTCGGCCTTTAAACAAAGCTGTTGGGCTACAAAGAAGAATCACAAGATAAAAAAATGTCATTCCACCCAATCATAGCCTACTTAGTCTATTAGTAGTTAACAAACTACTAACTAACTACCAGTTTGTCTGAGACAACTACATAAATCATACAAAAATGAAGCCTTACAGGGATATGACTTTGTATTGGAGTCCAGTTGCTCTGAGATAGCCAGCCTTAATGTGACTTTCTTCAAGATGAATGAAATTCACATTTCATGAATTCTCTGAGTCAAGGAGGTCAGGTCTGTAAGAAAAAAAATGCAGTTGTACATTTTCAAGGGCCAGGAAATGCTGATGTACTTGAATAATTATTCAACACACACCGTACCATATGACACCTGATTAAAATGACTCCTAATGGTGTTTGTGTGTTTTTGTAGGTGGCCGAGAATCATGCCTATTTTGGAGCCGGATTACGTGTGTCGAAAGATTGTGGATGCTGTTCGGAGAGATCAGGTCTATTTATATCTGCCTCGGAGCATCTATCTATCCATCGCTCTAAAAAAGTAAGTCACATTTATGCTTTAAGTCATTCCAGGAATCAACCAGCCCTGCTGTGTTTCACTGAGTTCCCATATACAGTGGGGCAAAAAAGTATTTAGTCAGCCACCAATTGTGCAAGTTCTCCCACTTAAAAAGATGAGAGAGGCCTGTAATTTTCATCATAGGTACACTTCAACTATGAGAGACAGAATGGGGGGAAAGAATCCAGGAAATCACATTGTAGGATTTTTAATGAATTAATTGGCAAATTCCTCGGTAAAATAAGTATTTGGTCACCTACAAACAAGCAAGATTTCTGGCTCTCACAGACCTGTAACAACTTCTTTAAGAGGCTCCTCTGTCCTCCACTCGTTACCTGTATTAATGGCACCTGTTTGAACTCGTTATCACTATAAAAGACACCTGTCCACAACCTCAAACAGTCACACTCCAAACTCCACTATGGCCAAGACCAAAGAGCTGTCAAAGGACACCAGAAACAAAATTGTAGACCTGCACCAGGCTGGGAAGACTGAATCTGCAATAGGTAAGCAGCTTGGTGTGAAGAAATCAACTGTGGGAGCAATTATTAGAAAATGGAAGACATACAAGACCACTGATAATCTCCCTCGATCTGGGGCTCCACGCAAGATCTCACCCCGTGGGGTCAAAATGATCACAAGAACGGTGAGCAAAAATCCCAGAACCACACGGGGGGATCTAGTGAATGACCTGCAGAGAGCTGGGACCAAAGTCACAAAGGCTACCATCAGTAACACACTACGCCGCCAGGGACTCAAATCCTGCAGTGCCAGACGTGTCCCCCTGCTTAAGCCAGTACATGTCCAGGCCCGTCTGAAGTTTGCTAGAGAGCATTTGGATGATCCAGAAGAGGATTGGGAGAATGTCATATGGTCAGATGAAACCAAAATAGAACTTTTTGGTAAAAACTCAACTTGTCGTGTTTGGAGGAGAAAGAATGCTGAGTTGCATCCAAAGAACACCATACCTACTGTGAAGCATGGGGGTGGAAACATCATGCTTTGGGGCTGTTTTTCTGCAAAGGGACCAGGACGACTGATCCGTGTAAAGGAAAGAATGAATGGGGCCATGTATCGTGAGATTTTGAGTGAAAACCTCCTTCCATCAGCAAGGGCATTGAAGATGAAACGTGGCTGGGTCTTTCAGCATGACAATGATCCCAAACACACCGCCCAGGCAATGAAGGAGTGGCTTCGTAAGAAGCATTTCAAGGTCCTGGAGTGGCCTAGCCAGTCTCCAGATCTCAACCCCATAGAAAATCTTTGGAGGGAGTTGAAAGTCCGTGTTGCCCAGCGACAGCCCCAAAACATCACTGCTCTAGAGGAGATCTGCATGGAGGAATGGGCCAAAATACCAGCAACAGTGTGTAAAAACCTTGTGAAGACTTACAGAAAACGTTTGACCTCTGTCATTGCCAACAAAGGGTATATAACAAAGTATCAAGATGAACTTTTGTTATTGACCAAATACTTATTCTCTCTCTCTCATTATCTCTAGCCGCTTTATCCTGTTCTACAGGGTCGCAGGCAAGCTGGAGCCTATCCCAGCTGACTACGGGCGAAAGGCGGGGTACACCCTGGACAAGT
The DNA here is from genome assembly GCF_027579695.1 of Neoarius graeffei. Classification (NCBI taxonomy): domain Eukaryota; kingdom Metazoa; phylum Chordata; class Actinopteri; order Siluriformes; family Ariidae; genus Neoarius; species Neoarius graeffei. The sequence goes on along the minus strand of NC_083569.1, from coordinate 49,226,095 downwards.
CGCCAGGTCATCACAGGGCTGACACATAGACACAGACAACCATTCACACTCACATTCACACCTACGGTCAATTTAGAGTCACCAGTTAACCTAACCTGCATGTCTTTGGACTGTGGGGGAAACCGGAGCACCCGGAGGAAACCCACGCGGATACGGGGAGAACATGCAAACTCCGCACAGAAAGGCCCTCGCCGACCCCGGGGCTCGAACCCAGGACCTTCTTGCTGTGAGGCGACAGCGCTAACCACTACACCACCGTGCCGCCCCCAAATACTTATTTTCCACCATAATTTGCAAATAAATTCTTTAAAAATCAATGTGATTTTCTGGATTTTTTTTTCTCATTCTGTCTCTCATAGTTGAAGTGTACCCATGATGAACATTACAGGCCTCTCTCATCTTTTTAAGTGGGAGAACTTGCACAATTGGTGACTGACTAAATACTTTTTTGCCCCACTGTAGTGTATGCAAGATTCGGTTTGTCTTTATAATATATATATATATATATATATATATATATATATATATATATATATATATATAAATAAAATATTGTGTGTGTGTACAACCCCGATTCCAAAAAAGTTGGGACAAAGTACAAATTGTAAATAAAAACAGAATGCAATAATTTACAAATCTCAAAAACTGATATTGTATTCACAATAGAACATAGATAACATATCAAATGTCGAAAGTGAGACATTTTGAAATTTCATGCCAAATATTGGCTCATTTGAAATTTCATGACAGCAACACATCTCAAAAAAGTTGGGACAGGGGCAATAAGAGGCTGGAAAAGTTAAAGGTACAAAAAAGGAACAGCTGGAGGACCAAATTGCAACTCATTAGGTCAATTGGCAATAGGTCATTAACATGACTGGGTATAAAAAGAGCATCTTGACTAACGAGGAGAAGGACGACCCAAGTTGTTATCAGCGCTCAGTTCAGAAGCCTGCATCTCTGATGGTATGGGGTTGCATTAGTGCGTGTGGCATGGGCAGCTTACACATCTGGAAAGACACCATCAATGCTGAAAGGTATATCCAGGTTCTAGAGCAACATATGCTCCCATCCAGACAACGTCTCTTTCAGGGAAGACCTTGCATTTTCCAACATGACAATGCCAAACCACATACTGCATCAATTACAGCATCATGGCTGCGTAGAAGAAGGGTCCGAGTACTGAACTGGCCAGCCTGCAGTCCAGATCTTTCACCCATAGAAAACATTTGGCGCATCATAAAACGGAAGATACGACAAAAAAGACCTAAGACAGTTGAGCAACTAGAATCCTACATTAGACAAGAATGGGTGAACATTCCTATCCCTAAACTTGAGCAACTTGTCTCCTCAGTCCCCAGACGTTTACAGACTGTTGTAAAGAGAAAAGGGGATGTCTCACAGTGGTAAACATGGCCTTGTCCCAACTTTTTTGAGATGTGGTGTTGTCATGAAATTTAAAATCACCTAATTTCTCTCTTTAAATGATACATTTTCTCAGTTTAAACATTTGATGTCATCTATGTTCTATTCTGAATAAAATATGGAATTTTGAAACGTCCACATCATTGCATTCCATTTTTATTTACAATTTGTACTTTGTCCCAACTTTTTTGGAATTGGGGTTGTACATGTGAGCCCATGGACACACACACACACCTCTCTGCTGCTTATGCTGAAATCTCTTTGAACTCTAAAATAATTGTGTGCTCATTTAAGATTTTAATTAGCGAGACCACACTATGATGCCATAATGGATAAACCACTTACGTGACTGACTGATCTTGTGCCAAGGTTCTGCTGAATTGTTATTTTTGTGTATGTGTGTGTAGGAGTGTTTGGTTATTCTGTCTCTCTGATTTACAAAGCATTACTCCACCACAAATATTGACCTGCCGTTATATTTTTCTGCCATGAAAACATTACATGAGCCTTGCAGCAAGTGTGATAAAGGCCATTATAGATCATGTGAATTCTTTTAAACACAAAGCAGCAGTTGTGGATTTTGCAACATGGATAGTCTCGAGACAGTCAGCACATCGTTACATCTCCTTTTCTTCTCTGATGAGTCAGTCAGCTGTTTGGTAGAACAGTTTTAGGGTTTACAGTACTAATTCTGTTACACGTGTCTGCCTTAAAATCTAACTGAAGCACGAACGCTACGTTCACACTGCAAGGCTTAATGCTCAATTTCGATTTTTTTGTGAAATCCGATTTTTTTGTGAGGTCGTTCACATTAACAAATATATGCGACTTGTATGTGATCCTCAGTATGAACGAAAAGCGACCTAAAAGTGTTCCGCATGCGCACTGCAGGATACGACGACGTCACACGCAGTGAGCATGGCCAGTGTTTACGGAAGTAAAACCGCCCGGTTGCGGTATGACCCATCCAATCTAGCTTGAATAGCTGCATCCCCCCAAATGGAAATCAGCTCCCTAACCTCTGCGTCCTTCCATTGAGAAGATTCAGAACCTTCACAGCCCGAAGCGTCCCTCGCATTGATGTCATGCGCAGGGGCGCAGATACGTTTTTTGAACTGGGGGGGACAAAAAACTGGGGGGGACAAAGCTGCCAGCAAACCAACCCCAACCCCGATATGCCTGTCAAACTTGTTGTTAGTAACCATAGCAACCAAGCTCGAGCTCGCAACCTGTGCAGTCTGTGCAGCTCAACCAACCAAATATCAGTCTTTGTTTTATGTGAGTTGTTGCAACTATGTATACACTGCTGTGCACCTTAATAAACCGAATGGTAATTAGTCTTTTGATTTTTCCGTGAGGTTTGCCTTATGCAAAGAAAGACAGCATAGACGTTTTTTCCTCCCTATAAGTGGGGGGGACCGAACGAGGTGAATTTAAATATGACTCGTCCCACCCTCTATCTGCGCCTGTGATTATGCGCCATGTTGTTGTAACTTTTTTTGAGAGACCCGCCGCCTACTTCAGCGCAGAATAGTGACGTTTGTGGCTTGTTGATGACGTGTAAGTCGGATGAATGCGACCTGGCGGTTCAGACTGAAGTCGCATATGAAAAGAGCGGATAGGAATCGGAATTAGCACCACATATCCAAACGGCCTGGGTCGGATTTGAAAAAATCGGATCTGTGTCGTTCATATTGTCAATAAAAGATCGGATGCAGGTCACATATGGGCGAAAAGATCGGATTTGAGTCACTTCAGCCTGCAGTTTGAACGTAGCCTTATTTAAAGTGTTAGCAGCATACTTGATGTTAGAAATACAGAATGCAAATGCATTTTGCAACAAATGATATCCCCCCACATCAATTAAATACAAATACTATTTTGTATTTTATAATGGACAATCCAGACACATGTACAGTATGAGAAAGTACTTTGATTACTTTTACTGCCATTCCTGCATGTTTCCACAGCATGCTCAGTCATGTTTCAACCAAAATAACTTCCTGGCTTCTTCTTCTTCCAACTGTTCCCATTAGGGGTCCTCACAGTGGATAATATCCCTCCATCTCCTCCTTTATCTTTTTCTGTCACACCAACCGTCCTCATGTCCTCCTTCACTACATCCATAAATCTCATCCATCAATCTCTTCCTCTTTTCCTTCTACTTGGTCCATCTCTAGCATTCTTTTCCCAATTTATGTCAAGTCAAGTTTATTTGTACAGCGCTTTTAACAATAGACATTGTCGCAAAGCAGCTTTACAGAATTTGAATGACTTAAAACATGAGCTAATTTTATCCCTAATCTATCCCCAATGAGCAAGCCTGTGGTGACGGTGGCAAGGAAAAACTCCCTCAGACGACATGAGGAAGAAACCTCGAGAGGAACCAGACTCAAAAGGGAACCCATCCTCATTTGGGTGATAACAGACGTGATTATAACATTTTTAACAGTTTTAAAACATGAAGTCAGTTTCGTTGATGTTATAAACTCTTCATTGATGGAAACTTGAGTGCAAAACTGTTCATGACAACTGCAGTCCTAAAGTTAGCAAGTCAACTGTAGTCGTCAACCATAAAAGCATTACTATAAGAGTCCAGAATGTCCTCCAAGTGTGACTTTCAACTGTCCATATGGGGCCGTCCTCCACAGGACAGATGCGATGAGACTCCAACCAGACATAGGGCACCAGGATGGATCAGGCAGGTCTGAGGAGCAGAACAGGTCAGCAGCTTGATCTCAGGATTGACACGTAACTCAGAGGGACAGACTGGGGGGGGACACAGGTTGTTAGGTATGCCCAGTGTCACCTGATGAGTAGGAACAGTATACATTTTGCACTGAGCGCAAGCAGGAACTCCGGCAAAACTAACTATGACAGCATAACCCCAGATCTCTCCTCTGTACTTGTCCAAACCATCTTAATCTCGCCTCTCTCACTTTGTCTCCAAGCCGTCCTACATGTGCTGTCCCTCTAATATTTTCATTTCTAATCCTATCCAACTTTGTCACTCCTAATGAAAATCTCAGCATCTTCAGCTCTGCTACCTCCAGTTCAGCCTCCTGTCTTTTTGTCAGTGCCACTGATTCCAAACCAGAGGCTTAGCCAGGATTGGGAAGGTTGGGAGTGTTTTTCTGAAAGTAGGGAGTCTAACTTGGGCACGCACGGGTTGCGGCCTTGGTCATGGGGGATGGGGTGGGGGGTCCTCCCCCAGGAAAATTTTGAAAAGTTAATCTTTTTTGGTGCAATCTGGTGACTTCTGGAGCTGCAATTGAGCCTTAAAAAGAAATGAAAGAAAGCATTAATTTTAAGTGTGAATTATATTTTATTAGGCATTTAACACAAATTTTTTCTTTGCAGGAGGCTGAGGGTCTTCATTATCAGTCTGCCTTGGTCTCTTGGCAGAACTTTGCTTTCCCAGTGGTTTCTTCTATTAAAACATATATAAAAATACTTAGGGGCGGCATGGTGGTGTAGTGGTTAGCGCTGTCGCCTCACAGCAAGAAGGTCCGGGTTCGATCCCAGCGGCCGGTGAGGGCCTTTCTGTGTGGAGTTTGCATGCTCTCCCCGTGTCCGCGTGGGTTTCCTCCGGGTGCTCCGGTTTCCCCCACAGTCCAAAGACATGCAGGTTAGGTTAACTGGTGACTCTAAATTGACCGTAGGTGTGAATGTGAGTGTGAATGGTTGTCTGTGTCTATGTGTCGGCCCTGTGATGACCTGGCGACTTGTCCAGGGTGTACCCCGCCTTTCGCCCGTAGTCAGCTGGGATAGCCTCCAGCTTGCCTGCGACCCTGTAGAAGGATAAAGCGGCTAGAGATAATGAGATGAGATGAGATAAAAACACTTCTTAGTAATGCAGGGTTGAACTTAAAGCTGTCCCCACTGGGAAAATACTCTACAAAATCATAAAGGACTCCATTTTTGAAAGACCATGGAGTCCAGAGACTCGAAAATTTGAAAGTCTTAGTCAAACCCTGTACCTTCTGCATGGACAAAATCTTGCTGTATTTGAATATTAATCAAAAGCAACACAGTACATCTTTCAGAGACAGAATACTCACTGTTACTTTGAAATTTGGTTAAAAGTTCCTTTTTGATCAAAGGATTAGTGTTTTTCATGACCCAATATTTCATCTAGATTATAACGTAACAAATACAGATGTCACAAAAACCTATATATATATATATATATATATATATATATATATATACACAGTATATTGCAGTACATAGGTACTTAGTGGGCACATTAAAAAAAAAGTTTTACTTCCAAATAGCCTGAACTTTGTCTGACTGATTTTATCCTGTTTACGGTGGGCGTTCCCACCGCGAAAGAGAAACCAATCGAGACCGAAAGAGTGAAAGTGATTCTCATGCCGTTACCATGGGAGCAGTCTTTTATGAATGTGTAAGTGCACGCTCAGCGCTCCGACTCCGGTGTGACTGAGTAAGATGACAAGTTTTATGTTTCATCTAATTTAGGCCATTTAAAAACTATAATATGATTTGGCAGTGGGCACATAGGAAAGTGTAAAGTATAAAGTTTCTGTCAATATGTTTATCATGCTTGTATGATGAAAAACTCGAAGATATTTATCTAAATACATATGACCTACTCATTCTAAACCTGCCGAGCTTCGCCGGCGAAGCTCTCAAAACTCGTAGCATTTTGCTTCCATTCAAGCCTCGTTTCGAAGTCTGACCAATAAGAATGCTACATTTTTAGCGGTAGATTTGATTTTCTTGATTTAATTTCCATATATGGAAAACAGGCCTGCCCCGGGAAACCTCTGATCGTCGACAAAAACGTCCACAGAAATGCACAAAAATACTTCACAAAATGACAAAATTTCCGTTAACACGGGTTAGCATAAAATTTGTAGGCCATGTTTGGGGATTTATGGTCGTGTTTTTTGAAAATTGGCCGTGGAAAACACAGCTGCACCGCTCGCTAGCTAAGCCCATGCTCCAAACCATACACCATCGCTGTTCTTACTACTGTCTTGTACACTTTCCCTTTCACTCTTACTGGCAACGTTCTGTCACAAATAACTCCTGATGCACTCTCTTCTTTACTTCTCTTCCACACTCGCCATTACTTTGACTCCAGATATTTGAACTCCTCGGCTCTGACCACCTCTGTTCCTTGTAGCTGTACCATTCCACACTGTCCTCACCCTCATTCACGTACACATACTCCGTCTTGCTCCTACTGACTTTCATTCCCCTTCTCTTTAGTGCATACCTCAGTGGCTGGATTTTCCTGTTTTCTTGTACAACCCCTGTTAGATTTAAAGCCATGATTTAAGTTAGTTTTATAGCTACACATGATTTAGGATTGTTAAGACTTTATGATTTAATATTTTAGAGCTTTTTAAGATCCTTTATTATAACAGTGATTTTAAACTATCCCTGTGTAACCTGACCTTCCTCCAGTAGAGAAGACACACACTTCTTTGCTAAGACTAAACATCGTAGAATTGTCGTAAAAACATTTCGCGCTTTGACATGCATAAATGCTGAAATTGCTGAAACATCCGTTGATATGAAATATTATATTGCTTATGATTGAAGGTTTCATTTACACACACATTAATGGAATTAAGGAACTCCATGATTGCTGACTTAGCACAAGATATCCTTTCCAAACACACACACACATCCTACACCCACCCCTCTACACGCACGTACATAGCCAAGGCCACACACACACATTTTACACACACCCTTTTCACACACACACACACACACACACACACACACACACACACACACACACACACATTCGATAGACAATACATAAACACAGCTGCCGTTTAGAGAGATTATAATTTGTTATAAAAGGTTGTTTGTAATATTTCATCTTTGGCGAGAAAACTGTGAATAAACAGCAGTGAAACCGATCTCTGGTTCTCTGTTTTTTCGCGGTGTTTTTTCGCCCCAGAATTCTGCAGGTGGCACGAGGGCATTGGTCTCGAGAAGTTGACTGTCCCAGCTGGGGGAACCCTTTCAACCCCGATTCCAAAAAAGTTGGGACAAAGTACAAATTGTAAATAAAAACGGAATGCAATAATTTACAAATCTCAAAAACTGATATTGTATTCACAATAGAACATAGACAACATATCAAATGTCGAAAGTGAGACATTTTGGAATCTCATGCCAAATATTGGCTCATTTGAAATTTCATGACAGCAACACATCTCAAAAAAGTTGGGACAGGGGCAATAAGAGGCTGGAAAAGTTAAAGGTACAAAAAAGGAACAGCTGGAGGACCAAATTGCAACTCATTAGGTCAATTGGCAATAGGTCATTAACATGACTGGGTATAAAAAGAGCATCTTGGAGTGGCAGCGGCTCTCAGAAGTAAAGATGGGAAGAGGATCACCAATCCCCCTAATTCTGCACCGACAAATAGTGGAGCAATATCAGAAAGGAGTTCGACAGTGTAAAATGGCAAAGAGTTTGAACATATCATCATCTACAGTGCATAATATCATCAAAAGATTCAGAGAATCTGGAAGAATCTCTGTGCGTAAGGGTCAAGGCCGGAAAACCATACTGGGTGCCCGTGATCTTTGGGCCCTTAGACGGCACTGCATCACATACAGGCATGCTTCTGTATTGGAAATCACAAAATGGGCTCAGGAATATTTCCAGAGAACATTATCTGTGAACACAATTCACCGTGCCATCCGCCGTTGCCAGCTAAAACTCTATAGTTCAAAGAAGAAGCCGTATCTAAACATGATCCAGAAGCGCAGACGCCTTCTCTGGGCCAAGGCTCATTTAAAATGGACTGTGGCAAAGTGGAAAACTGTTCTGTGGTCAGACAAATCAAAATTTGAAGTTCTTTATGGAAATCAGGGACGCCTTGCCATTCGGACTAAAGAGGAGAAGGACGACCCAAGTTGTTATCAGCGCTCAGTTAAGAAGCCTGCATCTCTGATGGTATGGAGTTGCATTAGTGCATGTGGCATGGGCAGCTTACACATCTGGAAAGACACCATCAATGCTGAAAGGTATATCCAGGTTCTAGAGCAACATATGCTCCCATCCAGACGACGTCTCTTTCAGGGAAGACCTTGCATTTTCCAACATGACAATGCCAAACCACATACTGCATCAATTACAGCATCATGGCTGCGTAGAAGAAGGGTCCGGGTACTGAACTGGCCAGCCTGCAGTCCAGATCTTTCACCCATAGAAAACATTTGGCGCATCATAAAATGGAAGATACGACAAAAAAGACCCAAGACAGTTGAGCAACTAGAATCCTACATTAGACAAGAATGGGTTAACATTCCTATCCCTAAACTTGAGCAACTTGTCTCCTCAGTCCCCAGACGTTTACAGACTGTTGTAAAGAGAAAAGGGGATGTCTCACAGTGGGAAACATGGCCTTGTCCCAACTTTTTTGAGATGTGTTGTTGTCATGAAATTTAAAATCACCTAAGTTTTCTCTTTAAATGATACATTTTCTCATTTTAAACATTTGATATGTCATCTATGTTCTATTCTGAATAAAATATGGAATTTTGAAACTTCCACATCATTGCATTCCGTTTTATTTACAATTTGTACTTTGTCCCAACTTTTTTTGGAATCGGGGTTTGTAAGAAGTGGATTTTTCTTTCGCATAGATTCCTATGCGAGTTAAAAGTGTCTTCCATGCAACTATTTGCTTACTGCTTGAACCGGTCCAAAGATCACACTCCATTCAATGTCTCTATTAATATTACGACATTTACATAAACATGGAAATATAAACATGTTGTACAACTGTAGTAGATTTTCCTGCTTATGCCATAAACAATGTTATTAAAATGTACAGACTGATTGATTTATCTTTGATTTGTTTATCCTTCTATGAACATATAATGACATTATTTTTCATATTTTTTTCTTTTCATAGCATATTGCCTGTTAAAATAGGAGTTCTGCTTGGTGAATATCTGGGAGCATTTGACTTTATGGCGAAGTTCCACGGGCACGGCAAGAAGAACAACTGAAGTCTGGGGAAAAATTAGCCCCATCCGTAGAGCTTCAGGGTTAGGGTTATCATCAGCCATGTTTTCAGTGATAACAAACTGAAATTATGAATGGAATAGAGCAAAGCTGCATCGAGAAGAAGAAATCAATGAAGAATTATTATTTAAAAATAATGTAAGCATTGTAATGCAAACTAATGTTGGCTCTAAGCTATAAGCACTTAAAATGGAACGCACGTAAAATGTACCAGGATAATAGTTGTGTATGTGTACATGTGTATAACCGTACTGTTTGTATTTTATGAAGACAATAATTTGTAAACTGATGAAGATAGCACATACTGATACATATAAATGTAGTATCATGATATACTTTTAACGAAGGGCATACAGTGCGGAAAGGTGCCTTGACTGAGTAGTTTCTGTGTCTCTTTTTAAAAAGTCTTTTTTTTTTTTAAATTTCTTAACTAACTGTAATATGTACTGACGATTTTGGTATTAAACCAAAACAAGTTCAGCAACTATATGCTATTCACTGTGAAACCCAATAAAACTTATAAACCACTGATGATGTAAGCACATTGATTTATACAGCTTATACATTGTGATGTTATTGTGCTTTTGTTTGTTCTTCTGATTTATAGCAAGCCTCTTTGATAAGCATGTAAATTTGCTTGTGTTACAGTCTTGCTGGATCGGATTTTTTTTTTATTACGCACAGACCCATGAAAGCAGCGGATTTTCTATCCATCCATTATCCGTAACCGCTTATCCTGTACAGGGTCGCAGGCAAGCTGGAGCCGATCCCAGCTGACGATGGGCGAGAGGCGGGGTACACCCTGGACAAGTCGCCAGGTCATCACAGGGTCGACACAGCAGCTGATTTTGAAATGTATAATTTTGTGTTCAACTCCCTGGTATGAAATGTCATTTGCAAGTTTCACAAAGCCTAAAGAACTGTTATGCTAAGCATTGCGTTTCACAACCATTCATCTTCGAGATGGATTGCACGCCTTCGGGGAACACTTGCTCTGTACAGATGATTACTGAGCTAACAATAATAGTGAACACAAAGTGGTGCAATCAAATCACTCTTTATCCACCATTATGATAATAACATACCATTACACCATGTTTGTTTATGATCACCCATTGCTATTTAAGAAGAATGTCAAATGATTGCTCATTTATGTTTCAGTAGCAAATTTGGAAGCATGGGGCTTTACAACGGCCCTGAGTCTGAAGCAGCAGGCCCGGGACCAGCAACTCCTTTCAAACGAAAAGAAAATGATTGTAAAATTGATAATGACTTCAATGTAGTTTTTATTTTATCTACAGTATATGCTGCTTACAGCACCGTCAAGCGTGAATCCCACTAACACATTAATCATAAGGTGTCGTGACTTGAGTAGGAGATGACAAACACAGCGCAACAGCTTGTCTGATTAGTAACAGATTGGCTGTTCTCAGTGCTTAATACAAAACACACAAGGGACAGTTGAGACATTTGTAATCACTTGGACTGTCACGGTCAACTTGAAAACCATAAAATCACAGCCAGTTCATACGCCGAGTCTGCTTGAACCAAAAGTTGATTTATAGTCAGCTACTAATATATGCACAGCGGGATCCTATCACCAGTGGCACGGTGGTGTAGTGGTTAGCACTGTTGCCTCACAACAAGAAGGTCTTGGGTGGAGTTTGCATGTTCTCCCCGTGTCCGCGTGGGTTTCCTCCGGGTGCTCCGGTTTCCCCCACAGTCCAAAGACATGCAGGTTAGGTTAACTGGTGACTCTAAATTGAGCGTAGGTGTGAATGTGAGTGTGAATGGTTGTCTGTGTCTATGTGTCAGCCCTGTGATGACCTGGCGACTTGTCCAGGGTGTACCCCGCCTTTCGCCCGTAGTCAGCTGGGATAGGCTCCAGCTTGCCTGCGACCCTGTAGAACAGATAAGCGGCTAGAGATAATGGATGGATGGATGGATGGGATCCTATCACCCTCATGAGGCCACTGCGAGAAGTGCAAGCCTTCACAGACGACAGAACTGTTAATTAAAACATACAGCACACTCATTTTGTAGACGAAGGTACTCGTTTCCTTCTGGAAAAACAAACAATCCATTACAATTTATAGTGAAGTGAAGAAGACAACAATGATTTTACTTTCATTATTTATTTGACTCTTGATCATATTCACACTGAATAATCATGAGACATTATAACTGTACATGATTTGTATGAACTGTATCTGCCGGATTCACAAAATGATTAGCACAGGATCTCTGTGCAAGCATGTGTTCAAAAACATCATGGAAGCACTTGCACTCTCTCAAGTACACACAAACAACTCCATACAAGTATGTGCACACAAATACTCACACCAGCGCGCACACACACACACACCACTGGGCTAAAGTGTAAATAAAGTTTTTAAGGCTTCCTATTTGAAGGATTCACTCATCCACACATACTTCATCTCAGAGAGGCACAGTCAGTGTTCTGCTATTAAAAGTCAGTTGGTTTCAGTAAGGTTTCCCTCCCAGAGAAGTTAGAATTTCTTCCCTCTCTCGAGCTGTAGGCATATCAGGCTTTATACCTTCACGCCTGCGTTGTAGCATCACAGTATGCTGAGGGGGGGAAAAAAAAATTGTGGTTTTACATACATTCATAAAAGACATACATGTCCATGCATGCATGCATACATGCCATCTGGGCTGTTTCACAATTCAGGTCCACAGTAGTCCAAAAATCAAAGCTCATTTTTGTGTTTCTCTGCTGCAAAAATGACCCCTTTCAGAGCTACAGATCATACACCGGGCGTATTACTTGTGGTGAGAAGATGGCATATCGTGTATTTCTAAAACTGACCCACTTGCTGGGTTTCAGTCATGTGACTTTTCTTAGCAGTTTTACCGGAAGTGAAATAGCTGGTGGTCTAAACAGCTGCTGTAGTGCAAACAACTAGCGATAACTTATCAGAGTAGGCTCGTAATCTAGAAGCCACTGCTCGCTTTAGATCTATTCAGAAGATTGCTATGTGCAACGGAATCGACCCCTACAGTCTGGGAAAGAAGGATTTGTCATATGATCTCGAAAACTACCCTTCAGTTGAGTTCCCCGACATCTCGAACTATCTGGTGCTGCAGACGTCCTTCTACACCGCAAAACAGATGAAAGCGTGGAAGAGTATGGAGGCTTACAACTTTTTTTGTATGTGGCTGGGTAAAGGACCTCGGTATCAAGTCGCTGCCCAATGAATCCTGTATTGTTTTTGCCCGTGTAAGTTTTTTTTAACCTTTTTGTTCGCGCTGCAAGTTGAAGTGTAAACAAACAACAGTTCGCTTGATTCTCACTTGTGTTGGCTCTTATCTCTCAGGTAAATCATTCACAAAGATCATCAGAAACCCCTTTAAAGACCTGGATCTTAGTTAAACAAGATGGAGAAGTGATCACGGCACACTGTAACTGTATGGCTGGGGAAGAATTTGTCGCGACCTTCATGCGTATGGACTTTGTGAGGCATGAGGAGTAAACAAAGAAACAGCTGGGGACTTTAGCACTTCGTGACTAAAAAAAGTACCATAAAATAACGACACATAGCAAGAAAAGTACTTGGAAAACACTAACGACATCGCTGAGAGGGAGATACAAACCTTTCACCAAGTGATCACTGCAAACTCCAGCATGCTTCGACTCGGCTCCCTTCGATTTCAGTGAGAGGTTCGAAAGCCACCTTTCTCGATGTCTTTTTGTGAAATCTTGTGTTCGGTCTCCCTTTTTTATTAGTTCACGGGGAACCCTGAAGAAACTTATCAGTTTCATGGTTTGATCGATTTGAACAACCTAAAACAGTGCAAGCGTAAGGCATTTTTCATGCGAGCAATGCACCTTCTCCGTACAAACGCTTTGTCAACTGAGCTTTGGTAGACCACCAGCTAAAGTTTTGAAGAACTAATGAGGCGGATGTGACGTCACGTGAAACCCAGCAATAGTCCACAAGAGTAAAGTATACAAAGTGAAAAACTTTTGACATGTATGTGAATTTAAAGTACAAATTTTCAAGTGCTGTGTAGCAGTGTTTGTACAAAGTGGTAACTGTAATAACAACTGAAGTGGGGACGAGTCCCTTCAAGTCGTGGTTTTCCAGAGAGGACACTTTTTGATGGACTCACATTTCAACCACATGTGAAGCTCTGCTGCAAATGTGTCTTACATCTGTTTCAAGTCTTGTTTCTTACTGTGCAACAACAGAGTATTCTGTTTTAAAAGAGACAATTTTTTCTTAATAAATCATTTACAACCTCAGCATATGGTGAGTGTTTTCCGGAGAGGACATTTTTAACAGACAGACATATGGCCCTTTTCCACTACCCTTTTTCAGCTCACTTCAGCTCGCTTCAGCTCACTTCAGCCCGACACGGCTCGCGTTTCGACTACCAAAAACCGGCACGACTCAGCTCGTTTCAGCCCTGCTTAGCCCCTAAAACTCGCACCGTTTTGGAGTGGGGCTGAAGCGAGCCAAACCGTGCTGACTGAGGTTGGGGGCGTGAGCAGACACTCCCCTGTGCACTGATTGGTGAGGAGGCGTGTCCTCACATGCTCACACACGCCCCGCGAGCGCGCTGGGATCTGTAAACACCGCAAACCCGGAAGAAGAATAATTATGAATTACGAGAATTTCTGAAGCCTTATGCGTCTCGCCTCATCTATACGCTCTTGCCAGTATCTGTTGGCGTTGTCGGTGACAACAAGCCACAGCACCAAGACCAGCAACACTAACGACTCCATGTCCTCCATGTTTATTGTTTACTTTTCGGGTCGTGAGACTACCGCTTAAAAGATCACTGAATCAGTGACATACAGAGCATCGTGGACGAGTTCGCGGAGCGCAAGGCTCATCGTATGCCCTTCAAATAATGCGCGCAGGAGGCTATTGATGTTTTATTATGAACCATGTACAGTATGTCGCCGAATGTTTTTTTGTTTGAGTTACATGTTCGTTTGAAGGACTTAATGTACAAAATAACATAGTTGCACCCCGTAGTGTTGAAATTGGTAAACACAGTGCATTCAGTGAGGTTTGCACCGCCCTCCTTTTATTTCTGACTCTTCCTGTCACCGTTGCAACCTCTGAGCGCTCATTCGTATGCCCTTCAAATAATGTGCGCAGTATAGGCTATTGATGTTTTATTATGAGCCATGTACAGTATCCTAATGTTTTTTGTTTCTGAGTTACATGTTCGTTTGAAGGACTTGATGTACTAAATAACATAGTTGCACCCGGTAGTGTTGAAATTGGTAAACACCGCAGTTGCGGACATTTTGTAGCCTAAAATGATGTTATGATAAGCTTTAATAAAATGCCCGGTCATTTGCCCCGCCCCCGGCCCGGCTCTGACTTGTTCCGCCACTGTCACTGATGTCACTGTTTGCGCTGCTTAACGACATCACGTGACGTCCACCCACTTTCGCTAACTCCACCCAATGTGTCCACCCACTTCCAGCCAGCACGGTTCAGCGCGGTTGTAGTCGAAATGCAACTTCAATAGCCCCGCTCAGCCCGACTCAGCTCGACTCGGCACGGCACGGCTCAGCCGCGTTTGTAGTGGAAAAGCGGCAAAAGGATACTATCGGAGGCACTTAGTTTACAAAAAAAAATGTAGCTTCCACTTAAATATCTTTATATTGTGAGTGAAAGTGCTGTATACATCCTAAAGTAAAACCTAGTTAGTGCAAAAAAAAAAAGCAATTCTGAATTTACACCAGTAAATCTAAGTGCAATAATTAAAGTAGAACTAAATTAAATGACCACAAGGTTAAAACTGAGGCCGCATTTGACTCTTACAAACATATTTATAGGAACTTATAAGAGACATTAATGCTGTAGGTAGGGCTGGTGTGTCTCTGTAAAATAAGGTAGAAGAAACTCCAGCATACTGTACACACACTGGACCTAGCTGCAGGAGTTACTTGGTGTTATTCAAAAAGACAACCGTGATTGTGAAACAGCCTGTATATGGATCTAAGACAAAAAAGCTTTTAATATTATCAAATGTAGGACTTTTGGAGGACATGTTAAGTCATTTGGTTGTAGAAATGTAATGGACAGGAAGACATTTTTTGCACTTTATAACTTCATTTCACTCTTAAAGGGATTTACAATGGGTTTGGATAGTGTTCAGGTTTTTTTTCTTTTCATTATTCTACATCCATAATGACAAAGTAAAAATGTGTTTTTAGAAAGTTTTTGGAAATGTATTTAAAATGTACATAAGTATTCAGACCCCTGGCTAAGGCATTCCAAATTGAGCTCAGATGCATCCTGAGATGTCTCTCGAACTTACCCTGTCCATCTGGTTCAAATCGAATTGACTGGACATAATTTAGAAAAAAAAAAAAAAGTCATACACCTGTGTGTATAAACGTCCCATAAGGTGCACGCCAGACCAAATCCGAACTTTAAAGTCCAAGGAACTCTCCATAGACCTTGATCAAATTGTGTCAAGATATAGATCTGGGCAAGGGTATAAAACCATTTCTAAAGCTTGGAATGTTCCAAGGAGCACAGTGGGCTCCAGCATCGTGAAATGGAAAGCGCTTGGAACCACAAGAACTCCACCTAGAACTGTCCATCTGGCCAAACTCAGTAACCAGGCTATAACAGTCTTGATCAGGGAGGTGACTAATACCCCCTTTCCACCAGCATGCACTAGGTGCTAGTGCCAGTTTGGAGTTGCGATTCAACTTGCGAACCTTCTAAAAGCCGCTTTGTATTCCCACGGGCTAGAGAGCCACTTCATTACGTATACAGTGACGTCTCTGCTTTCCCAGCAACACGAGCACCAAGCACAAGTGTTTCCCACACATGGATAAATAACAATGAATGTAAAGTTCTTTATCGCTAAAAGGAACTGTGCTGTGCTGGAATGATTGGCTAAATAGCCAACCACATGAATGGAGAGCTTTCACATTGTAAACAAACAAACAAACAAACAAACAAACAAACAAACAAACAAACAAACAAACAAACAAACAAACAAACAAACAAACAAACAAACTTAATCAATCAGTGTGCATGTTATATGCAATGTTATCATGACAAGATGGAGCGCTTGAGTCCGGTCAGCATATTGTAATAGCACTTTTTTCCTAGCCTATTTAAGTGATTATTAAAAGGACATTAACAGTCGATGTACATTTGTTCATTCTGTTTTGTGCCATTAACAGAAATGGATAGGCAACTTTTTTTTTTTAAATCAGAAATCGCAGATACAAAACTTAAAAGCAAATTGTTTTTCTGAAACCTGTGGTTGTCACTGATAGATAACATGTACAACATTCACAGCATGACTGGAGCAGATTCCAATGCAATCCAAAATCACATGTAGTATTTATTTCTATATCCATTTCAGACCTATGGATTAGGTGGACTAGATGCTATACTAGCTCTGGTTTTTTGGTGGTCACACCATTTTAGTTGATCCTGCTGGTCACAATAATCCTACCCCCAGCCCCTAACGTAAGCATTTCTTGTTTCTAGACCAGCAGAGTATTGGTGCCGCTCTCAAACAAGTTTTCCTGACCAACAGCCAGTTCTTTGTTTGTTGAAACACAAAAAACTGGATTAAGATTAGGCACCGGTTCTGAACCAGCCCTTGAACTGCCTTGGTGGAAAAGGGGTATAAGAAACCAATGGCCATGCTACCAGAGCTTCGGAAATCCTTGGCGGTAAGGGGAGAACCTGATGGAAGGACAACTATCTCGGAAAGACTCCATCAGGCCTAAATGAAAGCCATTTCTAAGTAAAAGGCACCTGGCAGGCATTTAAAGAACTCTGAGAGCATGAAGAAAATATCTGGTCTCATGAGACAAAATTTTTACTTTTGTGCTGAACTTCAAATGCTACTTCTGTCAAAATACAGGTACTGTTTGTCAACTGCCTAATATCACTATGGTGAAGCATGGTGGTGGCAGCACCAAGCTATGGGGTGCGTCTCAGTGGCAGGGACAGGGAGACTGGTCAGAACTGAGGAAAGCCTGAATGGAGCCAAAATACAGAGAGGTCCTTGAAGATCACAGATGCTCCCCAGCCAATCTGATTGAGTGTTAGAAGATCTGCCAGGATAAATGGGAGAAAATCCAGTGACCAAATCCAGGTGTGCAAACTTGTAGAGACTTACCCAAAAAGACTTGAAACTGTAACTGCTGTTGTAAAGGTGCTACAAAAGGTCTGAATATTAGTGGTTTCAGTTTCTGATTTTGAATACATCTGAAAAAAAAATCGTAAAGACTTGTTCTTACTTTGTCATTATGGGTTGTGTGTAGATTGATGGCCAAAAAAAAAAGTAAATTTAATTCATTTTAAATTAAATCCATAGCACAATAACATGCATAAAAAGTGAAGGTGTCTGAATACATTACATTAGAGGCATTTAGCAGATGCTCTTATCCAGAGTAACATACAACATACCCAGAGCAGCCTGGGGAGCAGTTGGGGGTTAGGTACCTTGCTCAAGGGCACTTCAGCCATTCCCTGCTGGTCTACGGAATCAAACCTAAAGCTGCTTCTCTAACCATAAGGCCATATCTTCAAACTTTGGAAGGCTTTCCAAACCCACTGTATATGGTATTAATGTTTATCTGAAATGAAAAAGACACAGCTGGTCTTTGTCCCATATGTGTGTGGACAGTATCATTACTGAGTACATCTTTCAAAAAAAAAAAAAGAACAAAAAAAGAAAAAAAGTGCATCAGAAGCAGTCCTTTAAGGTTTTGAGCTATCCTGCCAAATGATTTTACAATCTGTGATCTAAATTAAAATCATGTTGTAAATCATAATGGGCTCACTGCACAAACATTTCCTTGTTCTTCTGTAGTGCTCCTATGGTTCTTGCACTACAGTCAGAGCTTGCAAGAGCTCCGAAAGGTGAACGCCAATGACGTTCATCAGATGTGTAAGAATATTAACAAAGACCCTTTTAGCAAGCCCAAGACTGGCTTCAGATTGTGTGCTACATCAAGCAGCACATACACAAGAAGGGGGAAAACAACAACAACAACAACCCAAAACTATTAACAGAAATGAACTCCCAAACAAATACTGTACCTAATGTTAGCCCACATATTTCACTAGTTCAGCTCACTGATATGGTGGGAAATGTCTGCTACAGATCTTTGCAGGGGGTGAAGTTTTTGTGACGTACACTCTCCTGTGTGCACAGAGGGACACCGCAGTGCTTAGAATATATTTCTTCATTGGTTGTTGAAAATGTTCGGTCTTAAATACGTTATGACAGACCCTCACAGTGACGTTGTGTTGGACAAAACCTGAAAGACAAGTTGCTGTCTCACTGTACTGATGAATTTAGACAACGCTGCCAGAAACAAGTGAGCCGCACAATTTCAATATGTCAAAAGACTCAATGTGAAGAGTTCACTGATTTGAAAGACTTGGGGGGGGGGGGGGGGGGGGGGGGGGGAATCCAGTGGGGCAAAATAAAGCTATAAACGCCATTTTATTAGCAAGCTGAAAATCTGATATTGTAACCAGGTCGCTTTCCAGAAGAACTAATGTAATAATTTCACAGTAATGGGGTAAATGAGGCGGCACAGTGGTGTAGTGGTTAGCACTGTCGCCTCACAGCAAGAAGGTCCGGGTTCGAGCCCCGGGGCCGGCGAGGGCCTTTCTGTGCGGAGTTCGCATGTTCTCCCCGTGTCTTCGTGGGTTTCCTCCGAGTGCTCCGGTTTCCCCCACAGTCCAAAGACATGCAGGTTAGGTTAACTGGTGACTCTAAATTGACCGTAGGTGTGAATGTGAGTGTGAATGGTTGTCTGTGTCTATGTGTCAGCCCTGTGATAACTTGGTGACTTGTCCAGGGTGTACCCCGCCTCTCGCCCATAGTCGGCTGGGATAGGCTCCAGCTTGTCCGCGACCCTGTAGAACAGGATAAGTGGCTACAGATAATGGATGGATGGATGGATGGATGGATGATGAATGACTGTGAGCTGGCCTAGTGGTTAGTGTGTCTGCTTCTTGACCGGTCATACTAAAGACCATCATAAAAATAGGTACCCTATGGGTACATGTGGCTACTGCTTATAAATAAAATTGTTTTCTGATACCATGTCCATACAGTAAATATATTTACTCTATGAGGCAGTAGCCACAAAAATGAAGCGTAATCCAAAAATGAACAATTTAAAAATCATAGAAGTAAAATATACCAAGTGTCTGTACTTTATATTATTCTACTCTTACAGTTTTCGAAACTGAAACCTCCGAACCGAGGCCGACATACACACGCTGTCGCTGTGACCAAAACTCTTATTTCCCGGAAATGGCCCGGCGCTAGAGCTCAGTGGTCTCAATACTCTTTTTGACAACTTCCTGTTACAACTCAGAAGTGCATCATATCTACATCACACATGGGACCACTGACCGAAGAAGGCGAGGAAAGGGAGACAACTTGAAGTAAATTTTAAAATAGGAACGCAATTTCAATCGGTCATAAGCATAAACGTGTGAAAGCGATTTCTTTAGTCTAGTCCATTTATTTCGAATCGTGAACCGAATTGTATACACTCACCGGCCATTTTAATAGGAACACCTGTATGCACATGCGCAGTGAGCAATTGTTACACACATATTCTTACAACACAATGACATAGTGGCTAGCGCCTCTATGAGGCAGTAGTCACAAAAATGGTACCTACTGCCATCTGGCAAGGCACGCTGTAATACAGATGTGAGTGGGGAATCAAACTCTCATGGTTACCAGAGGACTAGCCCCCCACTGTAACCCTAGCTGTGTAATAGGCGAGAGGCTAAGGGCTACCGAAACAGAGATTGGTGCCACACCCATGCGCCTTAAAGAGTTGGGTAGTACTGGGACAGGAAACTGCCTGGGAAGAAAGAAGAAACCTTTTTTAAAGAAGAAACCTTTATTATTCGTCACATGCACACTTCAAGCACAGTGAAATTCATCCTCTGCATTTAACCCATCTGAAGCAGTGAACACACGCACACACCCAGAGCAGTGGGCAGCCACACACAGCGCCCAGGGAGCAGTCAGGGGTTCGGTACCTTGCTCAAGGGCACCTCAGCCCAAGGCCGCCCCATGTCAACCTAACTGCATGTCTTTGGATTGTGGGGGAAACCAGAGCACCCAGAGGAAACCCACGCAGACATGGAGAGAACATGCAAACTCCACACAGAAAGGCCCTCGCCGGCCGCTGGGTTCGAACCCGGAACCTTCTTGCTGTGAGGCAACCGTGCTAACCACTACACCACCGTGCCACCCTGGGAAGACCAGATCCTGGCACAGAAGAGACTTTGACTTTTGAATGGGGGTGAATACTTATGCAATCATAACTTGTGTATTTTTATTTATAAGTAATTTTAACCACACTGATTCCCCCACTTATATAATCCCAATTCTTATGGGTGAATATTTAAGCAATTTACTGTGTACATATGGTAAATCCATAATTTGTAAAATGAGATGTGTTTTTTTTATTTTTGGTAATGAACTGCAATATGGTTTGTAGGCAATATACGTTTAATTTGTTGTGCATACAGAATTTACCTTTCAGATAATCAAACACATTTAATAGGAGTTGCTGATGCGTTATTGGTCACTAAATTGATTTTTTTGGTGTGGACCACTTGATACTTAGACCCTGGTTTTAAAATGCGTCTTGCGCGATCAGATCACAAGTGGACAGCACTAAATACAAAGTGTAAACAACCACCAAGACGCAGTCACTCAAACCACTTGCTGAGGTGACCTGGGACATATCATTTGGGGTGCAAACGCTAATGTGTCCGGATGCATCCCCAGCAAGGACACAACAGGAAAACAAATCATTAATGCAGGACGCGGTGGTTGTTTTGGTCAGAGTGGCAACTCTGGGGGGAAAAAAAAAAAAAACGGAGAAGAGCACTGATGTAGAAGAAAATAACAAAGGTGTGTTGCATGTTTAATGTTTTTACATAACTGTGCACAGGGCTCTTTGACCTTCTAGCGGAACTGACGTAGGCAGTAACGATGACATCTGAACACCTTAGAGTAGCATGATAGACAGCTGTAAACGGCTGTCTGTCTACTTGTGACCACTTACGAAATTGTGCAAGGTGCAGTTTAAACCCAAGTGTAAACAGGGCCTTCGACTAAATGTTATGTAGCCGGTTACTTAAATTAGCTTGACACTGCTTTACATTACATGCATTTAGCAGACGCTCTTACCCAGAGCAACATACACCATACCCAGAGCAACCAGTTGAGGATTAGGTGCCTTGCTCAAAGGCACTTCAGCTATTCCTGCTGGTCCAGGGAATTGAACCAGTGACCTTTTGGTGCCAAAGCTGCTTCTCCAACCGTTAGGCTATGGCTTCCCCATAGCTTTAGGATTTTCTTTTAGGCCTCAGCACTAAATGCCTGTGTATGTGGCTCAAATTTCACCAAAGTGTACAGTGGTGCTTGAAAGTTTGTGAACCCTTTAGAATTTTTTATGTCTCTGCATAAATATGACCAAAAACATCATTAGATTTTCACACAAGTCCTAAAAGTAGATAAAGAGAAACCAGTTAAACAAATGAGACAAAAATATTATAATTGGTCATTTATTTATTGAGGAACATGATCCAATATTACATATCTGCGAGTGGCACGTGATCTTTAGCAAACTGCAGACGAGCAGCAATGTTCTTTTTGGTGTTCTCCTGATGGTGGACTCGAACATTAACATTAGCCAATGTGAGAGAGGCCTTCAGTTGCTTAGAAGTTACCCTGGGGTCCTTTGTGACCTCGCCAACTATTACACGCCTTGCTCTTGGAGTGATCTTTGTTGGTCGACCACTCCTGGGGAGGGTAACAATGGTCTTGAATTTCCTCCATTTGTACACAATCTGTCTGACTGTGGATTGGTGGAGTCCAAACTCTTTAGAGATGGTTTTGTAACCTTTTCCAGCCTGATGAGCATCAACAACGCTTTTTCTGAGGTCCTAGTATAATATTCTTGTCTCATTTGTTTAACTGGATTCTCTTTATCTACTTTTAGGACTTGTGTGAAAATTTGATGATGATGATGATGATGTTTTAGGTCATATTTATGCAGAAATATAGAAAATTCTAAAGGGTTCACAAACTTTTAAGCACCACTGTACGTCGATGTAAACAATATACTGTCTGCAATCAGGAGAGCTTTAATTTGTTGGGAGAAAGTGAAAGCTGGTGTTCTGTACGGAGTTAACATACTCACCCAGTACTTCCTGCAATTCTTATACTTCAAGAAGTATGCAGAGCACATGGCTTTATCATAGTTATACACTTCCAGGCACCTTTGAGAACCATCACTCTCCTGCACAGAGAAGGAGTAATAAACGTTAATACTTGTTATGGGACGGGGAATTCATATAATCTGTACAAGACATATTACAAATTGTGACCATGTACTTTTAACTCTCATGAGTACCGTACGAGCACTTGCTGAGTCTCTCTCAGTCGCTGTGTGCGAGTTTATGAGTGAGTGTGTGTTTATCTGAGGCTCCCTCCAGTCCTTTCTTCGACCAATCTCGACGTGTTCGTGATCAATTAGAGAGAAAGTAGCCTACGTGGTATCAATATGAACTCCCTTAGCAAATAAATGCTTGGATTGTATTCTGCATTGCATTTAAGTAGCTTTGGTAAACATGACCACCAAATGACCAATGAGATATAATAAACAGTAGAAAGTACAGTTTTCATCATACTGTACATCTTCAGCAATTAAATAATTATAATTCATGATAATTAGAGGCAAAGATACAGTCTACATGAGAGTAAGTATGTAACCTAGCACGGATGCAGCATAATTCTCAGTTATTTGGCAGTCAATTGTTCTTGTGTATATACACTCACTGTCTACTTTAATACGTTCATTTAATCAGCCAAATCATGTGACAGCAGCACGATGCATAAAATCATGTAGATACAAATCAAGCGCTTCAATTCATGTTCACTTCAAACATCGGAATGGGAAAAATTGTGATCTCAAAGTGTGACTTTCACTGTGGCATGGGTGCTGGTGCCAGATGGACTGGTTTGAGTATTTCAGAAACTGCTGATCTCCTGGGGTTTTCACACACAACAGTCTCTAGAGTTTACATGGAATGGTGCGAAAAACAAAAAACACTAAGTGAGCGACAGTTCTGTGGGTGGAAATAAACGCCTTGTTGATAAGAGAGGTCAGAGGAAAATGGCCAGATTGGTTTGAGCTACCAGGAAGGACATGGTAACATTCAGTGGTGCTTGAAAGTTTGTGAACCCTTTAGAGTTTTCTATATTTCTGCATAAATATGACCTAAAACATCATCAGATTTTCACACAAGTCCTAAAGTAGATAAAGAGAACCCAGTTAAACAAATGAGACAAAAATATTATACTTAGTCATTTATTTATTGAGGAAAATGATCCAATATTACATATCCGTGAGTGGCAAAAGTATGTGAACCTCTAGGATTAGCAGTTCATTTGAAGGTGAAATTAGAGTCAGGTGTTTGTAATCAATGGGATGACAATCAGGTGTGAGTGGGCACCCTGTTTTAGTTAAAGAACAGGGATCTATCAAAGTCTGAGCTTCACAACACATGTTTGTGGAAGTGTATCATGGCACGAACAAAGGAGATTTCTGAGGACCTCGGAAAAAGCGTTGTTGATGCTCATCAGGCTGGAAAAGGTTACAAAACCATCTTTAAAGAGTTTGGACTCCACCAATCCACAGTCAGACAGATTGTGTACAAATGGAGGAAATTCAAGACCACTGTTACCCTCCCCAGGAGTGGTCGACCAACAAAGATCACTCCAAGAGCAAGGCATGTAATAGTCGGCGAGATCACAAAGGATCCCAGGGTAACTTCTAAGCAACTGAAGGCCTCTCTCATATTGGCTAATGTTCATGAGTCCACCATCAGGAGAACACTGAACAACAATGGTGTGCATGGCAGGGTTGCAAGGAGAAAGCCACTGCTCTCCAAAAAGAACATTGCTGCTCATCTGCAGTTTGCTAAAGATCACGTGGACAAGCCAGAAGGCTATTGGAAAAATGTTTTGTGGACGGATGAGACCAAAATAGAACTTTTTGGTTTAAATGAGAAGTGTTATGTTTGGAGAAAGGAAAACACTGCATTCCAGCATAAGAACCTTATCCCATCTGTAAAACATGGTGGTGGTAGTATCATGGTTTGGGCCTGTTTTGCTGCATCTGGGCCAGGACGGCTTGCCATCATTGATGGAACAATGAATTCTGAATTATACCAGCGAATTCTAAAGGAAAATGTCAGGACATCTGTCCATGAATCTCAAGAGAAGGTGGGTCATGCAGCAAGATAACGACCCTAAGCACACAAGTCGTTCTACCAAAGAATGGTTAAAGAAGAATAATGTTTTGGAATGGCCAAGTCAAAGTCCTGACCTTAATCCAATCGAAATGTTGTGGAAGGACCTGAAGCGAGCAGTTCATGTGAGGAAACCCACCAACATCCCAGAGTTGAAGCTGTTCTGTACGGAGGAATGGGCTAAAATTCCTCCAAGCCGGTGTGCAGGACTGATCAACAGTTACCGGAAACATTTAGTTGCAGTTATTGCTGCACAAGGGGGTCACACCAGACACTGAAAGCAAAGGTTCACATACTTTTGCCACTCACAGATATGTAATATCGGATCATTTTCCTCAATAAATAAATGACCAAGTATAATATTTTTGTCTCATTTGTTTAACTGGATTCTCTTTGTCTACTTTAAGACTTGTGTGAAAATCTGATGATGTTTTAGGTCATATTTATGCAGAAATATCGAAAATTCTAAAGGGTTCACAAACTTTCAAGCACCACTGTATTTGCTACACTTTTCAGTGACAAACACACGACGGGGTGGCGCAACTCTCTCTCTCATTCCTGATTGTCTGAAAGACACACAGAGACACAGGTTAACAGACAGCCAGTAATTTGACACAGGTGCACCTCATCACATGTTACCTGCTGGTTCAACCTGCCTCCTCGCCGTTCACAGCCGACGCTCGACCACGCCCCCGCTGCCACACTATAGTCTTACTGTCAGCTCAGATCAGGGGTGGGTTTCCCAAAAGCATCGTAGCACAATGATCATCATTAAATGGTAGCACAAGCATCACAGTGAACACTCTCTCCCCCCTAGTTAAGATGCTCTTAGTGTTAAGAGGCTTTTGGGAAACCCACCCCAGTCCGGTCGTTCTCCTCAGATCTCTCTCATTAACAAGGTGTTTCAGCCTGCAGACCCTCTGCTTTCATGATTTTTTTTTTTTACACCATCCTGTGTAAACTCTGGAAATTGTTGTGTGTGAAAGTCCCAGGAGATCAGCAGTTTCTGAAATGCAATCCAGCTCATCTGGTACCAACAACCGTGCCATGGTTACAGTCACACAGATCACAATTTTTCTGATGTTTGAAGTGAAGCTCTTGAACTGTATCTGCTTAATTTTATGCATTGTGCTGTCGCCACATGATTGACTGATTAGATAACTGCATAAATGAGCAGGTCTACAGATGTTCCTATTAAAGTGATAGTGTATATTCTTTAAAAAAAAAATTAACTATTCTATTAATTTGTTTTCTTGCACTGATCGATACATGTGACAATGAATGATTAAATGACATGTATGTCCATCTCAGTGGACTTAATCTGCTGTGAATCAGACCAACGTAACATTCATGATCACTCTATATAAATTTCCATTTTAGGGCTCGACATTAACAGTTGTCCGACTGTCCGGGACAACCAAATGTTTGGTCTGAAAAAGTCGAATCCGCATCTGCCTGTCTGATGGGACAAGTTGAATATTTGTTGAAAATCACCATTTTTATAGTAATTATTCAAAAGTTCCATCAATAAAGTTCCAACAAAACTAGTTCAATCACTTCGATCTGGCCATGTTATTGTTTACGAAATTCCGGGGGAACAGGAGTACAGCAGGTGTGTGTGTAAAAATAACCACGTCATAATATCTAATTACAGAGATTAGACTCTGGATTCATTGAAATCGGAGAAATGGCGATCAAATACTTCAATAAAATAAATATTTGTGGTGAATCTTCATTTCATTCGGCCATTCATTGTATTTTTCTTTTGCATGGTTTACATTAACCATCACACATGGCGTAAAATATTTGGTGGAAATTTTACGACAGTGCCGAACTCACTTACGGTTTGTTTTCCTTCACAACGTGATTCTGTCACCCTTATCATATCCAACTTGTTTTCTTTTGGTTTTGCTTCTTTAAATTAATTTATACTTCATGTTTTACTGGATTAATCAAGATTTAACTTTATTTCCTCTACAAACTTTGAGGCCCACTTTACACGGCGACGGTCTGAAACAAAAACGCAAAAGTCCGTTTTCGTTCTCACTTTTTTCCGCGTCTACACGACCGTTTTCAAGGAGGAAATCTGCGTCTATACGGTGACGCATAAATGTGTGGAATTCAATTGGATGTGCATGCCAGGCGGCTAGGTGGTGCTGTGAAAGACCTCCGCTATGTCTGCACGCATGCGCAACATCTTCCGTCTTGTCTGATCTGCACATCTGCGCCGCGAAAACTTTGACTACTCCGGCTATGGTAAGTAAGAAAGTAAGTAAAAAAGTAAGAGCATGCTATACCCGCCTCTGTTCATTAACGGTATATGTGCAGATTCGGTATAGATGTTCGAAGGACTCCTGGACGTTTATTAAAGCTGCCAGAGCAGCTTGAAGGTCCGTTGGATCGATGTAATCAGACATGCTCTTACTTTTTTACTTACTTTCTTACTTCCCGGGCTGGCATGTACAGTATATGACATATGTATGACGTAAACGCGTACCCGACGTGAGCAGATCCGAGCAGAGTTTCGCGTATTGGGTAGTTTAGACGGATATGCAACGGGGGTTGTTTTTAACTTATCCACTCTGGAAGGCGTTTTCAATTTTTTCCGTTTTTCAGCCTCGGAAATGCCGTCCCCGTGTAGACGAAAGGCACTTCCGATAAAATATTTAGTCGTTTTTACCCGACAGCGTCCTCGTGTAAACGGGCCCTGAATTTGGGTGAGTCGAACGCTTAAAACTGTAGATCAGGTAATGGGTTACAACAACACATGCACCATAATGGGGAATTGGATAGTTTTTTTTTTTTATCATTACAGTTAAAAAGTTTGAGTTTTATTGACAAATTATGAATATTTAAAGCATAATTATCATAACTACACCTGCTTTTTGGTAAACTTTTTTAATCACTTTCCTTTCATTGAACTAATAAATACATAGTGATAAAAAGGGTACGGTCAGGACAAGTGAAAAAATCTTGCTACTTGTCCGAGTGGATTAAAAAGTTAACCGTCGAGCACTGCATTCATCAAATTTTTTTTTTTTTTATCTTTAATTCAAATTTATTGTGCAACTTACAACTAATTTACAATGGCAGCTTGTAAATATGAATCAGCAAAGCCATTCTGAGAAGAAGGGAAATACGAGGAGAAGAGGAGAGGGGAAAACAAACAAAAACAACCAACAAGCAAATAAACAAACTAGAGGAAATAAAACAACAACAAAAGAGCTTCCAAAAAAAGAGAATATGCTGCATTTCGTTGTAATTATTTTTGAATCTTGGTTGGCATGATATTTAATCTGAACTACAATGCATTTTAAAACAAACAGCTGAAAGTTTGATATGAGAAAAAGAAACATGCGAGGCTATACTCATAACCTGACCTCTATACAGGGGTTACTGTCTGCATTCCGAACTTTTCCAGCACTCGACTTGGTGCTCATCCTTCAGACGCATCCGTGGTCCGTGTGTGCTGAAATACAGGAGTTGTGGTCAGAATGAGAGACGGCATATTTACATACAATTCCAGTATCGTACACAAAGTGTCACTTTCGATCTATGCTTTGCAAAGCAACATGCTGCCGGAGGTGAAACCAGCCGAGTCGCTGCAAATTTCTTTTAAGAAGCATTAAAAAAAGAAGTCTTATGTGATTTTATGGTCTTCTTTAGAAATTATCATGAAGATCAGTTACATGCAAATTTGATATGGATTTTTTTTTTTTTTTGCCATATATACACATTTGCAGGGCTGGAAAAAACAGGTGTAGTACAACCAGTTTCTATAGAAAAGGTTTCAACTTCCTACTTCCTCACTCTCTCCATAACCTGTTGAAAAAATAAATCCTGTAGGCAGAGTGAGATACACAGGTAGAGTTTTCTGTGATGTACTGTAAACAATCTCCTACAAGTAACATTTGCTCCTGTTCCAGTGATGAGCAGCAAAGCAGACGCACTCCTGACCATAAACCCACAAGCAGCTCTAATAGACTTTACACACGTTATGTTATTACTACATAATAACTTTGCGCCATATGACAAACATGCTAACGTCTGTGGAAATCGACAGTACGAATCAAAACTTTGGGCACACCCACATATAGAAGGAACTTTTATTTATTTTCCACATTTTAGACGAACTGTGAAGACAAATATGAAAGTGCACGTTTGTATTTATGCACTCACCAAAAACAAGCCACAAACGTCTTATCGTCTTATAAATGTCAAGCCACAAACAGCTTCCGACATTTACACTACCGTTCAAAAGTTTGGGGTCACCCAGACAATTTTGTGTTTTCCATGAAAAAAGTCACACTTATTTACCACCATAAGTTGTAAAATGAATAGAAAATATAATCAAGACATTTTTCTGGCCATTTTGTAGCCTAGTAAACTAGATCCACCCGCCTAGCGGCCAAAAATATTTTTGCCTACGAGTGGGTCTAGCCTCGCACCATATCAACAAAACACCCGGGCATCAAATCGTGCCCGCCAATCACAACGCAAGGTTTTTGTTTGGATTCTTTGGACGGGCTTTTGCAGGAGTGACGACAAAGCTGCGCGACGCTGGAGAAAGCGCAGCAGGAAAGATGGCTACGGCTAGTGAACAGCGTGCGTTTGACTCCGCTTTGGAATCAGTTTTAGAAGAATTAGACTTGGAGTTTTCGTTGAAACATGAGCAGGAAGAGGCTCTCCGCTCATTCCTTTTCAAGAAGGACGTTTTCGCTGTTTTGCCGACCGGCTCTGGCAAAAGTCTGATCTACCAGCTGGCTCCGCTCGTAGCCAAAAGGATGGGCTAGTTTGTGCAGTACGAAGAATTAATAAACAGCTTTGAAACATTACTTTTTGATTGTTTCTTATTTTCCCGTTATTTTAAATTTAAGGGAAATTATTTCACCAAACACCACTAAATAAAAACTCTCAAAAACAGTTTAAGCAAACCCTTGAAAAACACTTGGAAAAAAAATGAGTGTTTGTGGTACAGACTCCAAACTTGTGGTCATTATCTCCAAACTTCTTAATATCTAGAACCTGTTTATTAATTAATACGCATTTTGAAAAATTATTTATTTCAAGGCCTCCCCCACTGCTTTCTGTCGCTCTGACTACGTCACAGTCACTGTTGCGCTGATTGGTCAGAGCGTTGGCCTATACGCACAGAGACAGTTTGAAAGACAGTGGGTTGTTCCTCCCACACCCTTCGGAAACATTTACGACCGAGACCAAACTAAATATTCACATTTAGTCTGGCTTGCCAGGCTAGCCATTTTGAGCATTTAATCGACCCCACAAATGTGATGCTCCAGAAACTCAATCTGCTCAAAGGAAGGTCAGTTTTATAGCTTCTCTAAAGAGCTCAACTGTTTTCAGCTGTGCTAACATGATTGTACAAGGGTTTTCTAATCCTCCATTAGCCTTCTGAGGCAATGAGCAAACACATTGTACCATTAGAACACTGGAGTGAGAGTTGCTGGAAATGGGCCTCTATACACCTATGGAGATATTGCACCAAAAACCACACATCTGCAGCTAGAATAGTCATTTACCACATTAGCAATGGATAGAGTGCATTTCTGATTAGTTTAAAGTGATCTTCATTGAAAAGAACAGTGCTTTTCTTTCAAAAATAAGGACATTTCAAAGTGACCCCAAACTTTTGAACGGTAGTGTATTTTGGAATTAAGTTTTATTTTTCAAAAATTATTTTGGTCATTTTTCACTTTTGTGATGAATGATGCATGTTTTCCTCCTCGAACAGTGAAGTATACAGTCTGTGTTGCATATGTAACAAGTGAATATGTCTGTATGTTGGCTTATCTAAAGCAAATACTTTTATCTACAGTGTAACTCGTTTAAGCCAAGTGTGTTTATTCTGATGCCGTGTGCAGTCATGATGATTACACATCGTTCTGTAAACTGAGAAGCAACTCGTAGTTGAGAATTAGGAATTTAGGGCGGTACGGTGGTGTCGCACGGTCGCTTCACAGCAAGAAGGTTCTGGGTTTGAGCCCAGCGGCCGGCGAGGGCCTTTCTGTGCGGAGTTTGCATGTTCTCCCCGTGTCTGCGTGGGTTTCCTCCGGGTGCTCCGGTTTCCCCCACAGTCCAAAGACATGCAGGTTAGGTTAATATGGGACGGCCTTGGGCTGAGGTGCCCTTGAGTGCTGTTAGCATGGCTGCCCACTGCTCTGGATGTGTGTGTGCGCGTGCTCATTGCTCACGTGTGTGTTCACTGGGTTAAATGCAGATAGGAATTTCACAAGTGTGTGATGAATAAAGTTGTTGTTCTTTTATCTACGGCGTTTAAAGCCAAGTGTGCAGTCATGATGATTACATGTCACTCTGTAAACTGAGAAGGAACTTGTAATTGAGAAGTAGGAATTTCAAGTCAAGGGGGTGTTTTCTTTGGCTGTTACTGGCTGGAGATTGGAAATTACAAGCTGTGGCCTTGAGTTGAACACAGCATTACATCTTGCTTCTTTTCCAGGCCGATGCAGCAGCGCTTTAGTCCTTCAGTCTGTCCAGGTCTCCCACCTGTACACTCTGCTCAAACTGATCAGCTTCCAAATAAATAAATAAATAAATAAATAAATCAACTTTCATGCTATTACCACCGTAAATGCCATCATACCCTTCATCTCATAAATTGCCAACTATCCAAGCCGAGTCTCTGCCATAACTGTGTTGCATTCTGGGACTTGAAGTCCCATATTCTCCACTACTTTTACACCGGATTTGTCATTAATATGAGGCTGAACATTGCTGAAAACGGTGAGTGAGAAAAGAAGCCCTTGGCACCCTATTTATTTATTTGAGTGCAAACTGGGCGGCACAGTGGTGTGGTGGTTAGCGCTGTCACCTCACAGCAAGAAGGTCCGGGTTCGAGCCCCGTGGCCGGCGAGGGCCTTTCTGTGCGGAGTTTGCATGTTCTCCCCGTGTCCGCGTGGGTTTCCTCCGGGTGCTCCGGTTTCCCCCACAGTCCAAAGACATGCAGGGTTGCAAGGAGAAAGCCACTGCTGTCCAAAAAGAACATTACTGCTCGTCTGCAGTTTGCTAAAGATCACGTGGACAAGCCATAAGGCTATTGGAAAAATGTTTGTGGATGGATGAGACCAAACTAGAACTTTTTGGTTTAAATGAGAAGCGTTATATTTGGAGAAAGAAAACCACTGCATTCCAGCATAAGAACCTTATCCCATCTGTGAAACATGGTGGTGGTAGTATCATGGTTTGGGCCTGTTTTGTTGCATCTGGGCCAGGACAGCTTGCCATCCTTGATGGAACAATGAATTCTGAATTATACCAGCGAATTCTAAAGGAAAATGTCAGGACATCTGTCCATGAACTGAATCTCAAGAGAAGGTGGGTCATGCAGCAAGACAATGACCCTAAGCACACAAGTCGTTCTACCAAAGAATGGTTAAAGAAGAATAAAGTTAATGTTTTGGAATGGCCAAGTCAGAGTCCTGACCTTAATCCAATCGAAATGTTGTGGAAGGACCTGAAGCGAGCAGTTCATGTGAGGAAACCCACTAACATCCCAGAGTTGAAGCTGTTCTGTACGGAGGAATGGGCTAAAATTCCTCCAAGCCGGTGTGCAGGACTGATCAACAGTTACCGGAAATGTGTAGTTGCAGTTATTGCTGTATAAGGGGGTCACACCAGATACTGAAAGCAAAGGTTCACATACTTTTGCCACTCACAGATATGCAATATTGGATCATTTTCCTCAATAAATAAATGACCAAGTATAATATTTTTGTCTCATTTGTTTAACTGGGTTCTCTTTGTCTACTTTTAGGACTTGTGTGAAAATCTGATGATGTTTTAGGTCATATTTATGCAGAAATATAGAAAATTCTAAAGGGTTCACAAACTTTCAAGCACCACTGTATATAAAAAAGATATTTTGTACTAAATATAAGTCTATGCAAAACTAATTTTAAATAAAAACTATGTTTTGTTAACTTAATACCACATACCGATTATTATTATTATTTTTTTTTTTTTATTTTAATAAATAATCATCTGTGTGTCGCTAATTGTGGAACGGTGCCGATAACTGTGGACAAAGGCGTCAATAATTGCGGAACGGTGCCAATAACTGTGGACAAAGGCGTCGATAATTGTGGAACGGTGCTGATAACTAGGGATCGACCGATATGTTTTTTTTCTTGGCCGATACCGATTATTATGGAATTGGGATGCCGATAACCGATATGTGCAACCGATAAATGTAAACATTATAATTCACATGAAATTAAACATAGCACACACTGACACAGACCTTCATATCCATGAAATGTATGTTTAATTGTAAAATTGAACATGAAATTTTGTGCAGGGAGATGCCAGCAGCATTTGTACAATAAAGTCAAACATTAGTTAGAATAAAATGAGAAATAAAATAATAATAAAATAAATATTCACCAATAAAAAAAAGTAAATCACTCCCTACTATATTACAGCTCACCATTTTCAGTGGAAAATAAATGAAAAT
The DNA here is from genome assembly GCF_027579695.1 of Neoarius graeffei. Classification (NCBI taxonomy): domain Eukaryota; kingdom Metazoa; phylum Chordata; class Actinopteri; order Siluriformes; family Ariidae; genus Neoarius; species Neoarius graeffei. Next base: position 49,192,816 of record NC_083569.1, on the reverse strand, counting down.
ACACTCTGGATTCTTTTACACTAAGAACTAAGTAAGACTTACCAACTTCAAGTAGTTTTTAAATAACAAAATCAAGTGTAGGGAGCTGCCTGCAGCATTTTTTAAAAAGTAAAATCAAACATAAAGTAGGCTATCACTCCCTATTATGTAACAACTTAACAAGTAACCATCTACGGCTCTGCTCCTTTAAGAGTATATCGCTTTCCGAATCAGAAGCGCTAGCGAGGAGAATCACTTGCGCAAGAATTATAAATACTCACATTACAGCGCAATGTGAAGTAGCATAAGAACATTTAAGTCAAGAGTTTAATTGATGTATTTCGTTCATTACCGTTTATCCAAGCAAGTGCGCATCCACGACACAATTAATTACTGAGCCCACAACAAGCGTCCTGACAAACTCCCTACAGTATTACACAGCCTACTAGCACCAGATCACACCTGGCTTGTTTAAATGTTCAAACAGCGCTTTATAAAGTTACCTAACATATACAAGTGCAATGCGCTTTTTGAGCACGAGTCACATCATGAAGTTTACTCATCACCATAACAAATAGCCAGTAGGCTTGCGCTAGCCTACAGAACACAAACACTACGTTTTATTTGGTCTTCCCTTGACCACCTCTCTGTATGGCTGTCATTCTACTGTTCGAGTAGAACTACTGACACATTCACAACGTTTCCAGACGGGGATTTAAAAATGACTGCAGCCTACGTTATGCTGGGGACTGCTTACAACATTACATGTAGTTTCAGCGAGACTAGTTGGTTGTAGGCTAATTCAAGTGCTTCCTTCCGTAAGCCAAGTTTGCCTGGCTACACAGATGCAAATGGACAATTTTAACGAGTAGTAGATGAAGAATGTAAACATATAATGATGTTGTGCTTTTGCAACTTGTGTGTTTGTGACTTATTGCGGCAAAAGCAGCGTGTCCTTACCTTGAAGTGGGATCTACTTCTGCCCAAGTGCCCATACGGCCGCCTTGAAACAGTTCACAGCGTTTAGCTACACGTGTTGATTGGCTATATCCCTTATGCCGCTTCTGCCCGAGTGCCTGTACGGCCGCCTTGAAACAGTTCACAGCGGTTAGCTACGCGTGTTGATTGGCTGTATCCCTTGTGCCGCTTCTGCCCGAGTGCCCGTACGGCCGCCTTGAAACAGTTCACAACAAATCAGATGTTGTGGTGAGCGGGACCGTGTTCTTGAACTCGGAGAGGCGAGTGCAGGAAAGGACGTGCAGCGACAGTCACGTTAGGAACGAAATGGCTGCAAAAAGGCATGTTATCGGCATATCGGTGGAAATTATGGCCGATACCAATAACCCTAAAAATGCAGAATACTGGCCCAATATATCGGCCAGGCCGATTATCGGTCGACCCCTACCGATAACTGTGGACAAAGGCGTCGATAATTGCGGAACGGTGCCGATAACTGTGGACAAAGGCGTCGATAATTGTGGAACGATGTCGATAACTGTGGACAAAGACGTTGATAACTGTGGACAAAGGCGTCGATAACTGTGGAGCAGTGTGACATGATCTGATACGCCAAGTAATCAGGAATCAACTCTTTTTTTTTTTCTTCTCTCCAGTGCAAGTTTGAGTAACTATTTATGCACAATTTATGTATTGAAATTCTTTTCTACTTTTGCAACGGCCAAAAGACTGTTGTCGATAATTGCAGCCGCCACTCTCCTACACTTTAAGCAAACGGAATTCATACCAAACATTGACTTTTTCATTTATTACTGTTTACTGCTCTTTATAGTTTATGTAGAAATGTTTAATTTCTTTGCAGGTGTCTAAGACTTTTGCACAGTGCTGTATTTTCCAGGGTATTTGTACAAGTAAGAAAGTTAAAAAAAAAAAAAAAAGGCCTATAGAGATCTTGCATGTGATGTCACAGCCGATCCAGGTTGTGACAGACGCCATCTTGTAGGTCAAACGCCATATTCCGCCTTCTACTTCTACTTCTGCTTTTACTTCTACCTTTTCTTCTGGAAAACCCTACTATATACAATTCTACTACAACGGCTGCGGCTACAAGCTCTCCCTACCTGTGCACGTTTATGTTTTTTGTGTGTATTTTTGTGTGTTGTTCGTCTGTACCGGACTTCAATATCCACTACAACCGTATGGACTTACTGGACATTGGTTTCCAGCAGAAAATGACGGTTTGTAGCGATTTCCATCGCATGCACAACATTCCGGACGAGAAAAAAAAAAAAAAAAAAACATTCCGGACGAGACCAGATTGCGAGACCAGCGGGGTCTCCGTGGATTGTTATTGTAAGCAAAGTGAAGGAGGCGGCGCCGGGAGCCGAAGCAAAAGCGAGGCTACAGGCAGAGCCGGCCTGTTGACTAAGCTCAGAAAACAGCTACTCAAATCTCCACTGCCAAGCCTCTACCTCTCCAACGCCACATCCATGTAAACAAGACGGACGATTTGGAATTACCTTATTCTATTCTATAATCGGCTGGTCAGTGCTATACTCAATACTTAAGTGACTTACCCATCCAGTGAGGATCATTTTCTTGTTTACAAGATGCCACATCTGAGTCGCTGACAAATCCTGAATTTCTGTAAAGAAAACTGTCCAGAGATTTATAAGCACGCAGTGCTTCACCACTGAACAGCGAGAGAAAGTTGATGAGGTAATCATACACGTCCGGGTATTCCGTTGGCAGTTCAAAATCCGGTCGTGAAAACTCCGTCCGGAAAGCCATAAGGGTCACAAATCTGTAGATCGTTTATTTTAGACATGTATCTAGTTATCTGTTCATTAGAAAAATGAGCCGTGTAGTCCGTCGGTTGAAATTGATCCATTCTGTACACGAGTGCAGCAGTATTCAGCGGTGTTTTTGACCGACACGATGGCGGTTGTGTACTTTCCGGTCACGTGACTGCAAGATCTCTATTGCACCTTTAATGTGTTCCAGGGTGGAATTTGTTTTTTAATGAGTCTTTAAGAAATGTCCCATACATGTCAAGTTATACAGTTTCCTCGTATTTTGTACGGGAAAATGCAATTTTTTGGCTAACACGGCATATATTGATTTTCATACGGGAAAATTACGTTTTGTATCAGAGATTTTTTCCGTTACTCTGAGAAAATTTTCTTAGCATCCACCATTTATTTTTTCAAACATGCATGCCCAATGAAACAACTATTTTCGATTTATGTGGTTTTATAGTTGCACGTGGTTTTCTCAGTCCTTTAAGTACATCGGCTCGGACTGCCTAGACTTCTGTAATGGCTGCAGAAGTTATGTTCTGCCAATTTCTCGTGGAACACAACATCCCCCCCGACTGTGGCAGACCATTTTTCGCAGCTAGCAAAAAAAAAAAGTTTCCCCATTCAAAGACTGCACAGGTAAGCATTTGTGGGGGGTTTTTTTTCAAGTTTTTACTGTTTGCATGTAGGAAAGCTTCCTCCATTATGATGATAATTTAGGGAGGCGATACTGGGAGTCGCCGTTTATACAACGGCAACTGTAGTTACCCAGCGATTTCTGGTTTCGCTTCCCTCAACATTTTGATTGCTGATAGACATTATATGTAGACACAGATGACCAACACTCATTACTATCATCAGTCGTCAGTAAACTGGAAAAAGTATTGAATGAAGATTAAATGGTGGTAACGACCGTTGGTAACCTGGCTCTAAAATGTGTAGTAGGGGATGGAAGCAATTTAACACCAGCTACATGTTTGCCGTGCTCTGAATTTCTTTTATTGACCAGGAAAATAATAGCTGTATATTGGGGAAAGGTCTTCGATGTAAAATCTGCTCTGGGTGTTGCCAGGTTTCCAATGCTGAAACAACTTTTTACTGCTTTGTTGCGCCTCCCACATAGCAATGCAGATAGTGAGAGGGCTTTTTCATTGGTTAGGAAAATTCATACTGAGGACAGAAAATATCTGGCTGCAGACACATGAACTGCATATCTGCAAATTAAAATGAACTGTGATGAGGAGCTACAACTGCTACCCAAGCAGTGATATTATAGCTCGTGCCAAATCTGCAATATCTTTGTACAACACAGAACACTCCAAAAAGGAATACGATTCAAATTCTTGTTATAAATTACTGGGAAGATTTTCAATTTAACTTCATAATTTATTAATATTTTCACTTATCCTTGTTTACATAATATACTTGATGTGGTTCAGTCATCTTTAGTTGGATCTAACACTGCTTGTGGTGTCGACACTTTTTTCTCAAATGGAACTTTTACTAATTGTTAGACATGATTATATATAATTTATTACATGTAACCTACTATTTTAATTCACATACATACTTAGTGCTGCTGTTATATTTCAAGTAATTTTCTTTGGTGGAATGTAATATTGTAGGTGATGTCAACACTTGTCAAACAGAACTTTGTGTAATTTTTATGAACTATTTAATATTAATAAATTTTATTTGCAAAATTTACATCAATAATTCTGGTATTACTGATACAATGTATATTAAATAATTAAGTTTATAGTTCAGTCAGTCATTCTCTTTAGTAGATAATTGTTTACTTGACTGGACATATAGTCCTTTTTAATTCAGTTGTTTTCTCTGGGATCTAAAATTGCTTTTTATTCAGTACATGCTTATTTGATCCCTTTAACTTGATGCAGTGTGATGAATATGCCTATTACAATAGGAGTGCATCATGTGGAATAAAACAATCGGTGCTTTGGATTATATATTGGGTCATTCCATGCCAAATCAACAAATATCTGACAAATTTATGCTTGACCATCTCAGATTTCAATGAAATTTGGACGGCTCAGAGATGCTATTAAAAGAAGTTAATCCCCAAAATTTGAGCTTCCTATCTCCAACGGTTTCAGAGATACAGGCATTTGAATTTTTCGATTTTTTTGTTTTTTGCTCAAAACATACATATTTCAAAGTGTAATATAATCTTTATTATGCAAGATAGAAACCTAAAATTTTGCACAGAGAGACTCAATGTCTTGTACTACAAGCTTCAACTTAGAATTTCAATGGTCATTGTATATTAAATGGTGATTTTAACAAGGAAATTAAAAAGACAAATTTTGCATTTTTTGCATTTTTAACTCATTCTGGAAGCTTGCCTGTGGCAGTAATGCTTAAACTAAGAATGTTATTCAAATCTACACAGAAATATCTACCAATTTCAGTTTTACCAAGTCTCCACTATTCCTAGTTTGTCTGTAATAGGGTTTTGAAATTCGCCGATTTCTAAAACATGCCATTTTCAGTAGCAAGAAATCCAATGTGGGATAGCAGTTAGGAACTTGTAAATTTTTTTCAGTAATCCCCAAGACCCATATTTTATATTTCCAAATTTTTGTTCTGTGTCTCTCAAGTATTTTTAAACTACAGGGGTTTAAAAAATCCATTTTCACCAAATTCGAATTTTTGATATATTTTCATATAACTGATATTTGAGGGTTAATAAATGCTTCAATAAGGCTCAAGTAGGTTAGGAGACATGTTTCTTCCTCAATTTTAAATAAGATTTCAATTAATGCTCAGTATTAATTATTTGTAAATTGATTTTAATCTAAGACTGTGTAACATTAGCAATCAATGACCAGCTATTGTGTACCAGTCAACAGCCAGCCTTATCAATATCAACACAGCACAATAGGTGTCCTTTGATACCAGAACAGGTGGCTCATATCTTATAGTTTTAGAGTCTGTAAACTGCATACTTGTTCAGATAACATTATATTGCTTGGATTATATTAAATACATTGTAATACAGAGCACTAAGAAAAATTACCAATGTTATTCACTGAATGTGCTTCTTTGCAAGGATTGGATATTTTGAATAGTTGACTAGGGAATTTAATTGTAGTTGCTTTCAATTTGAGATCAGTATGAATGAGTTTGTTCTTAGACATCTAGAAATGGCTGAACTTCCTCCCTGTTCTATAGGAATTGGACTAAAGAAAGATTCTGACTACCATAAACTAACATACAACAGAAACTGTAAGTTAAATACACTCTCTCAGTTACACAGTCTTAGATTAAAATCAATTTACAAATAATTAATACTGAGCATTATTTGAAATCTTATTTAAAATTGAGGAAGAAACATGTCTCCTAACCTACTTGAGCCTTACTGAAGCATTTATTAACCCTCAAATATCAGTTATATGAAAACATATCAAAAATTCGAATTTGGTGAAAATGGATTTTTTAAACCCCTGTAGTTTAAAAATACTTGAGAGACACAGAACAAAAATTTGGAAATATAAAATATGGGTCTTGGGGATTACTGAAAAAAATTTACAAGTTCCTAACTGCTATCCCACATTGGATTTCTTGCTACTGAAAATGGCATGTTTTAGAAATCGGCGAATTTCAAAACCCTATTACAGACAAACTAGGAATAGTGGAGACTTGGTAAAACTGAAATTGGTAGATATTTCTGTGTAGATTTGAATAACATTCTTAGTTTAAGCATTACTGCCACAGGCAAGCTTCCAGAATGAGTTAAAAATGCAAAAAATGCAAAATTTGTCTTTTTAATTTCCTTGTTAAAATCACCATCTAATATACAATGACCATTGAAATTCTAAGTTGAAGCTTGTAGTACAAGACACTGAGTCTCTCTGTGCAAAATTTTAGGTTTCTATCTTGCATAATAAAGATTATATTACACTTTGAAATATGTATGTTTTGAGCAAAAAACAAAAAAATCGAAAAATTCAAATGCCTGTATCTCTGAAACCGTTGGAGATAGGAAGCTCAAATTTTGGGGATTAACTTCTTTTAATGGCATCTCTGAGCCCTCCAAATTTCATTGAAATCTGAGATGGTCGAGCATAACCTCTTGTTGATTTGGCGACCCTATTGGAATTTTTTCTCGTGTATAAAGGGCACATCTTGGGTATATTTAGGAGCAAGATCAATGTAATTCTCCTATTTTATATTCAACTTTGGTCAGATATCTGTCACATTTTGCACAATTTTTTTAGCTTGTGCAATACCAGAAAAATTCAGTTGAAATCAAGCCATTTGAGGTGAATTGGTCCACCTTTGAAAAAACTTGGCATTTGGATTTCCCGCCAAACATTGATTTTCATGACGTCATGTGCGGGACGCCTCCCTCTGAATTCTACGTCAGCGCTGGTTTGTTTATGAGAAAACGACCTGGTGGTTTTCTGCAAATTTCTTCAACGTTTTCATGTAATTATTAAAATGGTTAACAGATGTATCGTAGGAGGGTGTAGCAACACCAATCTTGATGGGATTAGTACTCATCGTTTTCCAAAAGACCGGACAATGAGAGAGAAATGGGAGCGCTTCGTGTGAGGCTCCCAGAAAAACTGGCAACATGCAACAGACCACAGCATCATATGCAGGGCTCACTTCATAAAGCCTGATGACTTTGAGAATTATTTGCAGTGGGAAACGGGCTTCAAGAAGCAACTTGATCTGAAAAAAGACGCAGTTCCATCTGTTAGAATGCCCAAAGCAACACCGCCTCCATCTGTGTCAGCATCACCAAAGGAGCCAGCCGTGTTCGTCTCCCCTGACAGAAGGCAAAGTGCCGCATCCACTGAGACCCTCGAAGCCAAGGACCAAGCAGAGCCGAGAAAAAGGACAAGAAAATCAGCGATTCACAAGTTGACTGTTGCCAGGGTAAGAAATGAGAGACTATACTCTAAATTAGGTGTTCCTGTGTTTGTGTGGTACACGGATAATGTTATTCATTGATGCACACAAAAGTAAACAACACGAAAGCTCTGGGCGATAATACACTTACTTCACATGTATCAAGGGACATGCGTGTCAGGGCTTGAGATCTTGGGACCTGTCAAACACATTAAATGTATATACAACCCTGCTTAGCCGATTCCATGTGTGTAGCTTATGAAATCTTTCTCCTACAGTAGCCAGTACTCTTCTAAATGAAGAAATATATAAATACATAATATTTTTTAGTGGTCCAAATCCTGCGCTCTGATTGGCTGGCGAGCGGGTCCGTATTCTACGGGACGATCCCGGTTACGGACCTCTGGCGACTCGCTCGTTCACAACAACAACAAACATAGTAGCATTTTTTGTCAACATTTATCTTTTTTTTATAAGATTTATTTCTACGATTATCAAAAATCTTATAAATTTTTGCCAGCATTTCTCAGGAGAATAGCATTAATTTTACAGCATGGATAGTGATAATGACAGTGTTCACAGCGAAAGCGAGTTTTACTACCCTGAGGAAGAAGAAATAAAAGAAAAATTTTCAGGAGAAAGCTAAAAACTGTAATTTGCTAACGCCGAGCAAAAACATGGCTGAATCCTGAATGACTCCTATTTGTATAAATAGGGGACTACATAGGTGGCAAAATGTAGTTGTTTTCCTGCCATGGAAGTGCACTTGTATACCGAGGAGGAAGCCATTTGCATTACAGCCATGAATGAGGATTCAAAATGGTGGCTTGGCTCGCCTCGGTTTTCCCTTTCGGGCGCTCTTGTTTACTGTTAGAACTTGGTAAAGAAAAAAATAAATATATTATTTACCAGCTTAAGGTCGGCCCGTATGGTGAAATACCGTGACCTCGGCCTTAAATACTGACCTCGGCCCAGACGGCCTCGGTCAGTACTTTCAAGACCTCGGCCACGGTATTTCACGATACGGACCTCCCAGCTGGTAAATAACGTATGTAATTTTGAATTACTATTGAATACTTGAATCATCATCAAATCCAAACAGATGAAGCCCCAATTCTGACATCTGAGGTGCCCTTGAGCAAGGTACCGAACCCCTGACTGCTCCCCGGGCGCTCTGGTGTGGCTGCCCACTGCTCCGAGTGTGTGCGTGTGTTCACTGCTTCAGATGGGTTAAATGCAGAGGATGAATTTCAGTGTGCTTGAAGTGTGCATGTGACGAATAAAAGTTTCTTCTTCATCCGAAGGTGAAGTAACATTGCGCTCAGGTGACAATTCCATATTTCAGCGCAAAATCGCTCGCTGCTAAACTTGATCTACACGGGCTGTGCACTGAAACCGTGCAAGCTCGCGCAGCCTGCTCGCGCTTCCGCAGGTGACGTCACGAATCCGGCTCCAGACTCCCTTGGGATTTTTCCAGACATGTTTTGTTATTTTATTTTTTTCTGCTGTAGACAGATGGCCTTGTGCAAAATTACCCTCCTGGATGAGTGTGTAAAGGGACATACACTACCGTTCAAAAGTTTGGGGTCACTTTGAAATGTCCTTATTTTTGAAAGAAAAGCACTGTTCTTTTCAATGAAGATCACTTTAAACTAATCAGAAATGCACTCTATACATTGCTAATGTGGTAAATGACTATTCTAGCTGCTGGTTTTTGGTGCAATATCTCCATAGGTGTATAGAGGCCCATTTCCAGCAACTCTCACTCCAGTGTTCTAATGGTACAATGTGTTTGCTCATTGCCTCAGAAGGCTAATGGATGATTAGAAAACCCTTGTACAATCATGTTAGCACAGCTGAAAACAGTTGAGCTCTTTAGAGAAGCTATAAAACTGACCTTCCTTTGAGCAGATTGAGTTTCTGGAGCATCACATTTGTGGGGTCGATTAAATGCTCAAAATGGCCAGAAAAATGTCTTGACTATTTTCTATTCATTTTACAACTTATGGTGGGAAATAAAAGTGTGACTTTTCATGGAAAACACAAAATTGTCTGGGTGACCCCAAACTTTCATATAAAAAAAAAACAAAACACTAAATTGGTCCAGAATATGCACTTAAGGGCTCATGGGTGTATGTAAGGGAAAAGTACAGATTTTGTAAGGGCATGGGTTGACATGGTTGACGTCCACACATAAAACTCATGGACATTAAACATTCATTCAGTCAGGTTTAAACCTCATGATTTCCGAGTAGAAAGTGAAAGCTCTGTTCGAGGCGGTACTTCATTCAATCCAAATGACCTCCAAATAAACAGGTGAAGCCCGCTAGGCTAAGCAAAGGCTATGACAGTAAAACAGCATCTGACATGAACACAAATAGCACAGAGGGTGGTGTGGGTGGTTCAGACAGTCTGCAGAAAGTTAATCGGGGTTTATATTCATTCATTCATTCATTCATTCAGAAGTTGCCAAGCAACAGTGTCAGAGTCCTATAACGTTATCATTGTCATTAGCTTTAGCAGCGGTTAGCCTCAGACTCTCAGCACAGTGTTAGCTATTACACAGTGTCAGGCTTACGCTTTAAACCGCCTGCAAATGAACAAAAAAGCGTTTTTAACAGTTGTACTCACCGGTTAGTACACTTCAGGCAGCGTATGTCAGCACATCTCTGAGTTACAGAGACACCTAGCAGCTTTACCTCATGTCAGACGAAAACACAACCCAGCACAAGTCCCGCCCCTTACATGATTGACAGCACACTTTGACCAATAAGCGGTGTGAGTTAAAATAAACCGGCAGCTACTTAGTAGACTGACAGGTCTTCCAGCCACTAATTTGGAGTCTCGGGCGGTTTAAAACCCACCTATTGTTTTAAGTCGAACTTACTGAAGTCACTTCGATTGACAGAATCGCCGACGAGTCCGAAATTTTTGATTTTCTGAAAGGTGACAGTGAAATATGAAAATGACAGGGTTATACACAAATCACAGAGAGCGAAGGGGCGGGGCAAGCGCGTAGGCGTGGCCAAACGGTGTTTGGTTGCACCGCAGCGCATAGCCTACACAATGGCTGCTGGAAAGAGGAGAAAGCAAACAATTTTCAGGCCCGCCGCGTCCAGCAAAAAATATGAGAAAAAAAATTATTAAAATTCGGAAAATAGGTGAAAGTCAAGGAAAACGCCCTAGAAAGGATGTTAAGGCTCCTACGGTAAGTTTTGCGCAAATTAAGTAAATTGTTACAGTGTTCTTGAATTAAAATATCGGCGTTATTCAAATTATGAGAGTCAGGGTGAGCTAGGGAAAAAAGTTCGCGTTAATCAGCGCCCAGTCTGGGACCTGAGAGAAAAGCAGCGGAAAATTCATAGAAAATTAATATAAATTAAGTTGCTCTGTCTTGTCACGTCGCGTTCGCTGCAAATCAATGTCAACAAACGGAGGAACTCCTGGAGGTGTGAAAAAGTTGAGGAAAAGTTGTGAATTTGGGTTGAGTGAAAGGTTTTTGTTTTTCCCCCTGCGAATATAATAACAGCGCTCGTGCAGAGGGGCAGCTCTCGCCAACGCACGCGCGTTTGAATATGGTGTATACGAGGAGAAGAAGAAAAAGCATATAAAATGCACGCGCCGCTCGCGCTGCTCGAATTTTGACACATACATGCGCGCGAGACCACAGTAAACACCGTGTGCATGTGCCATATTACATGCGCAGTGCCGAAATTGCACCAAACGCGTTTTCACTGAACCACGTGATTTGCAAAACTTGTTGGTTGTGGACGGAGATCACATACATACATACATACACGGCGTTTCCGTGTGGTTTCAGGGGGCGATCGGCTGCCGTGAGGAACTCTGCTTGTCAATATCGCAAACAACCAAAATGGAGGGAGAAGTTTCAGGGGGGACTAATTGGCTCGATGCTAAACATTTTCTCCCGCCAGTTACAAAACCCAGTTTCGGTCCATAACACCCGACAGCGTCCTATTACTCACTTATATTCAGTGGCGCGAGCGTGGTGTCAAATCGAACTGATTATTATGGATCGCAGCCCATAGGGTGGTCAGTCATCATCAGAGGGGTCCATGTGTGTGTGTGTGTGTGTGTGTGTTGGAACGACCATGCGGTTCTTATCACATGAAACTCTTGCTTTTGCATTCATGCATGCGCTCCATCACTACACCATCCATCCACTATTATTATTATTATTATGCAAACACATTTTGGAGTTGTTCTGATGCGTGCGTGTGAGCTAGGAAACGCATGTTGTGTGTTAGGGTTCACGTGGCGATTGGAAAGTCGCGGCTTGTTGGAGTGCGCGTGAAGCAGATGCAGCTCCACGTGCGGGATATGCAAATTAAAAGCCGACACTTTAACCCGCGTGGCGTCTCAACTTGTTTGTTTGTGTGTCACGTTTCCGCTCGAGAGATATTTGTAGCCTGAGCAAGCGCATGGCAACGTCCTAAACCGCACAGGCTACTACCGCACTAAGTAGTGTGTGAAAATAGCACGCGATTTTCTGGTAACTATGGTAACCCATGATGTAGTGCGGTAGTATGCGGTTTGAGAGGCGGCAGCAGCACGTGCACTCCAGAGCCGCACGTTACAAATCATTCCTTTGATCGAAAACTATTTGATGAAGTGATTTCGGATGGTTTGTGGCATTCCTACTGTTCTGGATTTGCATTTAAATATTTAAACAATTATTCATTACTGTTTGATTGTTCTGTTCTGGTTTGTGTAAAAAAAAATCTGTTTTTTTTTTAATTCAGTAATTTAGAGATTATTATTGTTTTGGTGTGAGGTGCTTCATTCCTGAATTTCTAAATAAGAGAAATGATTTCTGATGGTTATAACATCTTGCCTGGTTATAACTATAATTTCCTTTTGTTTTGTTGTGGCTTGTTGTTGTGTGTAGATGTGCTGTTTGATGTGACTTTAAAGGAAGTGATTTAGGATTTTTGAGGTTTGAAAAATGTTTTTTGTTTTCAGTATGCTCTAATCAAATATGAAATTTTTAGCAAAAAGTTTTTTTCTTTTAAAAATTAGATGTAAAATAATCTCTCCTAGCTGATCAGTTAGCTATTTTACGAGAAAAAAGTCATTGCTGTCACAAACTGTCAGAAATGTTTGCGTGTGTAGCTGTTTTATATCTTTTCCTTTTGGTGGTGGGGGGGTATTTAAATTTGCTGAAATGATCCCGGATGCTAACGAATCGTTTAGGAATGCTGAACAAATAATTTTTATCTGAATTTATCAGTATATAAAATTTACAAGTATGGTTTCTAATTTGGTGTGTATCTAGTTCTTTCTGTGCAGCAAAACATTTTCCTAAGCTGTTAGTTAAGTATCTCATGATTAAAGGTTTCCTCAACAATTTGGGTAATAAATTTACTGAATTAATGTCAGATTAATATGTATATTTATAAGCAATGTATATGAAATATAATTATGTAGAATGTGCATTCAAGAGTCCTATTTGTTGGAGATAATTTCATCTGATGTTCACCACGAGCAAATTTGTTTGTTTGTAGTTAATAATTAGCACTGAAATAATGCTAGCAATTTAACACGAATAAAAAAAAGTACAAAATTCTTACCAGTGTTTTTTTGTTCTTGAAATAAAAAAAAAATTGTCAGTCTACCTTTCTGACAATTTTACAGTGCAGGTTGTAAAATAAAATGTTTATCAGGTGACATCTTGCTGTCTTCTGAGGAAAGTCTGGACTAATGCAATCGTACAGCCAAAATGTCAGCCTCTAAATTCATGAAAAATGCTGATCATTCAATCCATAGCTCATGAATAACACTGAAGTGGGATAGAGAAATATCGAACAATTGTACGCTGGTATATGGATAGTTACAGATTCTTAGACTTTGATAAAGAATCACACTGCTGTAAGGTTCTGCAAAGAATGTTTATTGGTTCTTTGTGAGGAACAAACTGAAGAACCATTCAGGGTTCGAGATACAGCCTTAGGGTCCGAAATGTAAGAGTTTAGTACTAGTGGGCAGATATTGAGTGTCTCTGTAGTCCTTGGTACAATATCACAGGCTGTCCATGTACAACTCAATGGATAATGATGGAAAGAAGTAGAAGTGAGTAATGATGGATGCAGATTGGTGTGCAGAGATAGATGGATGAAATCGGTTTTGCCCCAAGATTCTGTAAGAAGAAAAAAAATTTACTTATCCAACAGTTTGACGAGCAGCACCACGGTGTTGCCATATTTCTGACTTTTGTTCTTTCGTTGCATTCGAGTCAGAATATTTAACTCCTTGATCTGCCAGCTAAATGTTTCACCCTTTGTCGTAAAGCATATTATTCAGTAACTACCATTTAATAACTACAGTGAAACTAATACAAAATGTTCATAGTTACAAGAGTGAGAAAGTCACTCTGGATGCACTAACAGATCCTGAAGGTTTTTGTTTTTTCCTATTATAATCACTATTTCATTTATATATATATAATTTCTGATATTTCCCATCATCCCACTGGATGGATGCTCTATGGGATAATGGTGTATGTATAGTAGTAAATAATTATGATTTGAGATTTTGTATTGAATCCTGTAATGAACTGAATTGTCTAAAGGTTTCTCCTTAAACTGAATGTGTTGCAAGACGAGGATTGATGCCCATAAAAATGTGTAAGCTTGTGCATTTGCAGAAAATTGCAGTCATTTTTACTCGAAGCTGTGAACATATGCATTTTATTTACTCAAGTCCAATAATATAGACATACAGTGCGGTCCATGCAGGCTTTTTGCTGCTTTGGCCATGTATGTGAGCGCTGTTCAATCTGAAATGAAACCATATTTATGAAAAGGCTTTAATATCAAGTATATGTAGCCTACATTTATATCAGGCGACCCATGTAGGAATTACACTCGTTTTCATACATAGTTCTCTCATTTTATAATCCCAGACGTAATTTGGTAATTGACTGTTCAGTTATTTCTTGGCCAGTTGTGTGTTGTTACATCACTAAGCGCAAGAGAGCTGACAAAAGGTCTAGAGTGGATTCAGGATTTCGTGTATACATCTGGAGTGTGTTACTGTTGTCAGTGCCAGTAAAGGAAGCCATCGTGAGACTGAGAAGCAGAATAAATCAATCAGACAAATAGCGAAGATAAATCACCTGTTTGGTACAGTGTTTGGTATACATGCTGGACAAAACCCCTAAACACATAGTTCTTCACCATGTCCTCAGAGAACTTAGCCCAGGTAACCACTGGTACCTTTTGTAAATGTGCTTTAAAAGTCTGTCGAATTCTGATCTAGTTCTGTAGCTACATGAGATGGAGGTGAAGTTGTACCACGAGTCGTGGAAAGAGGAAAGGTTGGGGAAAACGGAACTGCTTACAATATAAAGCATACTACCTCATCAAACATGAAAGATGGCGTTATGACCATGTATGGCCTAGAATGCATTACTCTGACAGAAGGCAAAAGTCCCCCAAACAAGCAGGAACTGAAAACAGCCTGCAAAGAATAACCAGGAAAGATACCCAGTGTCTGGTGATGTCTGAGAGTCACAGACTTCAGGAAGTCATCAGTCGCAAGGGATTTGCAACCAAGTACTCAGTTACAGTTTTATAAATTATTGCGTTCATCCACTTTCTTGTATTTCTCTGAGCTATTAAGGGGGACTGTGTATTTAAAAAAAACCCCAAAATGTGATTGCTGTTTGTCTGACTTGAAATAGATATAAAGGCAAAAGATAAAGTCAGGCTCACGTTTTGCATTCTGTAGTCTTTTTTAGCTCATTCTAAATATACCTGCGTACAGACACAACAAGAGTTCATCTTCCATTTATTTGTCTGAACATGTTCACCGTTGTATATCACGTACGTTAGTGTTTCCCTGACTCAAGACACAGATCTGTGAAAAAAACAAAGCTTTCAGTTCAGTCAGGTGCAACGGAATTAAGAAACACTGTTATATCAAACAGAAATGCAGTATGTTTGTCCAATCTGCTTTTTCCTTTATTCTTCTGGAACCCTACCATCATCCTCTCTCACTTCCTCAGTGCCTGGCGTCTCTGTGGTGTTGAAGATTCAGCCTCTGTCACTCTGTCAGTGATCGGACACATCGCTTGTGTCCGCTGCGTGGCTGGCCTGCGCTAAGTCGCCATGGCCACAGTCACCCCCGATGATGACTGCCCCAACCCGGCAGAGCATGATCGACTGAGGAAGAGAAGGCCAGATGGCAAAGGGAGGAAAAACTTCCCCTGTCAGCTTTGCGAGAAGGCCTTCAACAGCGTGGAGAAGCTGAAGGTGCACTCCTACTCGCACACAGGAGAGAGGCCATACCGCTGCACACACACTGACTGCACCAAGGCATTTGTCTCAAAGTACAAACTGCTACGGTAGGTCCCATTGGGATCCACACACTCGTTCTGACTAACAGATGCTTAGAAACTGACTACTAACCCTCATGTTCTGTTCAAGACAGAATTCAATCAATACTGATTGATTTTATAGCAATGCAAATATTTCTTGTCTCATACCTAACAGTTAAAATCAACATAAACCACACTGGAATCAGACTTGAGAAGCTCTTCATGCACATAGTGATCCTCCCAATGGAATGTTTGTGACTGGGCTCTGATTTTGCTTCATTTTAACAAAGACAAGTCGGTTGAATTGAGCTGGGTTAGAACAATAGATCACTTATAAAAAAAAAAAAATATGGGAAAATGTGCTGTTGTATAATATTTCAATGCTTCTCATATACATACAAACACTACACACACACCTTTTCTTGCTCCACTTTTCTTTCAGTATAATAATGCACGTCAGTTTGTGTCCACAGCCACATGGCCACACACTCACCTGAGAAAACCCACAAGTGTAACTACTGCGAGAAAATGTTCCATCGCAAAGACCACCTTAAGAACCACCTGCACACACACGACCCCAACAAGGAGGCCTTCAGCTGTGCTGAATGTGGCAAGAGCTACAACACCAAGCTGGGCTTCCGAAGACACCAGGCTCTGCACGCAGCACATCGTGGTGACCTCACCTGCCAGGTGTGTCTGCGGCCATATCCCAGCACCACCCTGCTGCTCGAACACCTCCGTGCCCACGCTGGCAAAAGCGCCACGGCTGCAGCCAAGGAGAAGCGGCACCAATGCGAGCATTGCGAGCGCCGTTTCTACACACGCAAGGACGTGCGGCGCCACCTAGTGGTGCACACGGGCCGCAAGGACTTCTTGTGCCAATACTGCGCGCAGCGCTTCGGCCGCAAGGACCACCTGACACGGCATGTAAAGAAGAGCCACAGCCATGAGCCGCTACGTGTGAAGGCGGAGCCGCTGGAGCCCTCAGAACCACACCCCTACCTGTTTGGCCATGCCTCCTACTCTCCTCCGCCACCGCCACTCCGTCCCGAATTGGAGAGCTATCTCCTGGAGCTGCAGGCAGAGGAGGTGCCGAAGCTGAGTGCTGCTACCACATCGTCTGGAGAAACACCTCCATCTTTGGACTTCCTGTCTCCTCTGTTTAACTTCTTTCCCTATGGGCAAGGAGCAGGGCCAGCCTTGGGGGTTTCCTACAGCCAGGAGGAGGGGCTTCCTGTGATGACACCTTCTCAGGATGCTCCTGATGCTCTTGGCTCAATTCACACGCTCACGCATCCACACACGCTTTCACAGACACACACACTCACCACAAGTTATACACACTCGCCAAGCCTGAGTACAGCCACCACCCTGCCTCGCTTTCACCAGGCCTTCCAGTGATCCAAACGTACACAAGCACACACATTTAGCTACCATAGCACTTACACACACACTTACATCAACTTAATTTGAATACAAAAAAAAAACCCACACCAAGACAACACTTATTACTTAAGTCGGTGATAATTGTTAAATTATGTGCCTTTGAGAACACATCATTTGCTCATTTAAATATGTTCAGTATACATTTTAGGAGTTAGCAAAAGAAGATGTTGAACATCTGACAGCTGTTATTCAAAACAATCAGTCTGGTTTACGAATGTGTATGTGCCTTGGTTTGCAGTGAAGTTTTGCTCTCAGACACTGAGTGCATATTAGTGGTGCAGCTTAGCTAAAAATTCCATAACAATCGTCCATTTTGTGATAAAAGCATATCATTTGGTACCGAAAACCAAAGGCATTAAAGAATTGATATTGAGCCATCTTGAATTTTCAATATGTCGTCCATGGCAGCCATTTTTCAAATTGGCCACCAGTGACCACTGTTTTCAGATCGATTTTCTTATCAGCGTTAGATATTTAAGTTATTCCACGAAATCGAGTCGTACATGAGCAGACGGCTGATGAGGCGTGTAGCACTGAGTCGGCTATAAGCCACGTATGACGAGTTTGAGCGGAACAACTGTTCTATTCTATCCACATTCACTGGATTTTGAGAAACAGCATTTTTATTTTTGCAAATGCAATCAATAAAAACTTTATACAAAACGTCTGACAAAATCCTTTCCGCATACAAACCGGCGAAATGACAGTAGCAATTAGTGAAAAATGTGATGATAATAATAATAATTCTTGAAAAATTTGTATTTTTGGGGGTTTTGTCTTCATGTAGAGTTGTTATTTCGTCCTCGGTTGGTTCAGCAATGCGCTCCGCCATTTTGTTTTTCTCTGCTCATGGTATATGAGCTGATAGCCTATTAGTAGAGTAGCCAATCAGAGTGTGCGATTGCTCATATCCAGTGAATGTGGATAGAATAAAATATGATATTAAGGACTACATTTATTTATAGTTCTTGGGAATTGCCTTTTTGATATTATATGCAAGTCATTGAAAATTCAAGATGGCAGCCATGACGAGTATGAAAATTGCAATAAAGTTGCAGGCTCATCTGATATGTATGATCTCTGTGTCAAATTATACATTTTATTATGATGCAAAATTAAAATTTGGAACTTTAGAATTGCCCAGAAGCTTCCTTCTATCTCACAATTCAAGATGATTACTATTTTTTTTTTCCAAGATGGCAGCCATGGCCGGCTTAAAATTGAAAATTCATGATGCCTATATCGATATCTAGATTTTTTTTTAAATGTCTTTGGCTATAAGTGTACTAAATTATTATTATTTTATTATCACAAAATGCACAATTGTTATGGTTCTCTGCACCACTATATAGCTTTCCCATTTAGCACTTTGAATTTTTAGTGATGTTCCATCAAAGCTAGACATTTTCTTTTCCTGATATTTTTGTTGATTACTTTGTTTGTTGGTTCACAAGCTGATGGGTACTGAAATGCCAGCATCTAAGTGACTATACACAGCCAAAGGCAACCAAACCCCTCAGAGCCAGAGTGTGGACGGCTCATCTTGTTTTGCCTTTCTTTTTCTTTTTTTTTGTTCTTTTTTTTAAATTTTATTTTTAAGGCCGTTTGCCTTCATGCTGCTGCTCGTTTTAAGGGCCTTAAACTTTATCAGTGCAGATCTGCTTCACTATACAAAGCAATAAAGGGAAACATGGACTGACTTTACAAAGACTATCGTGTAGACACAAACAGCTCTTAAACACCCCCTTCAGTTTTTCCCCTGCCGTTTGTCTTTTTTTTTTTTTAATTTAATTTTATTTTTTTGCTCCTGGACTTTAGACACCAACACAACCTTCAACCTCATCTGCCAAAATGCTGTCCATTGCACTGATTCTGAATCTCATCAATAATAAAACAAAAACATTCAGTTGTATGGATCTGTGCTGTCGCGTCTAAAGCACACACAGAAGTCTGAATGATATACGCAGTCTGTGAAGAAGCTCTGTTGTGAATAAGATACATTTCTACAGATCATTTTACCGAGACTATAGATAGCTCCAGAGGCTGTAAAACACACCTATGGTTGGCACAATCCTTTTCCCAAAACACCCAGCCAAACCCCTGTCCAGATGTGTGTGTGTGTGTGCGCGCGCGCGCTGAGTGAATGTTAGGGTCTTGTTGAATCTACATTGGGAGCTGAAGGTTGATGGATGCTGGAAAGCCTCCAGGCTGGGCATATTTTTCATAATAGCACTTTCTAAAGAATCTGATGCCTTGGTTTTGTCATGTTATGAATATGTATTTTATGTTAAATAACCTTTTGCATAAAATGTTTAGATGTCATATATAGCTTTTAGCAGATTGTTAGCATGTGTATATATATATATATATACAGTGTGTATGTGTGTGTGTGTGTGTGTGTGTGTATATATATATATATATATATATATATATATATATATATATAATGCTATGTGTGTGATATTTTTACAGGTACACTTTATACAGTGTTTAATGTTGTAAATGTCTCCTGTTTTTGCTTTATTGCACAAAACGTCTGTGTCTCTCACTGAGACTTAACACGATGGTTTATTCTACCCGTACTTCTTCTTTAAAGCACTTCCATCATTCGTTACGTTTTCAAACGGTTTTTATAAATATCTTCATGAATCTGCAGTTTGTAAATACTTCAGTATTGAGAAAAGTGTATCAAAACTGGGAAGACCAGAAAGCCTCAATGTTTTAAGGTGTGAAATGGTGATGTCATTTGATGCTGCTGAGTGGCTGACGGATTACACAGAGAAGCTGGTTGAAATGCTCTGCGTTCGAGCATGTTTTCATTGGGAGACACAGACCTTTAGCAATTCTCCTATTCAGTTTCAGTGGTACCATCATGCAGTGTGTGTATGTGTGAGAGTGGAACAGTCTCTGGACTTGGATAATGCTGCTAATGGACATGGGATTGCCCATGATGGCGCAACAGAACTTTTAGTTTTTCTCCTTCTTTCAAATCGACGTAATGTTTGAAGAGGGAGCGGACATGTGTCCACGCGTGTCATATTTTGACGTGTCAGTAAGGCGATGTAGTTCTTATCAAAGCCGATTAGGAGCTGGATGTTGCCGCAGCCGTGTTTCGAGGGAAGGGTCTTTGCAAAACTGAACTCTGAGTGACCTTTTGAAGGCGAGAAGAAAAGAAGAAAGAGTGTTCGAGAGACAGCATTCCAGCCGTAATGGTGTTTTACATGGTGTCCTTATAGTTTTAATCACCTTTCTGTAATGCCATCCTGTGATAGTGGCTTTCGCTAATCAATGTATATGTTACCGTAATGTACTTTTACAAACTACTGTTGTATGTGTATATCCCAAGACAGAATGATTCATAATTATCTGTGTGTGTGTGTGTGTGTGTGTGTGTGTGTGTGTGTGTGTGTGTGTGTGTGTGTGTGTGTGTTGAGAACTTGCTGCTGCAGCCTGCGTTTTCTTTTGTCTCTAGATGACATCATCCAAAGAGAAAGTTATTTAGTGGCTGGCTGGATGAGCCAGTTGTGTGCTGTAGAAGGTGAATGGCAATGTGTGAATGTGTGTGTGTTTTGTGTCTGAGAAAGAGTGTATCTGTGTGCATTCAGACGACCTTTGCTGCTATGTGAGGAGAGGAGAGATTTGGTCCAGTGTTAATACTGTTCACAGTACTGAGAGCTCAATAAACATACCAGAAGGACTCATGTTACAGACTGTTTTTTTTTCCTGTTCCTCATTGTGTGTCAATACACCGTATGTAAAATGTATTAAAGAAGAGAAACTAAACTGCAAATTGCATAGTGGGAGCTTTGGAATAACTGGTTTTGAGCAAATTGGAAAAAATGGGAGTGGGAAAGAAAAACTCAAGAAAATATCGAGCAGCTGTAAAATACTTGTGCAGGACTGAAACAAGGTACATGGTGCATGAAGTAAAATAAAGCATCATGGTGGTCAGAGGGAATGTTTTTGCTGGGTTTTTTTTTAATTAACTGACTGGTAGCATTATTTATTGTTATTACATTATATGATTTATTTATTTAATTGAAAGCATTATTGGGAACAGCCACTGTGATTATGATAGGTTCATGGAAGCCTAAAGTTTTTTTTAATGAAGTTGTATGACCTGTAGTATCTATTCTTGCTTAGTTTATAAGCACTTAAAGAAGTAAAAAGAATGACGATTATTAAATGCACATGCAGTTTACAGTCTAGATAAATCTAATAAAATTTAGTGCTTTGATTTTGTTTAGATTTATGGTATTGTATGCAGATTCATTCATTCATTCATTCATTCATTATCTCTAGCCGCTTCATCCTTCTACAGGGTCGCAGGCAAGCTGGAGCCTATCCCAGCTGACTACGGGCGAAAGGCGGGGTACACCCTGGACAAGTCGCCAGGTCATCACAGGGCTGTATGCAGATTTATTATTATTATTATTATTATTATACTAGAAGTCTATTCCTATATAACAGAAACACACTGAGGACAAAATAATGAAACTGTATTCAAATAGAATAATGTTAATATATGCTTTTAGACAATAACTAGCAGGTTACCCGGGCATTGCTTGGGTTTTGCAAAATTCTGGGCTGCCCCCAGACTTCCATGTCAAATTTGGTGCAGATCCATCGAGAAATGGTGATGTTAACCCAAGACAAACAACAATCCAAACATCCACCACCCAGGGGCCCACTGGGGATCCCCTGGGGACCAAATATGGAATTTCTGAGTTCTGCCAAATTGTGGCTATCTCCTTTACCTACGTGCCAAGTTTAGTGAAGATCTATCGAGAGTTTGTGTTGATAAATGTAATGTGAAAGGCATTGAGGGAGGGGGTGGGTGGATATTGTGCCCCCCAGTGACCTCCCTGGAGCCCGTATATGAATTTTGTTTATATCTGCAAAATTCCGGGTCATCCCCGGACCTACTTGCCAAATTTGGTGAAAATCTGTGTAGAAATGGCGACATTAGCTCAAGACAAACAAACTTTGCCGCTTATTATATAGATAAGACGTGCTATATTATCTTATATCCATTAGATGCTTTCCAATAGCTTGGCAATGCTGCAATGATATTAGTTGTATGTGCTGAAGGATTTCTGACTGTGGTCTCTCTCTCTCTTAAGTGCAGTGTGCTCTTTTTTTTTAATTCAAGAATTGATCTGAACAGTCCAAAATATTCCTCTTTTCCTCACTCACATGAGCACATAACTATGGGTACTTTTGATGTTTTGGGAAATTGCCTCGCTTTAGGCACTTAGTGATGCAGTGCTTAGAGTTGACATGTCCGAAGACAAAATGGTTGATGGGGATAAAAAAATGTTTCTTCTGTCCTCTCCTGAAATCACTGTGATGATGTTGTAGAGTGACATTATCTATAAAAGTCAGTGAGCCTCAGGTTGCTCTGAATGACTCTGCTATACACAGCATATGTATCTGCCTGTCTTGAATATATGCTTTGCATCATCAACAATTTTTCCCCTGGTCATTGCTGAACATGCAGCACAACATTCACTGTATTGTCTTTTTTTTTAAATTGTTTTTTAGGGTATGAAAAGTTGTAAATGTTTCTTGCCCTGATATCTGTGGTGAGTATGAAGCCCTTTATACTATTCCTTACTGTCTTTCATTACTAATTCCAAAGACTATATACAAACAAAAGAGCAAAAAAACAAAAACATCCCATTGGTGTGTATGAAATAAATTCTCCCGAATGCATATAATACATTAAAATCAGCTGACTGTGCCAATACCTATGCTCCCTGAAATTAAGGGTTTGGATGCATGATGCTCCAAAACGTGTGCAGAAAATCCATCCATCCTTCATCTGTAGCTGCTTATCCTATTCTACAGGGTCGCAGGCAAGCTGGAGCCTATCCCAGCTGACTGGGCGAGAGGTGGGGTACACCCTGGACAAGTCGCCAGGTCATCACAGGGCTGACACAGAGACAAACAACCATTCACACTCACATTGACACCTACGGTCAGTTTAGAGTCACCAGTTAACCTAACCTGCATGTCTTTGGACTGTGGGGGAAACCGGAGCACCCGGAGGAAACCCACGCGGACACGGGGAGAACATGCAAACTCCACACAGAAAGGCCGTTGCCGGCTGCTGAGCTCGAACCAGGACCTTCTTGCTGTGAGGCGACAGTGCTGCCGTGCAGAAAATCCAAAATGACTAAATGATTCTGTATTTTGTGTATCTTATTTATTCTTTATTCTCCCATGATGAGTCCATATTCTCATCTCATCTCATTATCTCTAGCCGCTTTATCCTTCTACAGGGTCGCAAGCAAGCTGGAGCCTATCCCAGCTGACTACGGGCGAAAGGCGGGGTACACCCTGGACAAGTCGCCAGGTCATCACAGGGCTGACACATAGACACAGACAACCATTCACACTCACACCTACGGTCAATTTAGAGTCACCAGTTAACCTAACCTGCATGTCTTTGGACTGTGGGGGAAACCGGAGCACCCGGAGGGAACCCACACGGACACGGGGAGAACATGCAAACTCCACACAGAAAGGCCCTCGCCGGCCATGGGGCTCGAACCCAGGACCTTCTTGCTGTGAGGCGACAGCGCTAACCACTACACCACCGTGCCGCCCCTGAGTCCATAGTGTTGTGCTATTTATATTTGTATTCATTCGAAATGCCTTTTATGGCTTTTATTAATCCTTGGCTTTGTGATCCTTATGAATGAAACATTATGGTATAACGGCCATGAAGGCCTTTGATGATCTAATTTGTCTCTTTGATGAGAATGAAGTCTAGCACTGCCTTTGCTCCAGGCTGCTCATGTTGTTTACTTGGTGTGTGGTCCCAGGCTTTTATACGGTTTATTTACAAGTTGCTAATGTTGTTATCTTGAGAGAAAAGTTTGTTCTGGTGAATGAATGAAATCAACGAATTGGTAATATTTTCTCTCCTTAATAGCTGCAGTGATACACAACATGGCAGTCAGCACTGGACTTCACAGTGCGTCAGTGAGCGCATATCCTGAAGCGCCCAGTGAACCCGCTGACCCTCTGTCCTGCTTCTGGACGCTGACGTCAATGGGCGGAGACGCTGGCAATCATTTGTCGTATCAGCCAATCCGCTCACGAGCTCCTCTCCCGCCGTCTAAGCTGCGCTTTCTATTGGTTGGATATGAACGTGTACAGAGGTCACGCAGTACCCGGATGTTGTATATAAGGCTCTGAGGAGGCTCTTAGTACTTCCTTTTCTTTCAGGACTGAGGAAGCGGAGAGTGTCTGTGCTTCCTGGCTCACCGCTGTTCGCCTCCTTTTCCCACGAATAAGTCGGTCAGGAATACTCAATTATGGTAAATGCTTTATTTTTTTAATTTCTCTATGTTTTTAACCAACTATGTCGAATTATTTCCGTGTTTTTTAAAATAAATGTATTTTTCTTCGGGCACGTGCGACTCTTGTTAGCTGGTTAGCTTGCTAGCTTGTCGTTGGCGGTGTTTGAGGATTAATTGTCCAGTATGTGTGGATGTTTTTAGAGAATTTAGTAACTTTCTCTGTTAGTGGTACTGATAAATTGGCTTAACACTACCATGAGTTTAAAAAAATCACTGTGGACTAGACTTGGGGCGGTTACTTAGTTTTTTTTTAGATTACAATTACAGCAAATACTATGCTAAATTCTGTTCTGGGCAAGTGCTTTTGACCTATTTAGGCATTTATGAGCAATACTAGTCAATTAAGTAAATGAAAATAAAGGAAAAACGAAAAATAAACGGCAGTTTTACTTGCCACTTTTATTATAATTTTATGTATATTTTCACAGGGCTCAATTCCGATTGGTCAATCAAGGAGGGCTCCCCCCCCCCTTAACACGGGGCCGTATTTCTGAAATGCTATTGGCTAGTTCGTTGCTTGGTTACGGTTACAAAAATTAGCAAATTTTGTCAACAAAATGGCTGACTCAGCAATGCTGTGTTTCACTATTAGATAAAACTTTATTGTTCCATTTGGGAGGGTTCCCTCTGGGAAATTAAGATTCCAGCAGCATCATTACAGGTAAATGGAGAACTTCTAGATAAATTAGTATTTTACATATACAAATATAAAAAGAATAAGATCTGGGGAATGAAGGGCTTTCAATTGGTTTCTCGTTTGATGAAGAAACGATAAACCAATTGGAAGCTGCAAGTAAAAATGAAAATGCCAAAAAAAGAATGTTTGGCTTTCTGTGTTTAAGAAATGGGTGGCAGAAAGATAAATAAACGACTCTAGTGGCATTTGAATGCTGGGAGTTAGACAAGGTGCTATCGCAGAAGTGAGGAAATAAAATGGGGGAAACTACGAGCCAGACTCTCTTAAAGTAATGCAGGCTTTTGTAAAGTAGTTCCAATAAAATTTTGTAAACCACTTTAAAAATCCTCATGTGTTGCCGTGTCATGATGAAAGATGCTTTAGAAACTGATTCAAATGTGCCAGATAGTCTTGTGCCCTGATTGGTTCAGAAAACGTGAATGGCAAATCTTGTGAACTTGAATGGCTTCTGAAGTATGAATTTGGCTGTATATATTATAAACAAGTAATTGTATGTATGGTTCCTCGTAAAATTAAGGATCAATTGCACTCATGATTTCAAAGTTTTGAAGTTGCCCTCTAAGTCACTCATGAAATTAATCCTTAATTTTACAAGGCCCCATACGATTACCTATACAAAATGTAATGTAAAACTGCCCAGTGTACATTAAAGTGCAAGAGACTATATATGAAAACATGCATAATTTCTTCTGTTTCTGATGAGCAGATTGGTTGTGTGCTGTAGTACACATAGGGAAAAATGACTGAACTTTTTTTTTTTTTCCTGCCAGATTTAGTTATCTTCTGCAAAATAGTTTTGCTCTGTTTTGAGTTGAGAAACTGAGTGGGAGCAAAGTTAGAGTAACTGTGTAATGGATGGTTGTGGCTCTGAACTGAGTAATTTCAAGATGCACTGAATAGTCAAATACTAGATAAGTGAAGCTGTTGTAAAAATTGGTTTCGTTTTAGAATGGTGTTGGAATGTGTGTGGGGGGACATGACCTTACCCATTATGATATGACCTGATGGGATTAATAGATGGCAGTGGGATGGGTTATCACTTCTCATTGAGTGGAATGGGAATTTTTACTCTCCTCATTGAATTCCTCTCCCACTGCCAACCCTTTATCCCAAAATAAGATGTAATTTTTGTTTGATGGCCAGTTAACTGTCCAAATCAATGGAGCAGATTTAAGTTTTTGTGCTTGATACATTCCTAAGACTGAACAGAATCACCAAGTGACCAAAACAGTTTGACAGAAGGGTAAGGCAGGCCTTTCAATTACATAATTTGGGCTACACTCCTGTAATTTCTGAATTTGGACTTTTTCTGTCATGATACAGGGTAATTTGGGCTTTTCTGCATGTGCAAAGTGCTGTTTTCCCAGCCATCTGTGTTTTAAACCTGCTGCTGTTTTTAGCTACAAAGTTATGTTCTTGACAAAATAATTAGAATATGTTTAGTAATTAAAAGATGTGTTGGGGTCTGAGGAGAGTCTGGAGGAAAGGAGTCTGAATGAAAAAGCAAGTTACACACTTGCCATTAGAGACAAACCTGTAACAGACCTGTGACACAAGGTTTTTCAGTCACATCACAAGAATTGGCCATGCAATTCAGTATGTAGTCAGGGAAAAGATCTTAGTTTAAATGAAAGGTCAGTGTCTAAGACATCAACAAGAGGACCAAGCTCCAAGTCACTGATTTCCACCCACACTGTGTATTTAAGATGCAAGCTGTATCTTAAATGCGAACAGCTGTGTCCTGAATAGCTCTTTTATTCAGTCTTTTACCTGATTTAAATCATAAAACACTAGGTATCATAGATATTGCAGTTGAGGTCAGATAATGTGGGATATAGGGCTGTTTTTAAATGATACAGGAATTATTAGGAGAATTTAGCACAGTAAGGTAGTAAGCATTCTGGTTCACGGTCCAGAAGGTGGCAGTAATGCACCTAAAAGCTGTTTGCCAACTGCTATAAAACAATATGAAAGATTTACCTAATGTGGGAATCCCACTCTGGTCATTGGTATGCGATTCTCACTCCTCCACAAAATCATGGTGATGAAGAATTCGTGCTCTGCGAGGCTTACGGCTAGTTTGACGAACCAGAAACATGGGAATGGTGTGGATTTCGCGTCAGTTATGAGATGCATGCGAATTCTGGCTAATTTTGGTGTTTTTAAAGACGAAAGTCAAGACATTAGATTTTACACAGCCAAGTTTATTTAATCAACATTTTGGGGTTTTACTTTTGGTAGCATATTTTGGGCGCTTGACCTTAATTTGGGTTTCATGTAATTGAAAGGTCTGTAAGGTCCCCCCCCCAAAAAAAACACACATTCCAACACTGTTCTAAAACTCCATTTTAGATGATGACATGCATACTACATGGATATTATTGTAGCTGGACTTGTGCTGAATACAAAAGTCATGATTTTGAAAATACTGCTTAGATTTGTTGATGTTAATAAAATCATTAGAGTGCCAGAAAATACCCTCAGAGCCCAGAGTTAGTCTACTGACCTTGCAGGTAACTGGACCCAAAGATGTTCAGTATACGCAAGGTACTGATGACCTTCACTTGTATTTTTACCATCATGTAATTGATTACCATTATTGGTTACTACAGTTACAGCGTGTTTAAAGAAGGCATAACTTTATTCATCACTTGTGAAATTCCTCTCTACGTTTAACCCATCTGAAGCAGTGAACACTCACCTGCGCACACGTGAGCAATGAGCACATGGAGTAAATTATGATTTAGATAAAAAAAAGTAGTTGATTACCCCATGTCTCCTGTAGACGTATTGTGTTTAGTAGCATGTTATGAAAGTGTTATTTCGTGTTTTGGCCAGTATTAAGATTTAGTCCAATCTGTGGTTTGTATGTGAAGTTTGTGGAAATTTGATCATGGCTAACAGGAGAAGAAAAAAGACTGAATATTTTGACAAACTTGGGTGAAGCTTGATCACGGTCTCATTCTCACAATCCACTTTGAGAGCTGATATTTGGGCTGATTGCCTTCCCACTGCACATGTAGTATGAAAGTGTATATTTTAAAGCGTTTTGTGTGTTTTTATTTAGTGTCTGGTTCATTTAGATGTCAATGACATCTGAATACTTCACAGCTCAGTTTAACAGCTTGCACAAATGAGCTGCCCATAACCCAAAATACACTGTTCACTTGCATGCATTTTCATTGATTCAGGGTTGGATTGCTTTTTGAGCAATCAAACAGTTGAGTTTGACTGGGGCAAGGTCACCTTGATCAGACAAGTTGCTTTGGTCTGCATTGAGTTTCTTGTTCAAGTCCCTCAGTGTGACACCAGGGTTCAAGTACAGACTGGGCTGCATATTGTGTGTGAAAGCGGGTTTTTTATTTTTTGTGAGAACATGCTGAGTAATGAATTGAGAATTGCTCTGCATGTGAAATGCTGTACATCTGATTTAATTTGTTTCTAGAAAATGCCCCGTTGACTGCTTCTAATTTGCAGGCATTCAAAGACACTGGCAAAGCTCCTGTTGAGCCTGAGGTGGCCATTCACCGCATCCGGATCACCCTCACCAGCCGTAACGTCAAGTCTCTTGAAAAAGGTTGGGGGTTTAAATTCTTTTTCCTTTTTTATTATCCAGTGGCAATGAGGATAATTTGCATTAAAATGATTACGTATGAATTAAATTATACGCTATTCTGAGCTGCTGTTCAAATCCAAACCCAGGATTTTCCTTGTAGATTTTTGTTTCTGATGTGCCTCTTGTCCCTTTAGTGTGTGCTGATCTGATCCGTGGTGCCAAGGAGAAGAGCCTTAAGGTGAAGGGACCTGTGCGCATGCCCACCAAGGTAAATAATACAGGGAGGGGGGGAGAGACACTGTCTGAAATCACTCCCTAAACAGTGAACTATGGCGGTTGCACTGAAAGTGTGTTGGGGTGAATGGATGGAGGAAGAAACGCATTATAAACGGACGTTCAAGTACAGTTAAAAATAGCAAGAGAATAGAAAATATAGTGGGTTTGTGTAGTGAGAATTATTGCACCCTATATAGTGCACTCAAAGTATCTCATAATGCATCATGAAAAGTAGTGTAGAACCGATGGTCACTAACCAAGCAATATATCATGCATTGCGGTTGCACTGAAAGTGTGGGGTGAATGGATGGAGGAAGAAACACACAAATGGCCATTCAAGTACTTTTAAAAATGGTAAAAGAATAGAAAATGGTCTAAAATTGAGAGAGAAAATACAAGAATAAGTTGCAGTGCAGAGTGAGGAATTAATCAAAGCCTCGAATTTGATTTAATAAAAGGCAGGGGCAAAGAAGAAAGTATTCAGCCTTGATTTAAAAGAACTGAAGGATGCAGCAGACACGGAGTACCTTGTATTTATTAATGTGGGAAATGCACTTGGTATATGTATTTCACAAAATGCATGCATGCATTTTGAAAACCCACCAGCTGACTGTGAAATTGGGATAAACCTTGCTCCATGTTGCACTTTAAATCAATAGAATTATTGCTAATTGTGTATATTAACATGTACTATGAAAATTGGGCAAGTCTTGGATAAAATTGACTGGTGTTCTTGCTGCATGTGACACTCGAGTCTGACTATTGTCTTCATTTTTACTGTTTGAAATGTGTGATGACTAGCATTTAATTATAAATATTTGTGCTGCACTCTGTTTATGCAGTGTAGATGTTTCCCCACATCTTAGTATTCTGTATATTGCCTAGTGTCCTTTCAGTTAATATAGGGGCGTTCACACAGCAACTTTTACTCTGGTGTAGCACCGGGGCTGCCCTGGTAGAGCATTCACACGGTACAAAGTTATACTGGTGTCGCCCCTGAAAGCTGCTTAAACCGGCACAAATCTAACCCTGCTCAGGAGGTGGTTTAAGAAATTTACTCCGGAGTAAATGCTAGTTTGCGGGGCAGCACCGATATAAAATGGGACGTCTGAACGCTACAGGGGTAGACTTGCTACGCGTGAGGAGAGTTGATTACATACGGGCATTGCATAATTTGCATCCTGGTATTTTGCGCTTCCAAAATAGCGAATATCAACAACAGAACTGTGTCTTCCGGTGTTGCCAGATTGGTCAGTTTTAAGTGCATTTTGGCAGATTTGAACATATTTTGGGCTGGAAAACGTCAGCAGTATCTGGCAACACTGGTGTCTTCATCCACGTTGTTCTCCCGGTGCTTGGTGATGCCAATGACAACTGCGAAAAGGAAGTACATTTTCACGCATGCGCATATTTCATTTCCGCATTATTACGATCGTATAGCACGGTCGCAAAAACTGCCGTGTGAACGCAAGTGGGGCTGCACCGGTGCTAACACGCTTCTCTCTAGTAAGCAGGTTTGTGATGTGTGAACGCTCCACAAAATTTACACCAATGTAAGATATATCGTACAAAATACATCAGTGCAGCATCGATGCAAATATGTGCCGTGTAAACACCCCTATTGCCTAGTAAACATTGTTCCTACCAATTGGTTCAAATTAAGTTCTTTTCTCTCCTGGGTGCTGGTTAGTGAAATTAGTGTTGACTTAAAGGTCATAGGCAATGGTCAGAGGTGAAACGTAGAATATCAACTTTATTGTCTAGAAGAACGACCCAAAAAGCGAATTCAATCTTGGTGTCTAATTTGCACCCTAAAATTGAATAAAACAGTTAAAATATACTGTTTTGCTCAATTTCTGAAGGTTTGTTTACATCTCACTTATGCGCACTTTCACCGCCAGGGGACCGTCATCATGATGTCATTTAAGGCAAACAGACCAGGAGCAGCTCTGTGTTTACCTGTGAACTGAGCACATGTGTACAGACTTTGGTCGTGAGAGGTTGTGTAAAATCTCTGAAAGCGATTTTGAAGTAGGAACTCTTCAAATTAAATATTGAGAGCTGAAACCATACATGTATGAACCTATGGCCGTTGCGAAGCAATCAGTGAACGTGGCTCACCGTACGGCCTCGGAATCAGACAGCGACTCGGCTGACTCTGATCGTGGTGACCCCAGACCTCAAGAAGACTCGCGCCTTTATCCTGGTAGTTATGATAAATTCTTACTTTCGTCGTAATACTAAATAAGAGCCCTTTTGAAGAATAATTAAACCGCCCTCCTAGTGGATATCGGGAACGATTACTTGACAGTGTGCCGGTAGGCCACATTAGCCTGCCATCCGCAGCATTATACTATTTATAGCCGACTAAGCGAGGAAATATCCCTTTCTTATTTCCACAATGATTGTACAGGATCCCTCAGGATTCTTGACTTGTCAATTGCAAGCAAAAGTAAAAATGTTTACCTTTAATCTTCTCCTTTTTGCTTGAGTGTTGCTGCTCTGTTTCTTCAACTGCTTGATTTTGTTTCACGTGCACAATCCACTCTCTGCCTCTTCTCCTCTGGAAAAAAACCCCCACAACCCTCTGGCTTCACGCGCACAATCCACTCTCTCTGCCTCGTCTCCTCTTCTGAAAAAACCAACCCTCTGGCTTCACACACAAGCCACACACACTGCCTCGTCTCCTCTTCGGGGGGAAAAAAACAAACCTCTGGCTTCATGCGCACGATCTCCTCTCTCCCTCGTCTCCTTTTTCAGAAAAAGCCAACCCTCTTGCTCCGCCTCTTCTCCTTTTCCGGAAAAAGCCAACCCACTCGCTCCGCCTCTTTTTCAGAAAAAGCCAATCCTCTCGTTCCACCTTTTCTCTTCTGGAAAAAGCCAATCCACTCTCTCTCTGCCTCTTCTCTCTCGGAAAAAGGTAAAAACTTCCTGAACCGGTCCTATTGTTAAAGTTCACTGCACAACAGTAAGGCATGTGTGGTGTGTTTTTTTTTTTTTTTTTTTTTTTTTTGAAATTCCCGAATGCATGTCTGCAATCAAGCCGAATGGCAATGAAAATACACGGAAGTGGACTCAAGCGGTTTGTCTTAAATGAGGTCATGCACCAAGTGGTCACAAATAGCTGAACAGAAATTCGCCATGATCTGCGTTAACTTAAGTAATTAAAATATTTCTTGGGACCAGAAGAAAATTAGAGGGTTTTTTAACATATAAAGTTTCAAATGTGCATAAAATTAAAACCGTTGCCTATGACCTTTAAGTTTACTGAACCTGTTTATCCACTGGGCAGGTTTTAGACTAGGGGGAGGTGGAGAAAGTCTGGGATGTTTGAAGAGAAATGTATGAATTGAATGAACGTAACATGGGCCCTGACATTAATCTGAAGGTTGAGTACAAATTGCAGCATTGAGCTGCCACTGCTGGGCTCTTGAGCAAGGCCCTTAACCCTAAACTGTTTGGTTACATAAGATGTGGGCCACTGTGGATAATTGTCTGCCAAGTGCCATAAATGTTTTTCTTTCCATGGCCCATTTTATAACTTTACAAATCAACAAATTTATAAAAGGAAAGTCTGCAAACGTGATCTGGAACAAACCTTAAAGATCTGGAGGTTTTTTAATATGAGGAATGGACAAACTTTAAGAGCACTGCCATCTGAAATGTTTATTCATCAGTTTTGTGGAAAAATGGGCCTTAAATCCAGGGTGAACATGTGGTATTGTGACTACCATGTAATGCACTGCTCTGTGCAATTGCATCCAAGTTGTCTTGATATTCTTGACAATATGTAAATTGGCTACCAAGTATCCTGTACAGAGAATTCAGCCTGACTAGACTTTTTTTTTTTAAAACCCTCTAAAATGTTACATTTTGTTTGAATTTGCAGCAATTTAACTAAATGTTGGTCAGTTTTGTGCTGTAATCCAGGCTTTTTCCCCTCCTTTCAGACTCTGCGCATCACCACCCGTAAGACTCCTTGTGGTGAGGGTTCCAAAACCTGGGATAGGTTTCAGATGAGGATCCACAAACGCCTCATTGACCTTCACAGCCCGTCTGAGATTGTCAAGCAGATCACCAGCATCAGCATCGAGCCTGGTGTTGAAGTCGAGGTTACCATCGCAGACGCATAAGCTGGTTTGGGTTGCCAGTGTGAACAGCACTGTACTATTCATGTCTGCTCAATAAAAGAATTTGAATAGAACATGCTGTGGTTTTGTGTGTGTGGTCTGATGCAGCATTGAGTTGCATACCTTGTCTTTACTTTGGTAGCATGATGTAAGCACAAGCAAATTTAGCGGATGTGAGTGGGTTCCCTACATGCAGCTGTAATGGTTGCAGTAAATATGAAAACTTTAAATAACTCAAGCGTGCATATTGAACATTGTCCATTTCTAGTACATTGTAATTCAAACATGTTCAGTGAAGGTTGTTTGACAAACATAGGGCTGTTGAACCCTTTGTTCAGATGGGGTTCAAACATGCTTGCAAACTAAATCCTTGAACACTGGTTTCTACAAGTAAGCACCATTGGTAGTGCAGAATGATTTCAGGGATTCAAATTTGTGCAAGAATTTTTATGGATGTGCAAAAAGCATGTTTATTTGATAAGTATTCTTATGACAATGCAGACTTCAATAGGTGGCCCTCGAGTGTTTCAGATTGCAAACTGACCATGTAATATGCTGTAAATGATTAGTGCTATTGTTTTATAAAATGGCAATTAACTAGCCTTTTCTGACACTGAACATTTAACTTCAGCACTTAAAAAAAAAAAAACTGAAGACTTCAGACTGTTTAACCCTCACACAATCACTTGCATTGCAAATATAAAGTATAAATATAATGAATCTGAGCAAAAAAAAAAAAGCAGTATCAATTTTTTTGTTACCAAAAAAAAAGCCTTTTTTTCCAAATGCAAATTTTCAATTTGTTACAGAATTCCCCCTGGAATTCTGGTCCAACAATTTTTGTATTGGCCCCTTACTGGTTCTGGGTATTGGGTTGTGTCCTCTATAATTTATAGTAATTTTACATAGCCACTTGTTAAATAAGCCTTGATGCATGCTATAGATCTCTCACCTGTTAGCCACGTTGAGGCATAATTTACCATGATTTAAAGAGGGTGTAATGGGCTTTGTAATTTCACTAGGCAAGCTTTATTAGCTTGAAAGAATTCAGCATTACTAGTGTCAGATTATTATGAAAAAGTTATATTATGAAAATCATTATTTTTTTGTAATTTAATTCAAAAAGGTAAACTTAATTTTCTTAATTTCCCTGAGGGAACCCTCCCGAAGGGATCAATAAAGTCTAATCTAACTTTGACATTCTGTAATTACAGGTAAAATTAAATATTTCAAGGCTTTTGTTTTAATGCTGATTATGGCTTATAGCTCATGAAAATCAGAAATCCAGTATTTCAAAATATTAGAACATTTCATTTCAAGTTTAAGTAAAACAGTATAAATACAGTGCATCTGTTGGTCTAGTTCAGTACATGCAATCATGGAGAAAACTATTAACACTTGTCCAGAAGATGATCAAGGTGGGTAACCCACAGAAGGTCATTGTTGAAAAGGCAGGTTTGAAAAGGTGCACAAGCAACAGGGATGACTGCAGCCCTTTGAGGATTGTCAAGAAAAATTGATTCCAGAACTTGGGAGAGCTTCACATGGAAAGGACTGAGGCTGGTGTCAGTGCATCAAGAGCCACCACACACGTCTTTAGGAAAGGGGCTAGAACTGTCACATTCCTAATGTCAAGCCACTTCTGAACCAGAGACAATGTCAGAAGCATCTTACTTGGGCTAAGGAGAGAAAGAACTGGATTGTTGCTCAGTGGTCCAAAGTCCTCTTTTCAGATGAAAGTAAATTTTGCATTTCATTTGGAAATCAAGGTCCTAGAGTCTGAAGGAAGAGTGGAGAGGCACAGAATCCAAGGGGTTTGAAGTACAGTGTGAAGTTTCTGCAGTCTGTGATGATTTGGTGTGCCATGGTG
This sequence comes from Neoarius graeffei, assembly GCF_027579695.1. NCBI lineage: Eukaryota > Metazoa > Chordata > Actinopteri > Siluriformes > Ariidae > Neoarius > Neoarius graeffei. Next base: position 49,157,517 of record NC_083569.1, on the reverse strand, counting down.
TTTTATCAAGTTCACTTAGCAACAGTCCAGTTCTTTCTCTCCTTAGCTCAGGTAAGATGCTTCTGATGTCTCTGGTTCAGGTATTCTTACTCAAACTCAAAATGAAATATTCTAATAATTTGAGATACTGAATTTCTGATTTTCATGAGCTATAAGCCATGATCATCAAAATTAAAACGAAAACAGTCTTGAAATATTTCACTTTGTGTAATAAATATAGAATATATGAAAGTTTACCTTTTTGAATTAAATTATGAAAAAATATAAAGAAGCCCTGCAATGACCTGGCGATTTGTCCAGCGTGTACCCTGCCTCTCACCCATAGTAAGCTGGGATAGGCTCCAGCTTACCTGCGACCCTGTAGAACAGGATAAGTGGCTATAGATAATGGATGTATGGATGGATATAAAGAATTAGTATACAAAAAGCTGTGAAGTGTCAGTAATGTTTCAGTGGAGTCAGGTAGTTGGAACCTTCGAACTCATGAAGCTGATTGATGCTCAGCTCTGATTGGAGGGCTGGTTTTGCAATTCACACATAATTGGCTAGGTGGCATTTTGGGGTGGAGTGTTGACTCATCACTGAAAGTGGATAAAGGTGTTTTCCTCTAGCTTTTCTGCTGAATCTAAAAATGTTGACTGTATTGCAGCTTTAAACAGGTAGTTTGTAGTTACTAGATGACTTGGCACTGATATTGGTTTTGGGAGGGTATTTGGTAAGCACAAAACACATGTGCATGCATTTCTGCAAAGTGTATTAGTCATTTCCTTTCGCAGTCATGGCAGCAACTATTGACCTGACACATGAAGGTACAGTTTTGGTGGCTATGGAGTCAACAGCATGTGATCCTCATCACACTGTGTTCCCAGAACTTTCTGGCTTTTCTTCCATCACTTCACAGGTAGTGAGAGTGCCATTAACCTTCCTTTGCATGTAGTAGTTCTGGGAAATTTATCTTGTGTGGGTGTTCACAGAATGAGTCTGTAGATGGATGTGAACAGCAGCTTCGAGTTTTCCTCAGAGTTCGTCCTTTCAGTAAGGAGGAGCTTAACAACAAAGAAGATCAGGTTGGTGTCTGCTGGCCTTGATGTTTCCCCATGTTGTTTAAACTGGTGGTCCTCAAACCAGTCCTCTGGGCCCCTCAGATAGTCTGTGTCTTTGTTGTTTCCTAGTGTTGTGTGACTTAGAATAGTGTTGACCATTTGGAAAGCCTTGGGGATTGGTTTGCGACCCAAAGGTATAGTAAGCATATTCCATTTTATGGCCTTTTTTTCAGGGTTGTATAGTGTTTGAGAATGAAGAAACTGCTATACTTCATGCCCCTAAAGGCTCAGCAACTATGAAGTGCAGTGAAAAAGGTATTGGGCAGCAGGTGCACAAATTCAGCTTCACTAAGGTACTGTTTGGGTACTAAAGACTAATGCTCTTTTTTTCTTATGGCCTTCTCCATGCAGTTTTATGAAATGGTATGTTTTTATGTAGATTTTTGGACCAGAGTCCACTCAGGCAGAGTTCTTTGATGGAACGATCAGATCGCAAGTTCAGGACTTTTTGCATGGCAAAAATGCACTGGTATTCAGCTATGGAGTAACCAATGCTGGGAAGACGTATACCATGCAAGGTATGGAGTATTCTAGTGGACCATTACACAAATGCAATAATGCAAGGTGTCAAAGTTCTGAAATTTATTGTTGTAAATTAGTTTACATCGTATTTGATCTCTTAGGCTTTTGGTACCACACCCTGAGTCAGTGTTCTAGTCAAGTCACTAAACCTAGAGTCCAAGTCCAGTCTTGAGTCCCCAGTGTTCAAGTCTGAATCAAGTTGAAGTCATTAAAGAAAATTGAGTTAAGTCTGAGTTGAGTCCACTACTGATCTGAGTTGAGTCTGACCCAAGCCCTGTTATCAACAGGGCAAATAACATGAGAGGGTTAACACTCACTAGTTCATTGGTCAGGAAGCAAGCCCCGCTATCAACAGAGCAAGGAACATAGTGTGTCACTTACTTCTCTGGGTGGAGTCTTGCCAAATGATGATTGAAGTTCGAGGTTGTCCCTATCATCTCCTTGATGGTTCTTTTACGTGTAGAACACATACTAGTGCATCTCAAAAAATTAGAATATTGTGAAAAAGTTCAATATTTTCCATCAGTTATTTAAGAAAGTGAAAGTTATATTATACTCATTACACATAAACTAAAATGTTTCAAGTATTTTTCTATCTTAATTTTAATCAGTATGGCATGCAGTACAAAAAAAAACATCTCAAAATATTAGAATATTTCATTTCGAGTTTGAGTAAAACAGAATGAACAGTGTATCTCTCGGTCTAGTTCAGTACACACAACCACAATCATGGGGAAGACTGCTGACTTGACTGTTGTCCAGAAGATGATCACTGATGCCCTCCACAAGGAGGGTAAGCCACAAAAGGTCATTGCTGAAAAGGGTGGCTGGAAAAGGTGCACAAGCAACAGGGATGGCCGCAGTCTTGAGAGGATTTTCAAGAAAAGTTGATTTCAAGAACTTGGGTGAGCTTCACAAGGAGTGGACTGAGGCTGGTGTCAGTGTATCAAGACCCATAACGAACAGACATCTTCAAGAAAGGGGATACAACTTTTGCATTCCTAATATCAAGCTACTCCTGAGCCAGAGACAATGTCAGAAGTGTCTTATCTGGGCTAAGGAGAGAAAGAAATGGACTGTTGCTCAGTGGTCCAAAGTCCTCTTTTCAGATGAAAGTACATTTTGCATTTAATTTGGAAATCACGGTTCTAGAGTCTGGAGGAAGAGTGGAGAGGCACAGAATCCAAGGTGTTTGAAGCCCAGTGTGACATTTCCACAGTCGGTGATGATTTGGGGTGCCATGTCATCTGCTGGTGTTAGTCCACTGTATTTTATCAAGTCCAAAGTCAACACAGCCATCTACCAGGAGATTTTAGAGCACTTCATGCTTCCATCTGCTGACAAGCTTTTTTTAGATGCTGATTTCCTTTTCCAGCAGGACTTGGCACCTACCCACAGTGCCAAAACTACTACCAAATGGTTTGCTGACCATGATATTACTGTGTTTGGCCAGCCAACTTGCCTGACCTGAACCCCATAGAGAATCTATGGGGTATTGTCAAGAGGAAGATGAGAAACACCCGACCCATAAATACAGATACGCTGAAGGCCACTATCAAAGCTACCTGGGCTTCAATAACACCTCAGCAGTGCCACAGACTGATCACCTCCATGCCACACCGCATTGATACAGTAATTCATGGTAAAGCAGCCCCAACCAAGTATTGAGTGTATAAATGAATATACTTTTCAGAAGTTGGACATTTCTGTATTGTAAATCCTTTTTTTGATTGCTCTTAGGGGATATTCTAATAATTTGAGATACTGGATTTCTGATTTGAGATATAAGCCATGATCATCAAAATTAAAACAAAGGCTTTAAATATTTTACTTTACATGTAATGAATATAGAATATATGAAAGTTTACCTTTTTGAATTAAATTATGAAAAAAAAACCTCTCATGGTATTCTAATTTTTTGAGATGCATTAGTAGCAGTGCATTTCTCCTCCACCCATATAGATAGATCACACACGTCTGTATAAGCAAAGCGGACAATCCTAGGGGCGTTCTCTCCAGGCATTTTAGTGCCATTAACGTTAGTTTGTTCCTGAACATGTATGAACAGGTGAGCGTGCATTCTCTTGCACAAAATTGGTATAAAAATTAATGTCGATTATAAATATCTTATGAGTGGCATGGTGGTGTAGAGGTTAGCACTGTTGCCTCACAGCAAGAAGGTCCTGGGTTTGAGCCCAGTGGTTGACCAGGGCCTTTCTGTGTGGAGCTTGCTGTTTTCTGTGTGGGTTTCCTCCAGGTGCTCTGGTTTCCCCCCACAGTCCAAAGACATGCAGGCTAAGCTAACTGGTGGCTCTAAATTGACCGTAGGTGTGAATGGTTGTCTTTGTGTCAGCCCTGTGATGACCTGGCAACTTGTCCAGGGTGTACCCTACGTCTCACTCATAGTCAGCTGGGATAGGCTCCAGCTTGCCTGTGACCCTGTAGAACAGGATAAGCAGCTACAGATAATGGATGGATAAATATTTTATGCCAAATTATTATGGCATGTTACTAAAAAAAAGTCCTTGTCTCCAATTTGAGTCTGAATGCAGTTGATTCACAAGTCCTTAAAATTAGGGCACGAGTCTGACTAGAGTCAGAGTCTCAGACTTGAGTACTACAAGCCTGCTCTGAATAATACAGGGCTGCTTACATGAGGCAGAAGTGTGTGGTAAGCTAATGCTCACTACTTGCTGCAGAGTTAGCACACTGATGCTCCAAAATGAATTTAATCCAAATAGTTTTTTACAACAGCAAATGGCCTTGTTGGCAGAAACATGCTTCAACCAGCAACTTCTAATGTGCAGAGATGGTCTATACTTGGTATATCATGAGAGCAGATAAATTGTTTGCCTTTGAGGTGAGATTAAAGCTTTAAAAAGTGTGCAATTTAATCTGAGGCTACCTTTCCGACACCATGTCATGAAGATTAATTCCTTTTCTGCCCTCAACTGTGTTTCATTAATTCAGTGTTTTTCCTCTGTAGAACTGTGTGCCTGCTGTGACGTTAACTTGCTTCAAGTCTTGTACACTTCTTACAGCTGTTGATGTGTCTGTCTGAGCACAGGCTCTTCAAAAGACCCTGGTATTTTGCCACGTGCCCTTGACATGGTGTTCAGATGCCTCAATGGACGGCTGTATGAACAAATGGACCTGAAGCCATACCTGAACTTGGATGTACAAAAACTGGACTCCGATCAGGTCCGAATGGAGAAATCTGCCAAGACTGCACTCTTCAATATGCTGAAAGAGGTACCACCACAAATGTCCCACAGCTTTTAAAAAAAAAAAAAAAAAAATTCCCGCTGTAGTGTTCAAATTTAAAATTGTGCACCCTGACCTTGCATTGAATGATGGATTATGAATTATCTTTTGTGTCTGCAGGACTCTGAGTCCACCAGAACCATCAGGAGGCGGAGCTCCTCCTCTTCTGTCAACAGTCTCTCTTTCTCTGGAGTCTCTTATGATCAGACAGGTAATATCGCAAAAGTGGTCTGGCCTTTTTAATTATTTATTTAATTTTTTTTTCTCGTCTCCCAGTGGACAGTGCAGAGGGTGCTGTTGATGTACAGTGTGTCTACTCACTATGGGTTGCTTACTATGAGATCTACAATGAGCAAGTGTATGACCTGCTGCAGCCTGTGCTCTCCAACAAGACAAAGAGACGTGCTGCGCTGCGTTTGTGCGAGGACAGTGCTGGAAATTCTTACGTTAGAGGTGACATACTTCAGTCATACTGTGCTACTCTTTGTGAGGGCACATTAATTGCTGGCCAGCTATAACAATTTTGACTACAAGGGGTAGCAGTAGTTTATCTATCATATTGCTATTTAGGTGTGATGAAGGAGCATTATGAGAAGGGAGGGTGGGTTTTTTAATTTTATTTAATCTATTTAAATGACTTTTTTTTTTTTTTCTTTTCCTTCTGTAATCCTGAGGCCAGTGTAATAAAGGTTTTGGCACACGTGAAACAAAACTGATGTAGCCATGCCCTATGTGATGGTGTTGTTCCTCTGTATGTTATAGATCTGAGGTGGGTTAATATACAAAGTGTAGAAGAGGCAGCTAAAGTTCTACGTGTAGGGAACAAGAATCGCAGTGCTGCCGCCACCAAAATGAACCAGTCTTCTAGTAGAAGGTAACGTTCAAAGTGTTCTTGTAAGTCATCGCTTATCATGCCCATGGTGGATAGTCGTGTACCATTACTGCATTAAAAATGGCTTCTACTTGGTTGAGTTGTTAGTTGTTTATAATTATATAAATATTTCCTCCCCCCATAGCCACAGCATCTTTTCAATCAAGTTGATTAGCATTGATGAAGCTGATGTCCACGGAATATCAGAGCAAGTTTCTCTTTTCTTTTCCCTGTACAGCACATGTGGCTGTTAGAATGGTATAGGAGTGATCATGTTCCCTTTTTTTTTTAAATTAATTTATTTTTTTTATTTAAGGTTTTCTCTGTGTGACCTAGCTGGTTCAGAGAGATGCAACAAGGCAAAAACGTTTGGTGAGCGCCTGAAGGAGGCTGGAAACATCAACAATTCCCTGCTGATTCTAGGAAAGTGCATTGCAGGGCTCCGCAACAACCAAGGTGACAGGTATGGATGTTCTGCTGAAGGAAATGGCATTCTATGGAGCACTTGCATGTGACGTCACAGCCGATCCAGATTGTGACAGACGCCATCGTGTCGGTCAAACGCCATATTCCGCCTTCTACTTCTGCTTTTACTTCTACCTTTTCTGGAAAACCCTACTATATACAATTCTACTACAATGGCTGCGGCTACAAGCTCTCCCTACCTGTGCACGTTTTTTGGTTTTTTGGTGTGTATTTTTGCGTGTTGTTCGTCTGTACCGGACTTCAATATCCACTACAACCGTATGGACTTGCTGGACATTGGTTTCCAGCAGAAAATGACGGTTTGTAGCGATTTCCATCGCATGCACAACATTCCGGACGAGAAAAAAAAAAACACATTCCGGACGAGATAGCGAGACCAGCGGGGTCTCCGTGGATTGTTATCGGAAGCAAAGCGAAGGAGGCGGCGCCGGGAGCAAAAGTGAGGCTGCAGGCAGAGCCGGCCTGCTGACTAAGCTCAGAAAACAGCCACTCGAATCTCCACTGCCAAGCCTCTACCTCTCCAACGCCAGATCCATGTAAACAAGACGGACGATTTGGAATTACCTTATTAACCCTGCCGACAGTAGTCGGAGGGGTTATTATTTTCACCTGCGTCTGTGTGTGTGTGTGTGTGTGTGTGTGTGTGTCTGCAAGATATCTCAAGAACCAATGGATCGATTTGGACCAAATTTTGTACATGTGTTGCCAATCACCCAGGAAGGAAACCATTAAATTTTGGAGGTCAAAGGTCAAGGTCATGGCAGAACTTCGAAATTTTCGCCCAATGTATTTTAATAGGGAAAAGGCGGGGTTTGCACTTGTTAGAGTGTCCCTGTCTAGTTCTATTCTATAATCGGCTGGTCAGTGCTATACTCAATACTTAAGTGACTTACCCATCCAATGAGGATTCTTGTTACAAGATGCCACATCTGAGTTGCTGACAAATCCTGAATTTCTGTAAAGATAACTGTCCAGAGACTTATAAGCATGCAGTGCTTCACCACTGAACAGCGAGGGAAAGTTAATGAGGTAATTATACACGTCTGGGTATTCTGCTGGCAGTTCAAAATCCGGTCGTGAAAACTCTGTCCGGTAAGCCATAAGGGTCACAAATCTGTAGATCGTTTATTTTAGACATGTATCTAGTTATCTGTTCATTAGAAAAATGAGCAGTGTAGTCCGTCGGTTGAAATTGATCCATTCTGTACACGAGTGCAGCAGTATTCAGCGGTGTTTTTGACCGACAAGATGGCGGTTGTGTACTTTCCGGTCACGTGACTGCAAGATCTCTATTGAACGTTGTCAAATATTGGTGTGATGGTTTGGTTTGAGATGTTTCAGGTGGTGGAACACGTTCTCTTCAAATGCTACAGTTGTGGGTTCCCGTTTCCTGGTCTAGGAATACTTCTGCCTTATGTAGTCTGACTTTTCTTCCTGTACCAGTCGTTGCCTTGCAAAGGAACTCTTAGTTGGCTACCGATTGTGTGTTTAAATGGGACGGCAGGGGATATGCAGTACAGGCTTGATGTAGAATCATTAAGCGATTTTTTTTTTTTTTTTTTTTTTTTTTTTTTTTTTTTTTTTAAACTTTCTTTAAAGAATAATTGCATCTAGCAAAAACTATCATGATGACTGCTATATTCTACTGCTTGCATGAACTAATGTAAGGAGTGGTCATCTTAAAATGTGACCTTGTAAGTGCATATATCATGATGTATTCAATACGGTGTTATTGGGTTTCATTGTTCTGGTGCCATGACTGTTTCTCTTGGTTAAACCTCTACCTTTTCTAGGGCAAAGAACAACTACATTCCATTTCGTGAAAGCAAGCTGACCCGCCTCTTCCAGGGGGTGTTTTGTGGTCGTGGTAGAGCCTCCATGATTGTGAACATCAATCAGTGTGCTTCAACTTATGATGAGACTCTCCATGTCATGAAATTCTCTGCTGTGGCCAAAGAGGTACTATGTAGTGCCTTAAATGCTAGGAAATGTCATGCCTATGATTTTTTAAAGGGAAAAATAAATCTCTGAATCAATGTTTGAGAGGCACGTTTCAGGGAAAGATGAGAAGCTTACTGGAAGTGTTAATGATTTGCAGTTGAACACCCAAACCCCTAACTTTTGACTGCCAGGTGGTTCAGGTGATCCAACCTCGCTCGCTTGAGGTTCTAACGCCACGCCTGATTGGCCGAGATGGGAAGCCTTTGCTAAACAATGAGGTGCTTGATGGCCAGGTGGTAAATGACTACTTGACCGAGGAGGAGCTCTTGGATGGTGGTGATGAGGCAGATGTGTCAATATTACCCCAGGAGGTAAGGTTTGTAATACTGTAATCCCAGCTGTTCTAATGTAACATGGTGAACATGCGTCTACAAATATTAGGCAGCACAAATGGCAAACAAAATACTTTTTTGCATTTGCCTCAAAGGACAAATGAGGCTTGTTTATTAAGATGGCTGTCTGTGTAGGAACTGTTGAATTTGGTGGAGGGTCTTCGGACAAAGCTGTTGGCTGAGCGCAAGAAAAATCTTCTGCAGGAGATTCAGATCCGCAGAGAGATGGGTGATGCCATGATGCAGCAAATCATGGAGATTGAAGAACTTCACAGGTGTCTGTATTTGTATTTAGTTCTTAAATCAATCTGTGTCCAGGATGAAATTGTACAAGAGAAACGTGACTATGGCTTGCAGAACTCCTATATTTGTTGTGAACTTTTGTTTTTCTCAAACGTAATTGAGTGAAGTGAGCTATTTGGCTAAATGTGTAGGCTTTTTTTTTTTAATTGACTTGTGTATGATTCTGCAACAAAAAGGGCAGTTAATAAATTGGTTTGCTTTGAGTTGTTAAATCTTGTTTATATTTGCCATTCACAAGCTCTCCCTTAATGTGACCTAAAGGACTAATCCGATTTTTACTTATTGACCCATCCCACGTGACGTCACGACAAATGCGGCCGCCATTTTTGACATGAACTACCAGTAGTCTACCACAGCCAACAACGAGGAACGACGGTGAAGCATCGAAAGGAATATAGCCATCAAAGAAAGGTTTTACTTTCAGCAAGACTTCCATCATGCCATTATATTGTTGTGCACCTGGATGTAGTAACCATCAACACACAAGGCAAGATTTATTATTTTATCAGATCCTGTTAAAACGAGTGTAACGTTTTAAGTCATCCAAATGACAATGTAACATTGCTACAGTAACATACTAGCTACTATGTTGTTGACATTAGCTAGTACTAACAGCTAGCTGCTGGTACACTGCTACAACAGACACCAACCCTAATAATACAGTTCTTGGTCATTGCCTGGTAACAGCAAATTTATAACGGGCCATGTCTCAACAGACTAAAGTTTTCAATGACCTTTAATAACATTTTGTTTATCCTGAGGACCGACATTAAATGAAAATGTGAACAAACCTTAGCTGTAATAAGATGGCGACCACCGGCTCCAGGGACGACCCGCTGATGTAGGCATGTGACCCAGCCTGACACAAAATATTTGTAGGCATCCAAACTCTTTATACGCTTTCAGATCAATACCTGTGTATGGCAATGGGTTTTTAACAACATGGGTATACAGATCATGTGGGCCGAAGTCAGGTAAAGACAAGGGCTTCATGTACTTCCGAATGTCAGTGAACGATCCTGGTGGAAGCAGGTAAACGTCGTTCTCTAAGCCTGCTAACCTCAATTTTTGCAAATACCTCTCCCTCTGCTCGCCCTGTAAATGCCCTACGTCGCTGGATAGTGAAGGTGTTTTCTGCATCTCGCTCCTTTTTCTTTTATGTTTTTCATTTGTCGTCTTCCTCGCATTCAAACCGATTCGAACCGAAGTCCACTTCATGTCCAAAATGGCGGTCGCGTTTACGAAGGTCACATGAGTGGGAAGGGTCAATAGACGTATGCTTTCTGTTGAAGTACAACTGATAAATTCCAAAGACTTTGTAATTGAGTGACTTAACAATTTGGTGTTTGAGCCTTGAAATGACCCTTCCAAAACACGCGGTAGCTTTTTGAATGGAAAAGCAAACTTTAACCTGGAAGCTTTGATTCAAAGGATTTCAAAACTAATCGGTTGGGATAGGTTTTTGTGTGTATTTAATGAGAAACTTGCAGTAGGTCTCTTACTACAATTTTAATTGTGAAAGCCGTGCATGTGTGTACTAATTGGATGCAGTTTTGCTTGGGCACAATGAGGCTGAGGTGAGGAGGAAGGTAGTCAGTTCAGTTTCTGTGGTTGGAGTAAAAGCAGACATGTAGTACCAGTCAAAAGTTTGGAGACACCTACTCATTCATAGGTTGTTCTACAATGTAGAACAACACTGAAGAAATCAAGAATATGAAACCACATGGTACAAGTGTTAAACAAAATTCATTTTTTTTAGTCTTCAAAGTAGCCAGCATTTACCCTGATGCTTTGCACACTTGGCATTATCTTAACCAGCTTCATGAGGTAGTCACCTGGAATGCTTTTCAATTAAGTTATGCCTCGTCAAAAGTTAATTGGTGCAATTTCTTGTCTTAATGTGTGATCACATTAAATACAGTAAATAGCCCTATTCCAGAAATGACCTCCATTGTTACTTTGAAGGAGACACACAGAACCTTTATTTTTAAATACATTTGAGTGGATAGTATCTCCATCCTTGACTGTATGCTGCATAATTGGGAATTAAAAAAAAAAAAAAGTTAAAATTGACCGCAAAGTTGGCATTCAAGCTGCCCTGCTGAGCCAGCCAGCCCTGAGTGCGTGACACCACAGCGGGAACCGGTGCTATAGACCACAGCAGGAACCGGTGCTGTAGACCAAAGCCAGACTCGGCAGGCAAGAGTGGTTGCAATGGCCTCTTTGTTCAGATTTATTGGAGATTCTTCGGATTCCTCAGATAGTCATACATCTGACTGTGATGGTCCTGAAATTGTAGTGTGTACATGCTACTGCTATACACACAGAACCGTATCAGTTCGAATCCTCAGCAAGTGAATCCGATAGTAACACGTCAGCCACGGAGGCCCCCACCTTAGGAAATAAAGCCAGAGAACAAAGCTGTCTAGAGAGTTGGATGGAATTGAACTGGCCATTTCATGTGTCCCATTAAAACAGGATGTTTGTTATAACTTATGCACGTACATATACGTTGCATGCATTTTCACTGATAAAACGTAAAAGGCTAATGAAATCAGATGAACTGAGACAATCACATTCTGAAGCAAATTAAATCTCATACCGCTAACTTAAACACAGTTACATGTATTCATCCAAATGCAGGTAAACGAGTGTTTTTATGTAGCCAGATGAGTTGCATCTTACCCATCTGTGTTTTTGCTTCCTGAAGGCTGAGCTTGTGGCCGATTTGTTTTGAAACAATCTATTTTCAGTTTTGTTCATTTGTTTCTTCCACGTAAGGGTGAGAGATTGCTGCTGAGGCAAGCATATCCAGCAGAGAAATCAGATGACTGGTCCACTCATTCTCAATTTTCTCCATACGGAGTACTCCACCATTACTGCTTGGCTCACACTCCGGGAGAACTGGTGCAACTGAACTTGCTTTCCTTTTGCTGTAGTTTTCTTTTCCTTTAATTGTTGGTACTGCACCCTCTTTCAATACAGGCTTATAACTAACGCTCCTCAACAGATCAGAGGTTTCGTACAGGTCCTCAGTAAAATGTGCAGAGGAGAGACCACTTTGTAGCAGGGCTTTGAGCCAGAATTTTTTTCCTATTGGTTCGTTCCGAACAGAAACGGAATTTTAACGTTTTGGGTTCCACCATTAAATAGATGTTCCCGAACTGGTTAGAACAAAAAAATTTCGTTCCCGGAACGGTTAATTATGTTCCCTGTCAGCTGTTTAACAAATGGCTATAAAATTATGTCTCGGTCTCATCCAGCTTAAGCCAAATGTAGGCTAATTCTATTACAACCTTCATTAAATAAGACAAGAAATAATTCAAAACAATTATTTCAAATAGTTAGGTTTTTTTTTCCTTTTTTTTATCAGACATCTAGTTTTTGGGTTTGTTTACCTGACATGTTTCGACGTACGACTGTCGTCTTCCTCAGAGTGTCACCGGATGTTAATTGGTGACGCATCTTTTATCAGCTGATGTTTCTGAAGGCGTGGCCTTCCTGTCTGGATTGACAGGTCGGTCACGCCTTCTACTGTCTGTCCGTCCCCTGCAAGATGGCACTCCAGGTGTGGGAGAGCATGTATGCTCCCTCATCCTGGTTGATGGTCCTCGGGCTTCGCTTACGGATCTCTATGGCCTCCCTGATCCAGCGCTGATGTTTATCTTCTGTGCGGATGACTCTGGCATTCCCCCAGTCCATAATATGATTTTTCCCTTTTGCAGTGATCTGTTATAGCTGACTTATAATTTTCCTGTTGTGCCTTTTCTTTTATTGTTCAGGTTTGTCTTGTAGCTGTCTCCTTTTCGCACTCATGTTCATTTTTTTTCTTGTGTTGAAACTCCTTCCTGTCTCCCCAATGTAAGTTTTATTGCATAATTGACATGGAATCTCATATATGGTGATGTATTCTGTCTTTGGGATGAACCAGGATCTGACGGAGTGTTGTGTATGGTTTGACAGGTGTGTTAATGTTGTTTCCTCATTGCTCTTTGAATGCGTTCAGTTATTCCCCTAATGTATGGTAATGTAACTACTCCCCTGTGTTCTTGTTTGTTGGTTTGTTTTTTCTCTTTCTTCTGTGTTTTGTTGTTCTTAACCTGTTCCGCCCCTTTTGATATTGCCCATTGTGGATATTGACATGCCTTCAGTGCGTGTTGTATATGTTGTTTCTCCTGTTCTTTGTCCTGTGGATCTGTAATTATTGCTGTGCGTTCATGTAATGTTCTGACTACTGAGATTTTGTGCATTATGGGGTGTTCGGAAGTCCAGTTTAAATATTGGTGTGTGTGGGTTTTCTGTGTACTTTTATTTTGATGTCCCCATCTTCTGTGTGATGTATTTTTAAGTCCAAAAATGCTATTGACTGCTCCGTTTCTTCATGCGTGAATTTTATATTGCCGGTATTGTCTATGGTGTTGAGATGGTCGGTGAGTTTGTTGAGTGTGTCCCCTCTTCACTTTTTCTAGTATGTCATCCATGTAACGTTTCCAGAGTGTTGGCCTGTATTCTGCTGGTATTGTAGTGAGTGCTTTCTGTTCCAGATCTTCCATGAAAAAGCCACACATGATGGCTGATAGTGGGTCTCCCATGGCGAAACCTTCCTTCTGTCTGTAAATTGTATTCCTGAACTGAAAGTATGTGGATGTGGCGATGAATTGAAGGAGCTGAGTGATGTCTTGTACAGTGAGGTTTGTGTGTTTCTTGAGCGTCCTGTCTGTTTAATTTTTCTTGTACTACCTGTATGGTGGCTTCCATGGGTGTTCTGGTGAACAGAGATGACGTCGTGTGATATGAAAACTTCGTCTTGCTGCATTTTGATGTTTTTTAGTTCTTCTGCCAGTTGTTTTGAGTTTTTGCAGTGTTGGTCTGTGAGTCCTAGTAATGGTTTAATTATTTCGGTGAGTGCTTTTGATAAGTTGTATGTGACTGAACCAATGCTATCTACTATGGGGCGTAATGGTGTTCCTGGTTTGTGTATCTTTGGTGTTCCGTAAATCCTGGGGATGACATTGGCTGTGGGTACTAAATGATTGTATGCCTGCTTATCTATTTTATTTTCATCGAGTAGTGGTTTGAGTAGTGCTTTAAGTTTCTTTTTCTTGTCTTCTGTTGGGTCTTTTTTTAATATTTCAAATGCGTTGTCACTGAGTAATTCCCTCATTTTCCATTCATATTCATCAGTGTCCATAATAACTGTTGTTCTGCCTTTATCTGCTGGGAGGATTGTGATGTCTTTATTTTTTGCTAATGTTTTCATGGCTTTGGCTTCCTGTTTGGTGATGTTACTGGGTGGTGGTTTGGCCGTTTTCAGTATACCAGCTATTGCGTTTCTTAGTGCTGCTTTTTGTCCCTGATCCTGTATTTTCTCACATGCTAATTCAGTTGCCAGAATGAATTCATCGTGAGGTATATTGTTCGGTGTGACAGCGTAGTTGAGTCCTTTTGCTAATATACTGCGTTCTGCTTGTGAGAGTTTGTACCTTGATATGTTATGAATCCATTTGTCATTGATGTGTGCGTGCTCCGGTTCTGCCTTTTTCTGTGCGATGAGTTTGTCCAGTTTTCGGATTTGTCGGGTTTTTGTCTTGGTGAATTCCTGCTCGTGTATGTCCGCCAAGTGTCCGTGTAATGCTAATTCCATTTCCTTGTTTTGGGGAAACCGGCGTTTGAAAGTTTCCGTCTCCCTGTGTAGTTTGCTGTTGATGTTTAATTTGTCAGTTGTGCACCATATCCGTTCTTTTACCAGAGTCATCCGCACTTTCCTGATCATCTCCGCGTTTCTGGTTGGAATCGGGTTCTTGATGTTCAGGCTGGCCGGTATGACTTCCTCATCCTGGCAGCGCAGATTGAATCTCAGGTGATTCCTGTAGCGTGCCCGTTTTCGCGTCAATCTCTCTAGGCGGCGAAACTCCTTAATGCTTTCATCTCCGTAACTTATTCTTAATCTATCGATTACGTTCATTGTCTTGTATTAAATAGTTAGTTTTTTTTTTTTTTTCTTATCAGACATCTAGTTTTTGGGTTTGTTTACCTGACATGTTTCGACGTACGACTGTCGTCTTCCTCAGAGTGTCACCGGATGTTAATTGGTGACGCATCTTTTATCACCATATGAGATTCCATGTCAATTATGCAATAAAACTTACATCGGGGAGACAGGAAGGAGTTTCAACACAAGAAAAAATGAACATAAGAAAGAGTGCGAAAAGGAGACAGCTACAAGACAAACCCGAACAATAAAAGAAAAGGCACAACAGGAAAATTATAAGTCAGCTATAACAATCACTGCAAAAGGGAAAATCATATTATGGACTGGGGGAATGCCAGAGTCATCCGCACAGAAGATAATAAACATCAGCGCTGGATCAGGGAGGCCATAGAGATCCGTAAGCGAAGCCCGAGGACCATCAACCGAGATGAGGGAGCATACATGCTCTCCCACACCTGGAGTGCCATCTTGCAGGGGACGATCAGACAGTAGAAGGTGTGACCGACCTGTCAATCCAGACAGGAAGGCCACGCCTTCAGAAACATCAGCTGATAAAAGATGCGTCACCAATAACATCCGGTGACACTCTGAGGAAGACGACAGTCGTACGTCGAAACATGTCAGGTAAACAAACCCAAAAACTAGAGGTCTGATTAAAAAAAAAAAACTAACTATATTTAATATAAGACATAATGAACGTAATCGATAGAATTATTTCAAATGTTGGCGATTTGGTTTCTCAGTATGTCTTCCCATCTACACAAACAGGAAAAAGTGCCAAAAATGAAAAGATAATTCGTTTAGTGTGTTACCAAAGGCTAGTCAGGCCCTATGCATTGATAGGCTAACAGAGGTTAACGTCATTTAATGTTCGTGAGCCTCTCATTAACGTGGACAAATGTATTGATATCGTGTTTGAAATTGATGTTTTTGAATAACGATAGACTGCAATATTTACCTCTTATTTAAGATGTGGAGATGTGATAGTAGTCCACCCTCCCACTCTCTCCATTCAGTCAGCGAACGTCACACAGGAAGTGAACCCCAGTGGGTCATAGAAACTTGCGCAGGAGAAGAATGACTTTTTGTAGGCTACGGAAACTTTGAGGAATGAAATAAAAACCGGTATTAACCGGTTACCATTATTTTTAATAAGCGTTTCTGTTCCGTAACAAAGTTTCTGGTTTCGTTTCTGTTCCATGTGAAATAGGAAAAAGTTCCCGGTTTTTGTTTTCGTTCCTTGAACCGGTTCAAAGCCCTGCTTTGTAGGTGCCTGTGAATTTCTCGCAAAATGCGTCCAAATCTTTGCAGTTTGAACATTCTTGGGCCATGAATGCAACATAAATCCACCTTCTGTCATGTTGCTGCACCTATGTGACATGGCGATAAATTGGCTCAAACTGGAGGATCGAAGTTTGAGTATTGTAGAAATGGCAATGAGACCAATAGCCTTCCTGCAGTGATGTCACAGATGTCAAGGTTATTCACTGATTGTTACCTATATGAATCATTTTAATCGTAAAAATTACTATTAGATTTTAGTGCATAAAACTATTCCTATGCCAGTCTTGAGGTCTCAAGGCATTTATAAACAAAAAGTGAGGCCATGGTTCTGTGAGTCTCCTTTAAGACCTGAAGTGGCTTAATAAGGGAGGGGAAGGTAACGTTAGGTGTCAACTTCTGACTGGTACTGTAACCAGATGGTTACCTATGATTTGGTGCTTTTGGTAAATGTGACATGACCTATAACCAATATGGTCCTACGCAACTTAAATAAGCCAGATGAAAATGGCAGAAAACTGTTGATCCATATTTCTTTGACAGCTGACACCTGTAGCTTCTGTGTAAATGTAATATTAAGAAGCTATGAAAATGAGTCAAGTATTGGCCTACTTTAGTCGTCAGATGGCAGATCTGAAGGAGGGTTACGAGGAGAAAATGGACAACACGTTTGAGATGTATAAAGAAGCACTGAAGGAGCATGCCTACCAGTGTGCCTTGGAGCGTCTAGAAGAAGAATACGTCCCTCTAGAGGAATTCACCGCTGAGCAGGACCGGGCCAAGGTGTCTAAGTGAGATGCAATTGCTGACATGTTTCCTCATGCTCTTATGGCTCATTTGAGTCACTGTTTCCTGTTCAATTAGGAGCTTGAGAGGCGTGTGAATGAATTGGAACAGAAGCAGCATGGTTCTGTGTTGGTTCCTCAGCAGGAAAACTCAACACAAACTGATCTGATGCAATCAAGCACAGAGGAGACTGGTTGGCTGATTTTGTATACATGCAGCTATTTCTTTGATCTATTTCCAGTGCTTGAATGTCATGTCTGCTTTCCTTTTCCTTTAAGATTCTGAGCGGTTCAAGCTTCTATACAAGGAGAAATGTGCTGTCGAGCAGGTGTGCGCAGAAAAACAAGAGGTAGACTATATTACTGGTGCATGTGTTCTGATTCTTGAGTCATATTTATAATACAGACTGCTTTTTGTGTAAAATGTGATCAAGCCAACTAATATCTTAGCAGTGGGTCCATGCTGTATTCCATATAATCCAACCATAAAGACGTGAACAAAAGGAAAATCCAACATAAGCTGTCTAACTTAGGTGTTGAGACACCAGAACTTTTGGTACTTCTAGTTCTGGATTCTTTTTAACACACTGGCAATATACTGAAATGACGAACACCATTCTTACGAAAGATATTCCCTCCATTAGTATTTTGATGGTGGTGAGAAGCACTGTTTAACACATCACTCCAAAAATCTCAGATCAGTTTTCAGTTACTTTGGTCCTCAGTCACCAGTTATCATATATGATGCATGTTATTTTCATGCTCCTCCAACTATAGATGACTTGCAACCATATGATCAAAATGTGCTAAGTCATAAGCATCCACAATGATGGATATACAAAGCAACTAGGAAGGCAGCTGCTGAAAGTGTGTCTGTAAACAATGCTGAATTCTCAGTATTACCATGATTTGAATGGTCAACTGAGGATTTGATACAAAGAAGATAGATGTGTGTAGTTTTGATCCATATTTTTTAAAAAGTCAGACTTTACTGAAGATAAAATGCTTCTACTGAACATGAGTACCCAGATATGTTCTATCTGGTTTGGCTGCCAAAGAATAAAGTCTGACCTTTGATGAAACCCAGCCCATGTTCTGAGTGGGTGCCCAGTCTGGATTGTTTTATCATATTTTGCTGACGCTCCTAGAAGCAAAATGGTAATACAAGTGTTATTTTAACAATGACTGAGTGAACTACAAGAGTGCTCATTTTGTAGCAAAATTCTGTCAACGTGAAATAAAATTCTTCCATATTATTGAGAGCTTTTGAATCTCACTGGAGATAAAATTATTACTGCAAACACGAGCTGTTTTGGTTTTAGCCGGTTAGATCAGCCGTGCTCAGTTTCCTCGCTTTCTTTCCAAGTCACGATGGAATTCTTAAAAAAATCAGAACATGCCATGGTCACGAGTGCTGTTGTGACCACAACCATGTACGGTACAAATATGGTACAGCTAAAAGAATGGTTAAAGCAGTGTAAAAACAGTTGTGCGGACATGACCTCTCTTTATATGGGATGTCGCTTGACCCTGCATTTGTATGTCCACCAACATGGCTGATATCTGGGTTTCTATTTTGCTTTGACATCATTTTGTAAGTCAAGGATTGTCAGCTCTCATGCCCTGTGGGTGGGGGTGAGGTTATTTTGGAAGAGTCCACTCCTCAGGATGGACAGGTTTCATCATAAGATCAGAATAACTGTTGGTTTGTAGTATCCCTTCTCTCAAAAGGAACGAGTCACACAAAGTTTAGTGATTTTAATGACTTTTTTTTTTAAATATTGCCCCCCTGTCAAGTTGATTGTATCGCTTGAGAAACGGATCAATGAGTTGAATGAAACTCTACAGGAAGCTGGAGATACCTACATGGAAAAACTTGCTGAAGTTCAAAATTTACAGAATAGGCTCAAATATCAGGTATGTGAACACTCTTCCTTGACTACAATCACCCAGAGCTATGCTCATTTTGTTCACACCTTGATGTCTTCTGGTCAACAGGAGCGAGAAACTGAGCATCTACAGAATGAGCTCACTGAAAGAGAGCTGGAGCTGCAAGGTGTGAAGGAGGATTTGGTGAAGCTAACCCATGACTCTATAGGACGATCTCGCCAGAAGCGGGGACTGCTGGTGAACATCAAAGAATCCATATCCTCGCCATCCTCAGGAAATCTCTGTCGCACCATTAGAAAATCAGTCCGCACTACGGCGTCCTTGAGGAAAAAGCCTAATTGATCAAGTGTACTATATGTATGGTTAAGTAGGTGTTGACTTTTATTGTGGTGACTTTTTTTTAATTTAATAAAACACTTTTCCCCTACTCATTCTGGGAGTAAAATTCTGATGGCACAAAGTTTTTTTTATTTATTTATTTATTTATTTATTTATTTTTTTAAATATAAAATCCTACTCCATTACTTACACAGGGCTGGTTAAACTTTTTTGGGGTCACCCTTTACAATAAACCCTTTATGCAGAAATGCCTCCAGAGAAGGAAGGCTATACTGGTTTGATCTGACAGGAAGATGACAGTAATTCAAATAACCACTGTTTGCAACTACGAGCATAAAAAAAAAAGCATTTCAGGATCCATGTCTTCTGCTAACAGATGAGGTAGCTTAAAGACTGGGTGGAGGGGTGGGGTAGGTCCCCCCCCCGAACTTAACCTGTCCAGTTTTGGTAAGTCCATGCCCACTGTAGCCTTCCTATTTGAGGCTGACTGGGAGCCAACATCTCATCTCATTATCTGTAGCCACTTTATCCTGTTCTACAGGGTCACAGGCAAGCTGGAGCCTATCGAAAGGCGGGGTACACCCTGGACAAGTCGCCAGGTCATCACAGGGCTGACACATAGACACTGACTACGGTCAGTTTAGAGTCACCAGTTAACCTAACCTGCTGTCTTTGGACTGTGGGGGAAACCGGAGCACCCGGAGGAAACCCACGCGGACACGGGGAGAACATGCAAACTCCACACAGAAAGGCCGTCACTGGGATCGAACCCGGACCTTCTTCCTGTGAGGCGACAGCACTACACCACCGTGCCGCCGGGGAGCCAACATGTGATTTTTCTATTTGTAGCCTGTCCACATGAACAGGTCACCAGCCCAACCTGTACTATCAATGAGACCAGTCAGTATCACAATTTATCACATTTTGACGTAACTATTAACTGAGGCTTGACCTGTATCTACATGAGTTTCCATCTTGTGCTGTTGCCATATAATTGTTTGACTGGATAACTGGGAGGTGTGTGAGAGAAGTGGCCAGTGAGTATAGCTTTAAATGGGCTCATTCTGTACCTCAGCATGAACTGTAAGCTTTTTCATTTGAATACTTTTGTTTTTCCAGGCAGTAACGTAACATCTGTTGGTGGATACATCTACTATTAGTCTTTTCAGAAATTTTAATGTTAGTCACTAACCAACCTCAAAAAAGCCAAGTAATTAGTCTTTTTTTGTTGTTGTTTTCTGGCTGCTGTGCATTGGATCCATTTACTGAGCTCAGCCAGCCTTCAGTGCAGAGAAGGACATTCTCCACCTTCTGAGTCTTAGTTCCTTATTTCTGTGTCTGTCAAAGTTTCTTCTTCCTTTGTGCGATTCTAGGAAGTGTTTCCTTGGCAAAGTTGTCCTTAACCTGCTTGCTGGGTGTCACTGCTCTTGTCTAAATAAAATAATTTCTCTTTGATCCTCTTAGTTGTTTCTGTTCTGGTATGGTATCATGACTGCCTTTGGTATTGTCCCTCTGTGGCTGTATAATAGTCCTCCAGCACACTTTGCATGTATTCAAATGTGGGTCGCTCCTCTGGTTTGGCCTTCCAGCATGAATTCATGATCTCGTACAGTTCAGGTGGGCAGTTATTAGGACACTGCATGCGATAACCACGCTGCACTCGTGCCATCACTTCACTGTTGCTTAGACCTGTGGTAGAGTGCCACAATACCAGGAACTTTATTTTAAACTTCTAAAATATGCTTTTTAGTTCTTTAAATATTCCATAATATGTAGATTTTTTTCTACATTCCAATTACACTTAGTGATTCAGAAGTTTAACATCATAGTCTGAATGCATGTACGTAACAAGTAAGCAATTGATTTTGCCACTAGAGAGCAGCAAACGCCACTCTGTATTGAAGAATCTTTTCACTAGAGCAATTGTTCCCAACTCTGGTTCTGTCCCTGTCCTGTGCATTTTAGTGATTTCTGTTCCTAACACATCTGATTCAAATCATCAATGAATTAAGTCCTTCTCAAGTTGAGATGGGTGTGTTGGAGCACAGAAAACACTCAGCAGGACCGGAGACACTCCAATAGTACGTTTGGGAACCTGTTGACTAATTGCATACAAAGTCCTCTCAATCCTAAATTGTAGGTTGAAAATGAAATTGGAACCGGTATCACAGGTTGATATCAGCATATACAGAACGTTGTGAAATTATTACCTTTCGGATACTGTTCTGTTACGCAAAATATCAAGTGAGCCAGTCATACCGGTAAGTGCATTAGGGAAGTGGTTACAGAATGATAGCGTAAAGTCACACTAACCTGTGTAGGGAATTTTCCCATAGGTGACGATCTCATAGAGGAGGATGCCAAATGACCACATATCTGATTTGATAGTGAATGAACCATAGTTTATAGCTTCTGGTGCAGTCCACTTAATGGGGAATTTAGCGCCTAAATAAAAGAAAACAATAGTTTTCACTTAAGTGAAACACGGATAACATAAATTGTGTTAGTATTGAAAAATAAGTGCTTTTCAATTTGTTGTACACATGATCAAACTGTGTGTGAAATCACTCACTCATTCACTACTCCCTACTCACTATCTAGGGAATTACTATATAGAGGACTATATAGTGAGCTCATTGGTAAAATGACAAAACACTTTCGGACACTACTCCGCCACGCTGTTATTTACATCATTACTGTTGCACAATTAAAACGTGCCAGATCAATACATATAAATACATGCATGTGTTTTTGTGATAAATCCATATTATACTGAGCGCATTTCCCACATTAATAAATACAAAGTACTTTGTGTCTGCTGCATCTTTCAGTTCTTTTAAATCAAGGCTGAATACTTTCTTCTTCACCGCTGCCTTTTATTAAATCAGATGAGGCTTTTGATTTATTCCTCGCTCTATGCTGTAACTTTTATTCTTGTATTTTATCTGTATTATTCTATTTTAGCTTATTTTCTATTCTCTTACTATTTTTTTTTTATTGTAGTTGAATGTCCATTTATAATGTGTTTCTTCCTCCATCCATTCACCCCAACACACCAATATTTTTGCCATTTTCAGGCCACAACTTATAAATTTGTCTCGTGCCCTTTGTCATAAGGAAAAACAAACTACTGCTATACTCAATCTAAAATATTTAACGCTCCTTATGAAACAGCATTTACAGCTTTTATTTCAGTGCGACCGCAATGCATGATGGTATATATTGGTTAGTGACCATCGGTTGTACACTACTTTTCATGGTGTATTGTGGGGTACTATGAGTCCACTATATAGGGTGTAATAATTCTCACTGTACATTCGGACAGCACTACAAAATGGCGACCTCACTATATAGTCAACTATACAGTATAGTGGACTATATAGTGAGTGATTTTGAACACAGCATTTATGAAACTGATTGCTACTGAACTTTGCCAATTTGTTCATTCATTCATTCATTCATTCATTGTCTCCCTGAGGGTCATTTAGTGCAGCCAAAACTACTGGAAAACTGGAGGAAACGAGAAATTCACCACAGATAGTGGCGCTATGAGGTAGAAGTGCCACCCATTGACCCATAGCCATTGTAGTGGGATGTACAGTTGTGCTCCAAAAAAAAAAAAAAGGCAGTACAACATCAGCAATCCAATGAACCATGGTTATCAGTAGTAGTGATATTTCTGCACGGCAAATTATTTACTTGCTGATGTAGTAGTGTAATAGAAAAACAACAGACCCAGCTGTCATGACATGCACGCTGCTTGTTGGCATGCTGCTTGTTCTGAGTCTCCACCATATACTGGACAGACAGAGGAACACCTTCTCCGACAGATTGTTACAGCTTCGCTGTCAAAGGGACTGATACAGGAAATCTTTCCTGCCCCAAGCCATCATATTGTACAATAACTCACCTCTGTCTGACAGAGAGAACTCTGACCTCTCTGCTGTTTCATCCTGTTCATAACCCTGGTCCTGCTGTAACTTTTGCACTGCCAGAGCTATTTGTTTACTGTCATTAGTCACTTTACAACATTAGTTTATTTGTTTTTAGTTATTTATTAACCTTCCGTTCAATACTGCCACCTTTGCACAGTTTTCATTTGTCACAATTCTTGTTTTTAGCACTATAAATGCACATTCACATGTACAAGGTACATTTATAGATTTATAGATATTTTTTATCATTACATTTTTATTTGTATATTGTATAGTCAGCTTCTTCTTGGGATCTTTTTTTTTTTTGAAAATTATGTTTTATGTTGTACAGTGCGTCGTTTTCTTTTTGCATCTCTGATAACTTGCTGATGTAACAAAACAATTTCCGACTTTGGGATTAATAAACTAAATCTATCTATCTATTTATCTATCGATCTAATTGAATCATTCATTGAAAAGGGTGTGTTCAAAATAATAGCAGTGTGGAGTTTAATTAGAGAATTAATTCATTCTGTGAAAAAACAGGCATCATTAATTGTCCTTTTTTAAGGAAGAAGGGAAGCAAATGTTTCACGCATTGTTAAAATATATTTCTTTCTGAATTGCTTAGTAAAATGGGCCGTTCCAAAGATTGTTCGGAGGAACAACGTAATTTGATTAAAAACTTGATTGGAGAAGTGCAGCAAATTATAGAATGCTCAGCTAAAATGATCTCAAATGCTTTAAAATGGCAACAAAAACCTGAAAAGCAGAAGAAAATGAGCAACTACTGTTAAAACGGATTGAAGAAAAGTCAGAATGGCAAAAATTCAGCCAATCATCACCTCCAGAAAGACTGAAGATGATCTAAAATGACCTGTAAGTACTGTTACAGTCAGAAGACATTTGATCAAAGCTAAACTATCAGCAAGAAGCCCCTGTAAAACACCATTGTTGAAAAAAGGGCATGTGCAGAATCAGTTAAAATTTGCCAAGTAACACATTCATTGGCCCAAAGTGAAATGGCGTAACGTTCTGTGGACCGATGAGAGTAAAATTGTTCTTTTGGGTCGACAGTACAGTGCCTTGCAAAAGTATTCATCCCCCTTGGTGTTTGTCCCGTTTTGTCGCATTACAAGCTGGAATTAAAATGGATTTGATTTACACAACATGCCTACGACGTTAAAGGTGAACATTTTTTTTTTTTACTGTGACACAAACAATAAGATGAAAAAACAGAAATCTGGAGTGTGCATAGGTATTCACCCCCCAAGTCAATACTTTATAGAGCCACATTTTGCTACAATTACAGCTGCAAGTCTCTTGGGGTATGTCTCTATTAGCTTAACACATCTAGCCACTGGGATTTTTGCCCATTACTCAAGGCAAAACTGCTCCAACTCCTTCAAATTAGATGGGTTGCGTTGGTGTACAACAATCTTCAAGTTATGCCACAGATTCTCAATTGGATTGAGGTCTGGGCTTTGACTAGGCCATTCCAAGACATTTAAATGTTTCCCTTTAAACCACTCCAGTGTAGCTTTAGCAGTATGTTTAGGGTCATTCTCCTGTTGGACCATGAACCTTCGTCCCAGTCTCAAACCTCTGGCCAACTCAAACAGGTTTTCCACCAGAATTGCCCTGTATTTAGTGCCATCCATCTTTCCTTCAGTCCTGACCAGCTTTCCTGTCCCTGCAGATGAAAAACATCCCCACAGCATGATGCAGCCACCACCATGCTTCACTGTAGGAATGGTGTTCTCAGGGTGTTGGGTTTGCGCCACACATGGCATTTCCCATGATGGCCAAAAAGTTCCATTTTTGTCTCATTTGACCAGAGAATCATCTTCCATGTGTTTGGGGAGTCTGCCACTTGCTGTTGGGCAAACTCAAAATGTGTTTTCTTAAGCAATTACCTTTTTTCTGGCCACTCTTCCATAAAACCCCACTCTGTGGAGTGTATGGCTTAAAGTGGTCCTATGGACAGATACTCCCATCTCCGCTGTGGATCTTTGCAGCTCCTTCAGTGTTATCTTTGGTGTCTTTGTTGCATCTCTGATTAATGCCCTCCTTGCCCGGTCTGTGAGTTTTGGTTGGCGGCCTTCTTTTGTCAGGTTTGTAGTGGTGCCATATTATTTCTATTGTGCTATAATGGATTTAATGGTGCTCCCTGGGATATTCAGAGTTTGGGATATTTTTATAACCCAACCCTGATCTATACTTCTCCACAATTTGTCTCTGACCTGTTTGGAGGCTCCTTGGTTTTCACGTTACTTGCTTAGTAGTGTTGCAGAATCAGGGTCCTTCCAGAACAGGTTGATTTATACAGACATCATGTGACAGATCATGTGACACTTTGATTGCACACAGGTGGATCTTAATCAACTAATTATGTGACTTATGAAGTGAATTGGTTGGAGCAGCTCTTATTTAGGGGTTTCATACGAAAGGGGGTGAATACCTATGCATACTCCAGATTTCTGTTTTTTTATCTTATTTGTTGTGTCACAATAAAAAACAAAACAATGTGCACCTTTAAAGTGGTAGGCATGTTGTGTAAATCAAATGGTGCTAACCCTCCAATAATCCATTTTAATACCAGCTTGTATTGCCACAAAACAGGAGAAACACCAAGGAAGACTTTTGCAAGACACTGTATGTCAGATGACCCCTGGGTACTGAATTCAAGCCACAGTACACTGAACACAGTGAACCATGGTGGCGCAAGGATCATGGTATGGGGTTGTTTTTCATACTACAGTGTTGGGCCTATTTATCATATACCAGGGATCATTGATCTGTCAAAATACTTGAAGAGATTATGTTGCCATATGCTGAAGAGGAAATGGGTGTTTCAGCAAGACAATGACCCCAAGCACATGAGCAAGCGAGCAAGATCTTGGTCCCAGACAAAAAGGATTGAGGTAATGGAGTGGCCAGCTCAGTTCCCTGGCCCCCAAACCCATTGAAAACTTGTGGGCTGATATTAAAAATGCAGTTTCTGAAGCAAAACCCAAAAATTCACAGGAACTGTGGAATGTAGTTTGTTCATCCTGGACTGAAATACCTGTTTACAGGTGCCAGAAGTTGGTGGACTCGATGCAACACAGCTGCGCAACAATTATCCAAAACAACATTTATATAACTAATTAGTTACATATTAGCCTGGCAACTTGTCCAGGGTGTACCCCGCCTTTCGCCCATAGTCAGCTGGGATAGGCTCCAGCTTGCCTGAGACCCTGTAGAGCAGGATAAAGTGGCTGGAGATAATGAGATGAGATTTTATATTTTGGTTTGAGGAATGACATAGAGATAATGAGATGAGATGAGTTACATATTAGTTCAATTTGAGTTTGAAGAGAAAAATGTTGACACCACTATTTTTTTAACAGATTAATATTCCTTTTCTTTACTTCCTGTAAAAGAATGACACAGACTTGATAAAATGTGTTAATACTTTGGTTTGGAATTGAATGCGTAATGTTTCTACTTCATTTGAAATATGGAAATGAAAGCTATTAAAAATGATTCTAGCCACATTCACTGGATATGAGCAATTGCATGCTCTGACTGGCTACTCTGCTACTAGGATATCAACTCATATACCATGAGTAGAGAAAAACAAAATGGTGGAGCATGTTGCTGAACCAACTAAGGATGAAATAAAAACAATACTCAAAAACAAAAACCCCCAAAATAAAAGCAACAAAATATGGAAGGAAAGTATTTGATGGTAAGAACTTTTTTTTTTGCAAGAATTATTATTATAACATTTTTCATGAATTGCTACTGTCATTTTGCCGGTTTGTTTACATTCTTCATCTTTAAGCATTAAAATTTGTTGAATTTTTTTTAGATTTGTTCAAAAGTTCAAAGAAGTTTAATTACATAACTGAAATGTCCAAGGAAGAGTTAAATAAATGTCTAAACCTATTTTATACCTCGGCACGACAGCAAGATGGCACTTTCTACAAAAAAACAAAACAAAACAACAACACGAAACTCAATTCGTGCAGCCATCAATAGGTTTTTAAGAAGTCCACCTAAATAAAAATAAAAATGCTCTGTTTCTCAAAATCCAGTGAATGTGGATATAATAAAACAATTTTTCCAGTCAATCTTGTCATACATGGCTTATAGGCAACTCAGCTATCAGCTCATGTACGACTCGATTTCATGGAATAATTGTTAAATATTTCACTTTACTCACTTTTTTCAGTGCACTGTTCTTTATTTGAACACAACTGTAAATTTGCCTCTACCTTCTCTGGCTGAATATTCATTGTCCTCAATGACCCTAGCCAGGCCGAAGTCAGCGATCTTGCAGAGCAGGCTTTCACTAACGAGGACATTTGCAGCTCTCAAGTCTCTGTGAATGTAGTTCTTCTTTTCAATGTACGCCATGCCTTCTGCAATCTGATGCACAAAAACAACAAACCAGTTTCCATAATACTTTACTCCTAGTGATGCTGAACACTGAGGTTCTGCTTTTGCCTGACTGCACACACCATGCATCACAGAACGTCTCAGTTCTCTTAAAATATTTATATAATTCTGAGAATATCAAACACCTGTTATAAAGAGCACTAGGACGGATATGGTGATGATGTCATTTGACTTGGTGCAGGCGTGTGTGTGATAATACGTACTTGAGCTCCAAAGTCGATCAGTTTAGGCAGCGTTATTTTTCTGCCTGGTGGACTTTTCAGAAAGTCCAACAAGCTCCCTAACAGCAAAGAACAGAGAATGCAAATAGTGTTACTGTGTTTATGCAAGGTTAAAGAAAGATACACACTAGTAAAATTCTAAACAATCCAGAAAGTTTGCATTAATAGCCAACAAGATGCAGATGTGTATGTGTGTGTGTGTGTAAATGTGTGTAGTAGGGGTGTACAAATAGATTATTCCGACTGAAAAGATAAGGTATTCCTAAACAAATACACAGTATGTGATTTAGGGTTTTTTGTTTGTTTTTTAAAAAAACAACAAAAAAATGACTTCAGGTTTTAGCAAAAGCCCCCCCCCCCCCCCCCCCCCCCCCCCCCCCCAAAAAAAAAAAAAGACACAAACCCAAAATATTTGGGCCTAGGAAGATATGGACGCATTTTTCTTCTTTTCTTGGAACGAATGAACAGTAGTGTGCATTTCTGATTTGCAGTAAACATCTGCAATACGTGGAACCGTTGTTCTTGAACGATCTTTCTCTATCACTATTAAATGAAACTCTACTTCCTGGAATGTAACACACCTACACACCTACAAACCTATTTAAATCTGCTAAATATTATTAGGTGGCCATTGTCAGTGTCAATTGAAGCAATAATAAGTTTGCTGATTTGGGAAGGACATCACTGTTTGCATTTGTGTTTGTGTGTTTACTCAGCCACATCAGATAAGAGATAGAAAGCTTGCCATAAAGTTCCACAGGGTATCTGGTTCAGGAGTTGAATAAAGTAATGTTCTGCAAATTGCTATTTGTTATAATTTTGTGGATGAAAATATCTTCTTTTTTCCATTTCCAGGGAATAACGGTCTAGAAAAAAGAGTGTCTGGTATCTTCCACGTCTAATCCCATTTTAAATTATAATAAGGAAACAGATAAAAATATTTTGAGAACTAAAAAGATACAGTTACAGATAACTGCACTGTGTTACACGCCTAGTACCATTAGCCATGAACTCAGTGATGATGTAGACGGGCTGTGATTTGGTGACCACGGCGTAAAGACGGACAAGACGGTCATGCTGTAGAGTTTTCATCAAGTTAGCCTCCTGCAGGAATGCCTCAACTGACATGCTGCCTGGCTTCAGGGTCTTCACTGCCACTTTAGTAGTGTTATTGTATATTGCTAGAGAGAGTGAGAGAGAGAGAATAATTCATCCATCCATCCATAACCTGTGCAGGGTCGCGGGCAAGCTGGAGCCTATCCCAGCTGACTATGGGCGAGAGGCGGGGTACACCCTGGACAAGTCACCAGATCATTACAGGGCTGACACATAGAGACAAACAACCATTCACACTCACATTCACACCTACGGTCAATTTAGAGTCACCAGTTAACCTAACCTGCATGTCTTTGGACTGTGGGGGAAACCGGAGCACCCGGAGGAAACCCACGCGGACACGGGGAGAACATGCAAACTCCACACAGAAAGGCCCCTGTCAGCCACTGGGCTCGAACCCAGAACCTTCTTTCTGTGAGGCGACAGTGCTAACCACTACACCACCGTGCCGCTGAGAATAATTCATTAATATCCAAATAAACTTTGGAAAACCAAGAGTAGAAAGTGTACTGTTGAGTCCATCAATTGATGTAATTACTAAAACTGTTTCCTAACTGGAAATGTGTGCTCAAAGTCAACCTTTTTTCTTCATCCTACTTTAAAAGTAAAACAGAAGTAAACAGCATGGAAGTAAACAGCAGGCTTGGTAGGAAACAGGAAGCTCTGTTGATTTTTTTCTTTTTAAAGGAAGTCGGTTGGCACGATGGTGCAGTGGTTAGCTCTGTAGTTTGCATGCTCAGCACTTGCCTGTGTGAGTTTCCTCCAACAGTCAAAAGACATGTGGATTAGGTCAACTGGCTACTCTAAACTGGCCCAGGTGTGAATGCGAGTGTGAATGGCTGTCTGTCTCTCTGTGTTAGCCCTGCGATAGATTGGTGACCTGTCCAGGGTGTGCCCCGCCTCTCACCCAATGTCAGTTAGGATTGGCTCCAACTCCCCCACAACCCGAAATGGATAAGCATCATAGAAAATGTATAAATGATTAAAAAGGAGGTAATAACGGCCACAGAATCATACACACTCACCTAACCAGACCTCACCAAACTGACCAGCTCCAAGCCTTTTCGTCATATAAAGAGATTCTTTGGCGATTTCCCAGGCATCTTCATCCCACTGGACTGCGTTTTTAGGTTTCACACATGCGTTGCCTAATCGCCGACATAAACCATTGGCTTCCTCTACAAACAGATACACAAGTGTCATAAGAAGCCCAATTTCCAAACCATGTTTATCAGATGTTTAAAATATTTTTGAGGTTAATAGAGACTGATTGATTTATTGAAATGAATGCATAATTTTTGTAAGTCACTGACTTATTATCTAATAAATGTCAAAAGACATGCCATTTGAATACTGGTCACCACTAACTGAAAGTCATATGGCGGTTTGGCTGATTTGTTTGGTGAGCAGCAAAAAAGTCACTCCATATGGATTGTGCAAGAAAATGTTCAACTTTTTTGGTTCAAGTGTGATTGTGTGCTGAAAAGACAATCCCAAAATGCAAATATGAAAAATAATATTTGTTAATTCACGACTGGGCGATTAGATGTGAATGATTTCTTTGGAGTTTCCCCGTGTGTTTCCTGTATTGCTTTTTTCATTTAAATTAAACTTGAAAAACAAATGCAAAAAACAATTCAAGGACAAGTATTTTGACCTTTTTAAAGATATTTCTAATCTATTTTGGCCTCAGTATATTTCAAAATACCTAATATAAAGAAAATAGTAAGTTTTCTGAATATCACTTCTGGCTTAAGTGGGATGTTAACATTATTATAAATGTATGTATATGTACATTAACTATATACAGTTATCATTTTGCAAATTATCCTTTGACTGAAGTTTTATATCCAGAACATACTGTGTTTTGTACATGTTTACATACTCCGATAGTACGCAATGAGGTCATCTAATGTTTTGAAGGTGATTCTTGAAGAGATGTAAAATCCTCCATTTTCCAGTAGGCGAATCTTATAATGCTTTACCACAGCTGAGCCATTAGGCCCCACGTCTCTCACCGACATGGAGTAACTTCCTGCATACAACAACAGGTATGTTTACATGCAACCACACATAAAAATTGTCCTTTAGGAGGAAATCTGAGTATGAATACTGACTCATATTTAATAAAGTTATCTGCATTTGAGTGAGAGTTCTCTGGCTTGTTAAAACGACAGTGTTTCCTTTTATTGTGTGTGTGTGTGGGTGTTAGCGTATGTAAACTGCAGACCTGCGGTTGTCTCACTTTGGCGGATGAGGAAGGCACCTGGTTTATTGGCAGGAGACAGCAGGTTTCTCTCAGCTGTTATTCTGCTGACATTCTTAAAGTACCAGCTGTATAAATCAAATAATTGAGAACACAGAGTGTGTATGTATGTTTTTCTTCATACTCCAAAATATATAATGGCTATTAGAGATAAGGATGCAATGAGAAATTCCATCCATCCATTATCTGTAGCCACTTATCCTGTTCTACAGGGTCGCAGGCAAGCTGGAGCCTATCCCAGCTGACTATGGGCAAGAGGCGGGGTACACCCTGGACAAGTCGCCAGGTCATCACATTAGACACAAACAACCATTCACACCTATGGTCAATTTAGAGCCACCAATTAGCCTAACCCGCATGCCTTTGGGGGAAACCGGAGCACCCAGAGGAAACCCACATGGAGAGCATGCAAACTCCACACAGAAAGGCCCTTGTTGGCCACTGGGCTTGAACCCAGGACCTTCTTGCTGTGAGGCGACAGCACTAACCACTACACCACTGCAATGAGAACTTGCACTACTTATTGAAATATTAGTTAATACCTTGGACAGAAGAAAAAAGTGAAACCTCACATGAAAAGAACCAAATCCTCATGAAATAATCAGTTATATTAGACTAACTGTTAATTACAGTGTCAGTTATAAATTACAAATATCAGGACTTTATACATATTGATTTCCAATGCAATATAAGGCAAGGGCCATAGAGGCTAAATGGAGAGTGTCCTAACTGCACCACAAAAATGATAAAATTGTTGATTAGTTAAGGGGCAATGTTTTAAAATCAGGAAAAAAAACCCATGCCAAATCTGAACAAAATGCTCCTCCAAAGGAGAACAAAATCATCTGACCCAGACATGTCTGTCTGTCTGTCTGTCTGTCTGCTGCCATCCTCATAGTTGAGGGTCAGCAATCCAGGAAGCCGTCAACTAGCTTCCATGGGTGATTATACCACACCAGAGGGATCCAATCTTCATCTGGAGACCCAGACACAACTAAAACCTCACAAAGCTGGATTTTTTTTTCTGCATCTCTCAAAGAACTTGACTGACATCATGGAGAATATACGATTTGGTTTAAAGATTCCTTAAAGCAAGCCCTATACAAATAGAGAAGTGTGTACTCATGGCTTTTGACACAGTCTTTCTTGACAAATTAGTGTTTCACTTTATCTGTGATTATCAGCTTGGCAGTGGAAGCAGGCATCTATTTATCCCATTTTACAGACACTTTCTATCAATATTCTGGATTTTTTAAATTAACTATCATCCTCAGTTTGTTATACCAATATAAACACTTCCAGTGCTTAATTTCTCGGCACACAGTATAGCATTATGTTTCATTTCCTTATATTCTACATTTTCATTTCTAATTTTCATAAGGTATTTCCATTATGGGTGGTGTGGTGGTTAGCACTCTTGTGTTATGTGAAGCAGATTGTGGGTTCGAAACTGCTGGTCAACCGAGACATTTCTGTGTACAGTTCGTTTATTCTCCTCATGCCTGTATGGGTTTCTTCCTAAGTCCAAAAATGTGAATTAGGTCAACTGGCTGCTCTAAATTGCCTATAGGTGTGAATTGGAGTGTAAATGGCTGTCTGTTACTCTGTGTTAGGCCAAGTTTACATTTGACCGTATCTGTCTCGTTTTCTTCGCGGATGCACTGTCCGTTTACATTAAAACGCCTGGAAACGCCGGGAAACGGGAATCCGCCAGGGTCCACGTATTCAATCCAGATCGTGTCTGGTCCGGTGCTGTGTAAACATTGAGAATACGCGGATACGCTGTGCTGAGCTCTAGCTGGCGTCGTCATTGGACAACGTCACTGTGACATTCACCTTCCTGATTCGCTGGCGTTGGTCATGTGACGCGACTGCTGAAAAATGGCGCGGACTTCCGCCTTGTATCACCTTTCATTAAAGAGTATAAAAGTATGAAAATACTGCAAATACTGATGCAAATACTGCCCATTGTGTAGTTATGATTGTCTTTAGGCTTGCCATCCTTCCACTTGCAAGTGGTAAGTGACGCGCATGCCCGACATGCACTGAGATCTCACACACAGCGGCTCAGTCCCAAATCACTGCTCGTGCACTCCACTCGCGTGCTCTGTGAGCTGCGCAGGGCCGGAGTGCACACCCTCCAGAGGGCACTCGCTGTTCAGGGCGGAGTGATTTGGAGCGCAGGATGCCTGCGGAGCCGAGCGTATCCGTGTATTGGCGTTGCTGTGTGCACGCGAATCGTGTATTGGCATTGCTGTGTGCACACTAATCGTTTTAAAAACGTTAATCTGATGATCCGCTGATACGGTCTAATGTAAACCCCACCTTAGTCTTGTGATAAACTTGACCTGTCCAGGATGTACCCTGCTTTTCGCCCAAAGTCAGCTGGGATCAGCTCCAGCTGCTCCGTGATCCACAATGGATAAATGGCATAGAAAATGAATGAATAACTGTTTCCAATATTTCATACACACCCTGAAGATGGTTTAAAAAAGGTCTTGAAAAATTACTTACTCTTTGGTTTCAATGTCTTCTTTTTCTAACTTGATGTAATTGGAAGGTATTAATCCTACTTTGCCAGAGGAAAGTGACTTTGCTTTCCACCAATCTTCATTCCTAAGGCACAAACCAAACATACATATCAATGACCACATTGATAATGATAGATAAAGTGGTGCTTGAAAGTTTGTGAACCCTTTAGAATTTTCTATATTTCTGCATAAATATGACCTAAAACAACATCAGATTTTCACACAAGTCCTAAAAGTAGATAAAGAGAACCCAGTTAAACAAATGAGACAAAAATATTATACTTGGTCATTTATTTATTGAGGAAAATGATCCAATATTACATATATGTGAGTGGCAAAAGTATGTGAATCTTTGCTGTCAGTATCTGGTGTGACCCCCTTGTGCAGCAATCACTGCAACTAAACATTTCCGTTAACTGTTGATCAGTCCTGCACACCGGCTTGGAGGAATTTTAGCCCATTCCTCCGTACAGAACAGCTTCAACTCTGGGATGTTGGTGGGTTTCCTCACATGAACCGCTCGCTTCAGGTCCTTCCACAACATTTCGATTGGATTAAGGTCAGGACTTTGACTTGGCCATTCCAAACCATTAACTTTATTCTTCTTTAACCATTCTTTGGTAGAACGACTTGTGTGCTTAGGGTTGTTGCCTTGCTGCATGACCCACCTTCTCTTGAGATTCAGTTCATGGACAGATGTCCTGACATTTTCCTTTAGAATTCGCTGGTATAATTCAGAATTCATTGTTCAATCAATGATGGCAAGCCGTCCTGGCCCAGATGCAGCAAAACAGGCCCAAACCATGATACTACCACCACCATGTTTCACAGATGGGATAGGGTTCTTATGCTGGAATGCAGTGTTTTCCTTTCTCCAAACATTACGCTTCTCATTTAAACCAAAAAGTTCTATTTAGGTCTCATCCATCCACAAAGCATTTTTCCAGTAGCCTTCTGGCTTGTGCATGTGATTTTTAGCAAACTGCAGACGAGCAGCAGTGTTCTTTTTGGAGAGCAGTGGCTTTCTCCTTGAACCCTGCCATGCACACCATTGTTGTTCAGTGTTCTCCTGATGGTGGACTCATGAACATTAACATTAGCCAATGTGAGAGAGGCCTTCAGTTGCTTAGAAGTTACCCTGGGGTCCTTTGTGACCTCGCCAACTATTACACGCCTTGCTCTTGGAGTGATCTTTGTTGGTCGACCACTCCTGGGGAGCGTAACAATGATCTTGAATTTCCTCCATTTGTACACAATCTGTCTGACTGTGGATTGGTGGAGTCCAAACTCTTTAGAGATGGTTTTGTAACCTTTTCCAGCCTGATGAGCATCACCAACACTTTTTCTGAGGTCCTCAGAAATCTCCTTTGCTCATGCCATGATACACTTCCACGAACATATGTTGTGAAGATCAGACTTTGATAGATCCCTGTTCTTTAAATAAAACAGGGTGCCCACTCACACCTGATTGTTGTCCCATTGATTGAAAACACCTGACTCTAATTTCACCTTCAAATTAACTGCTAATCCTAGAGGTTCACATACTTTTGCCACTCACAGATATGTAATATTGGATCATTTCCCTTAATTAATAAATGACTGAGTATAATATTTTGTCTCATTTGTTTAACTGGATTCTCTTTATCTACTTTTAGGACTTGTGTGAAAATCTGATGATGTTTTAGGTCATATTTATGCAGAAATAT